>NC_079376.1:5175000-5497500 GCF_021018895.1 Seriola aureovittata | reverse complement strand
ATAATATTCATCATGACATAAGACTAAATATCAGCAGAGATGCCTTGTGCTGTGTCTTAAATATTGGTTTTAAAAGCTGCATTCATGGTTCAGTGTGATGCAATTCTCTGAACCGATTTCATTGTTTTAACTGAGTGAAATCAGGAGTGAATCCCCCTCTAGCTGTTTGTCTGTAATATTCAAATCATGCCTGAGTTTAGAACAAATATTCCTACCTAGAGTTGAGTCATTACTATAGCTATGTTTGATTGTTGCATATCTCAGGGGTTTTAACTTTTGACCACAGGCGAGATCCCTGAGATTTCCTACTGCCAGCCTCCTTTTTATCTCCTGCGTCTGTGTTCTTGTTCATGTTTGTGTGCAGTTTGTTCCCTCTATTCAGCTCCTTTTGCTCTGCCCTGCCGCTGCCTATGTGTTGACTTCCTGTTGAACGGCAGCTCCCTCCCTTGCTCCCTTTTCCTCCCTCCCTCCTCTTCCTCCCTTTCTGTTGCTGTCTCTGTTGCTCGCTGAGCCCCCTCCTCTCTCCTTCCTCCTTGTTCTTTAATCCCACCCTCCCCGAGCCTGTTTGGATGTCATCTGGTCTCTTATGTAAGAGGCATGGGCGGGGAATGGCTTTGGTGCTTGGGTGCCGTACGCCTGACCACCCGCCGTAGTCTTGCTCTCCCGCGTGTGTTGTGGCTGCACTTGAGTGTTTTCACCATTAGCCGGCAAGTCAGGGAGAGGGATAGAAAGTGAGGGACTGATGGTTGTACATGGGGATTCCAGTGCCCCTTTGCACAGGTAAGTGAAGTAACTCTGTTGAAATGCGTAGAAAATTTTCGGAAGCCAACAGGTTGTAGTTTGTCCGTTTTTGTAAAATATTTTTCGTTTCCATTAGAGATGTAGCAGGCAGAAACTGAGTCGGTTACTGAGTGTGTTCCTTGCTGCGAGATGTACACCTTCACAGATGCTTGATAAATGCAGCACTGAATGAAGTAGACTCGCTGTCTGAAGTCATCCTGGCAGAAGCTGAAAGTTGCATTAGGACTTAGTATGTATGTGAGAACTGTATTTAAAACGCCGCTTCCTTAAGTAAAAGCCAAATCAATTATTAATCTGCTGATAATTCCCCAGTTAAATCGATAAATGGCTTTGTGTGTTCAAAGTGATGCTCTTTAAATGTCTTGTTGTCTGACCAACAGTTTAAGATCCGAAGATGCTCATTTTACTTTTATATGTGACAAAGATGAGCATCAGATTCTCATAGTAGAGAAGTTGAAACCTCAAAAAGATTAAAAAAGATTATTTGATTATCCAAATAGTTGCTGCTTAGAGATATAATTCATTTTCTAATGATATAAAACAAAGAAAACCAACTAATAGGTTTAGCTCTCTATCACACACTCTCTGTCCTCAGACAGTTTAGGAAAAAAGCTCCTCCCCAAAAATCCCTTTTGCCTCTGAGTGAAACTTCTTTGGACATTTGATGGCAGCTGTTGCGCCAAATCAGCATCACAACTCCTGTAATTGTGGATTTAACTGATTACAGGAATAAAACCTGATCGCCATAAAGGTGTCAAAGAGTGTGTACGTCAGAGCTGCTCTGCTTTAAGGCTTTAACCAGAGTTAATCTCAGAGTGAAGGTGATTTTCAGAGGCCTTGGCCCGCTTTGCGTCTGGTCTCTGAGGTTCAGCAGCAGCACACAGGACAGGTGTTGAGGCGTCAATTTGCAGTTTGTTGTTGTTGTACACTGAGGTTTGCGTTAAGGCTGAGATGCTGCTGGGACTCACTTTGTATGACATTTGAATAGTCCTGTGTCAAAGTTTGAAAGGCAAAACTAGCAACTAGGGCATGAAATCAAATTTTTTTTGCACGTACTGTTTAGTCTCCATGCTGCTTGGTATTCAGCCACAGTTTTATTTTTACCGCCCAACGCAGCAGGACTTTCAGATTACTGGCGAGTAACCTGCCAAACTGGCTGCTGGAGAATTTAAACTCAGCAGCCACAGATAAGACAGATCAGTGCTCAGCTGGAGGTGTTTTCCCACCATGGTGACGATGCTGATGCCCAACAGAAGGCGTTTTACACAGATGGATCATTAACAGCTGTGTGGTTCTGAAGGATAAGACAATGAGCAGTGTTGACAGATGATTCTGTTGCCATGTAATTGCTATTGTCATATGGGACTCTGCATCTGTAGGGCATAGTTAGACTATACCCAAAGATCCAGTTAAAAGTAAATTTACATGAGTGATGAGTGCACATGCCGCCTGTTGCAATTGCTCCAACTTGTTTTCATATTTTTCCAACTTCTTAGCTTTTTTTTTTTTTTTATATATATATATATATACTTATTTTAAGCTGCACCTCCTCTAAACAGGCTAGCAGAGAGAGTTCTCGTCTGTCCAGCTATGTTATTGTGCAGCAACTCCACAGTCGCATTGTTTGCACCTGATCATGTTGATACTGGATGGCATGGTGAATAGAATTACCAGTGACCAGAATAACAGACATCCCTGCAGAAATCAGAAGAGGGACAAGATGGAGAAGTACCTCCCTTCTATCATCATTGCTAATGTGAGATCGCTGGACATTAAGATGGATGAGTTAGTGGCCCTAGTGAGGAATCAAGGGACTCCCATGAGTGTAGTGTTGTGTGTTTCACAGACATGGTTACAGGAAGATACTACAGATCCCATCTGTACCGTTGACGGCTTTCAGATGGTTCTCACAGACAGAAATAAATCTGAGAAGGGAAAGAAATTCATTACAGTCATAACTTTCTGCAGCCCAGACATCGAACTGTTAGCTGTCGGGCTTTGTACATACACCCATATTCAAGGAGTTCTCACTCTCCATCTTGGTTGTTGTTTATATCCACCCCTCCGTTAACCAGACAATGTGTGTGATATCCACCCTGTTACCACTAAACTCCGGACTCTGCGCCTCAGTCTTTTCTTCATGGTCTCCGGGGACTGCAGCTGGACCAGACTCTTCCCACTTTCACTCAGTTTTTGGACTGCACTACCAGAGGAAACTGGACCCTGGACGTGCTGTATGCTAATGTTGAAGAGGCCTGGAGATTCGACCTTGCTCATTTGCTTTGTACATTTTTCTATTCACCTACTGTGTATTTACTATTATTATTACTATTTATAGTCGTATTTACGTATTTACTTCCTCTTTCCTAACGGTGTGCTGTGCAACTTTAACAAAGCACTTTCCCTGTGGGGAGCATTTAAGTTTTTCTGATTCTTTCACTGTCACATCTGACAGAAAATAAAATATCTTTGGGTTTTTAATCCATTGGTTGAATAAAACAAACTGAAAACTTGCGTCATCAAACCAAATTGACATGTTTTTCTTAACGAGGGGAAATTATGACATTGAAGTTTAGGGTTAGTTTAGGAACTCTTCTTATTAATCACAGTTGTCAGTCTTGATTATTATATTCCTCCAATTAGTCATATTCGAATCGACACCCTGACAGTCTCTAACCACATACGGGCATGCTGCTTCTCCGGAGCCATGAATCACGTTTAAATTGCAGTATAGTGTATATGATGATGGATGATCAGCTGTGTAGACACAGATAGCTTGTAAACGGCTTTCACTGTCCATATCCTCAGGCAGCACAATGATGTTTGTGGGTGTGTGTTTGTAAAGAAAGCTGAGTGTGTCCCGCTGTCTCTCTTCTCCTCGTCTGTCCTCTCTGCAATGTACATGGCCTGGTGGACATACTGTATGACTGCCTGCTTGACTTTGATGCAGCCAGTGCACAGTACGGCCCGCAGCGTCTCATTCACGTTTTATTACGTAACGATTTTTGCTGGACCTCTAACTCTCTCTAACTCATTTCCTCTGATGTCTTCATGTCGTCCAGCTGAGTTAGTGTGGACTGGATTTGTCCTCTCTTGGCATCACTGTCTCCAGTTCTTGTTGCCTTAGTCATGTGCAAGTCTAGACACGTAATTTTCAAAGTTAATGGCACATGATTAGAAAATAAATAGATTGACATGGAAATTACTCAAGTGTGAAATAAGCATGACTTCACAGATTAATTCCATTATGAGTGGGGTTTGATTGATTTTGAAGGTTGATAATGACACCAGTTTTTTTTTTTACTTGTGTCAGTGTAGCTTTAGGGAAGGCAGAGTCGATCTGCCCGTCCAACGCTTTCATTTAAAGTGAATTATTTAAACAACCGCTGGGTGGACGGTCATGAAATCTGGCTCAGATATTAATGACAACACCCCTCATCCCCCCACTGGGTGAATCTTATTACTTGGTGATCACTGACTTTTTATCTTGTGCCAACTTTATATTTCCAATAGTGCGGTTTATAAAGGCAAACTAGCAGACAATCCGCACACTTTATTTGATGGCAAAACGGCCAACATGACAAAGGACAAGACGATCTGTTCGCCTCATGGTCATGAATAACAATCAAAAATCAATAGTCTCAAAAAACTGAGGAATCACAGTAAAATAAAATAAAAAGTCTTAAAATCAGAACTGTACGCTTACTACCATGCTAGTGTTACTGTATTAAACAAGTATAAAAGTGAAACTCACTGCTTGTTTATTACATATTTGTTTAGTGGGGCAGGTTCTTCGCCTACAAACGGCTCCATATTCACACACAGAGAGAAGATTGATTATCTCAATGACTACAAAAAAGTGGCTGGTAGCTGGTTGATAAAAGACAGGTTAACATCAAGCCAAACTTTACATTCTTTGTTCTACTAGTGGTAAGCATCTGACATTAGGATTTGAATGTAAAAAAAAAATTGCTTCAGTTTTGTCTGTAGATTGTGTTTTGCATTGCATAGCAAGATTTTGTGTCTCAGCTGCCCTTTCACCAGATGGTTCTTTGTACCTCTGACAACTGCTAAGAAATCTTCACCTTTATTTTTCCAACCATTTCCTCATGGGTGTGGTGGACTACCGTAGTTTAGCAGTCAGTAGTTTGCAGTGAGAAGTGTGAATGCTTCTGCTGCTGCGGCGGCGGCTTGTGTTTTGTTGTTACCAGACTTTTTTTTTTTTGGCATGTAATCAGCAGCAAACACATAGCAGTGGACGTTTCCTCAGCTTCCTCCCACTGTGGCGACGGCTCGCAGCCACAGAGCTAGCTCCATTGTTGTGGGTAGAGGCTGGTGTTTTCGGTGTGTGTGGGTGTGTGTGGGTGTGTGTGTGTGTGGGGGTGTGTGTGTGTGTGAGTGTGATGGTCCACTGGCAGGTAGGACGGTTGTGTGTTTTTGCACTGTAACAAGGCCTCTGCTGAGGCCTGAATAGTCTCCCATGCTGGGAAAATGAGGCTGTCTGCTTTGGCTGCACAGGTTTGTTGTGAGACTAATAAAAGGCTGCGGCAAGGTGGACTGATACAGAGCTAAAAAGTCAGTGGGGAGGTTGTTTTCTTTCTTTTTATTTTGTTTATTTATTTATTTTTCTTTTGCTTTCATGAGCTCACTACCCAGAATAAACTTCAGGGTTTGGAGCTGCATGGCAATGGCTAAAAATGAGTCTGTGCCCAAAATTCAGCTCAAATCAAGGAAGTAAGAGTTAAATGTTTGGGTTTGTCTTAAATCATGGAAATATAACTGTTGCTTTTGATTGATTATTATATAACTGTCTTGTGATATAATAAGAATGATCAGTCTTGAAATTTCCAAAACTCTGTCTTCTGATTTTAAAGACTAATCAAGTTGAAGTGTTTTTAAATCTGAAATTTTGTTTTAAAAGTCCTTCAAATTCTTTTGTTCCTTGGTTTGCAGTTCCACTAATGACAAACTCCCAGAAGTCTGTAAGACTGGTTTAATTAAAGTTTTTTAAAGTATAATTTTTAATTAGCATTCTTCTAGAGCCCCAAAGAACTCAAAATGAATGAATTGAATAATTACGAAATTATGAAAAAACGTATAATGATGTATAAATGAACCAATAAATATTAAATTAGTGTCATAAATTTAAAAAAAAAAAAAGGGGGGGGTCATCTGGAAAAATGGCATTATTGAATATAGTTATTACATATTTATTGTATTTTAAAAATTTCTGAAATACAAAAACTCAAAATAAAACCCTCTTTAATAATAATTTATTAACTCATTTCACAGTTTATTGGTTCATTTAGAGATTGTATTTATTCGTAATGCTTCCATACATTCAGAGGGTCTTCAAAAGGCATTTTGAAGACGGAATCAAGTTTAAGAGACAAACTGGAGTCTTGCATTTGTTTTCAAATTAATACCACCTGACTTGTAGGCATTGAGTATTATCTCAGTCTCCAGTTAAACGTATCAAACAAATCATACAATTGATATTTGCCTTTAAAAATCCACCTCAGCTTCATTTCTGTGGAATTGTCAGTATTCTGTGGTTAATCATTCTGCCCTCAGTGAACTGAGAGCTCTCTAAATGCATGTCTAATGTGATTGTGTTAACCCCCCCCCCTTCCCATGTCTTTCTCCCAGCAGGGCTATGTCCTCGGCAGCCACCACATCTCCATCTGTGGACAAAGTGGACGGATTTTCACGGAAGTCTGTCAGGAAGGCAAAGCAGAAGCGGTCGCAGAGTTCGTCCCAGTTCCGCTCTCAGGGCAAACCCATAGAGCTCACGCCCTTGCCTCTGCTCAAGGGTAAGAGGGATGCAAGTGTGTGAATGTTGGGGTTGATCATGAGGGTGGCTGAAGTGGTGAAGTCAAGCGCTGACATAATGTAACTGCTGAAATCCAACTGTAAATCTGTTTCTGCAAAAGTGACCATATTCCATTTATTATGATAGATCACATCAGAAGGGTGTTTCACAAATGAAGTTGAAGTTTTGCTTCATGAGGTCAAGCTTACTCCGATGTAGATCAGCTTTAGCACACTTTCAGCCTCTGACCTCTCTGATTTGGATCATTAAAGTCAGTTTGTGCTGTCAAAACAGGTTTCACATTTTCAAAAAATTCAAGTTAAAACGAATGAGAACTAACATGTAATCTGTTTCAGTTCATTTGAATGCAACCCATGCAGTCTATTATTAACCTACTGTGAAGAATTGATATGCACTGTAGTGTTCATGCATGGTGCCTTCACTGCCTTACTCCAGTCAAAAGTTACTGAAAAGCACATGAAGTTTACAAAGTCAACAAACAGACAGTTTTCCCCTTTTTTCTTCAGAACAACAAAAAGAATCTCCTCTCTTTGTAGTTACTCCACTATTTATGCATGGTGTTTTTCATATGTACAACCCACACTGTGAATGTCTGTCTGAACATCTGCAAACGTGAATGACTAATATACACTTTTGATATTCGATGTGATTGGCAGCACGTGTTATAAAGTAGTTCTGGGAGATCATAGACCGATCAAGAATGAAAAACGTGGCTGTGTAGACCAGCCTTTACAGTAGGGTAAATTCTTAATATTTACTCAAATGTAACATTAGGTAATTTGGGTTTAACCACACAACATGGTTTTGTGAACATGGACCCACCAGGGGGTTGGCAGATGAAACACTGGTATAGGAATATGTAATCTTCGTCATGGAAGCTGTATGGTGTCAACATTGTGCTGTAAATTTTCAACAGTAGCTTCACCTTTAACCCCCAGCTCGTCTTTTAACATGTACACCACGCACTGAGATTCTGTTAGTTTGCTTTCTGTCCTCCCTTGTTAGAGCTACCGTCATGAAATTTTGATGGACCTGCTAACCTCAACCCTCAGTTAGTTATTTTCATGCCTCGCTCAGTCCAGAGTCTGGTTGGACTTGCTCTGTCTGAGTGCTGTCGATGTTTCTAAGCCTGCTCTTCTGTATATGTGGTGTGTGTTTGTGAGCTGCGTGCCTAGACAGGTGGATCATCATAATGATAACACAGGGCAGGTCAGTGCTGCGCTCTGTCTGTATCACTGACGTAAGAGAAAACACAACATATCTGAATCTGTAATCCGTATTCAGTTCAGGGACATTTTTTTTATACACTTCATGTCATAAACCCAACACACCATGTTCATATGTAACCTTTTAAGGCCGTTACAGCTGTGCAAGATTAGATAGATTAGCAATATTAATGATTTTGAAACTAAACATGTGACTTTTCAGCCTTTTTAGGGGCAGATTTTTTTAGCAGATTTTCACCCAGGTATTATTCTGCAGTGCAAGCCTTTGTGACACTTTATTATTAGTGTCTTAACAGCAGCACCTTTACATTATACTATATTGACTCTGACTTGTTAGTTAGGGAGTGTCAGTGTGTTGTGTGTTACTAAGGAGTTCAGTCTATTCAGTCAAAGTTTCTATCATTCGGCATCTCCTGATCCTGAGCGGTATGCCACTGGGTGCTGTAATACGCATTGAGGCACCCCTTCACGTTTCACCTTTGTGAATATGGCGGTGGTGTGGTTTGGTGGTGACAGCAGGAATGCTGCCAGACAGAAACCAGACAGATCCACCACCTGTCAGAGTCTGATGGAAAACCACTTCCTGGTTCCGTCTTAGGTGGAGGGTCCACCCTGCTGCCTCCTGCATTACATTTACTTACATCGGGGACCAGACGGGAAGCCTCTGCTCTCACCGTGTTTAGGTGTTTAAATGTGAGCGTCTCTGCTCACGCTCCACTTAAACTTACACTCCTTATGTAAACAGAGCACCTGACCTCCACCCTCGCACACTGCTGACTCCATAAACTGCAGGCATCATATGTAAAAGTACACACTGTTTGATAAAGAATAACCCTAACCTCCAAACAACATCAGGCTTCTTTCAAAGAAAGGCACAACTTTGGTTCCTAGAAAGCACAATTTCTCATTTCCCTTTTCACGAATACAACTGCATTATTGTAGAAAAAATACACAAAATATGAACTCAATCCAAAATAACTTTTGTGAATTAATATATAGCTGCAACAACTGAGTACTTAGACCCTTGGAAGGCCAGACTTTAGGCTCTTAGTAACTGATGAGCATTTTTTGGACTAAACGATTAGTTGATTAATCGATGATGAAAATAAGCCTTAGTTGCAACCCTATTAATATTTTATTTTCTCTGTAGAGGCAGTAAAATATCAATTCAGACTGCCTTTTCATATGTGGGAAAAAATGTATATCTGACGTGTAATGATGTGACAGAATTCTGAATTTACCATGTAAAGGCACATCAGGCTTTGAACTCCATAGTGAGAATGCGCTCTCAGTCAACTACTATAACAAATCTGAAGCCTGTTTGTATCCTCATAATCAGACTTCACTTCCTTTTAAATCTCTGAACAAACTGTGGATGTGGATATACTCAGATATGATTCAGAAATCTGGAACCAGACTTGAACTGTTAACCTGTGAGTCAAGTCACTTATCATTTGTTCAGACTTTATTTTTTAACTCTTTGCAGTTAAAGTTAGACAAAATTATATATGCATTCATATTCATACGCATCAAATATGCACTTCTTTTTTATTGATTGCAACTATAATTACAATTTGGTTAACCATATTCTGACAGGATGTCCCACCTAGACATGAAATAAAGCAGTAGTACAACGCATTACAATAATAGTCTGATGATTTAGTTGTGTAATTGTACACCTGAGTTAGCGAGCAGTAATTGCCCTGTGTGTAAAACAGCAGACAGACTGTACACTCAGTTCTTGTGGTAGTTTATTTTTATGGTTGTACTGTATTTATCTGTGGCTGAGCCGGCACACGCTCAGTGTTTTTCCGCACCTCCCTGCTTCACTTTCACACGCTCACTTCACATTCACACAGCTCCACACATTTCTCACCTCCCCAGTACAATCAAAGTCTGCTGCTCCTGACCGCAGCTCCGACTCCAGATCCAGGTCCACTGGAAGTTCTGCTTTTAGCCCTGAACACTCGCTTCAGGAGGCGGCTCACTTACAACAGTGCCGGGTCGTCCTGAATTAGAAACACAGTCGATAACATATTCCACTGCTAGGTGTTGTTCTGCGTCTGTGGCTTTTGTACTGTATTCTGTTCCTGTGGAGACATACTGAACGTTATGAAACAAAACATAGAGTTGATGATTACCACTTTATAAACTCATGGATTCAGTGCAACACTGATGTGTAGTTTTGTTTGAGGTAGGCCTTGACTGACATTTGATCATATCGATAATCACGTATGCATATTTGTACTTTGGGCATGTGACAAATAAAACAAAACTAAACTGCTGTTTAATGGCAGCATCGCTTATACCTGAAACTTAAAATACAATCATATAAATCTATTATAAAGAAAATCCCACATCTGATAATATTCTATATCATGATATTTGGGCTGGACTGTGTCAATTACTCAATTTTGGATATCACCCAAGCCTAGTTTGAGGGTGATGCAGGCAGTGTGGTGCTTTTGCTGGAGAAAGGAGCTGATCAGATGTAAAGGTTTTTTCAATACTTTAAATGTTCTGTTGTGCTTGCTTTAATTGCATGATCATGAAAGTTTAGCTTGGTGGAGTCTGTAGTCTATAGTTGGAGGACTTTTTGGTATGATCAGGTATTACCGCTACACTGTGGCTGGTATTGTTTGGAAAAACAGTATTGATGTTGGATATTCAGCCTTAATCACTACCTTTTTATATTTTTGGCAAGCATTAGCAAGTTGTCCAAGAAATATAGCTGTCCAGTGTGTGCGTTTGAAGTACTGAGAGACGTTCCAACAACTCGGATTGTTTTTCATGTTAATTATCTCTGAACGTCTGCAGGTCCAGCCAAACATTTCTCCAGCAACGCAAACATGATGTGAAAAAAGGTTTGTTGTTGGCTCGTCAGATTAATGTGCAAGTTCAACTGCTTTTTTGCTAACTTAGTGTTATTGTTTCTTAAAGGAATAGTTCATTTTGGGGATGAGATGGAATCAAATGCAACTGCTAATGGAAAAGGAAACTGAGGTCCATTTTCTTGAAGATAATGCAAAAAAACATTTTTTTTCACTAGTTGCACTCAGAACCACCATAAAGGCCGGTATGTAAGGAGTTATACTAATGCCGTCCGTAAGCACATATAGACTGAGGATGCTTTTACGTCCCTTTGTTCTTCCTGAGCTGCTGAAATGCGAGCACATCACAGCCTGTAGTTTGTAAAGAAGCAGGAGTGTCTCATTTATTTCCCAGAGATCCATTTGGTCACAAGATGAGACGGGTACTCTAACCTCTGAGCCTCCTTCCACTCCCATATATGTCCACGTAAACCAAGTGGAAGAACAAGGATTAAGTTCGCTTCTTCCACCTGTCTGTTGTGAACTTGAAGCCACAGATAAACAGTAGACTCTCTGTGAAGAGCGGCACAAGCCCAATGTTAAACCACTAACCGGTAAGATTGAATTAATTAATGAAAACAGTCATAGTAGAACGTCAGAGTCGACCTCATGCGACCATAACGCATGCATGGCCCTCAGGTATGCCGCACAATGACTGCCTTTTGTCGTCTCTCTTACTGACAGCCTCTTCTACCTCTAATCTCTCAGCATTATATAACTGCCAGGGAGATGTGTATCGGGCAGCGCTGTATTTTATTAACTGGCTGGCAGTCTCTGAGGTCGCCCCAAGGCTCAACCCATTTGGGAATGTTTTACACCAGCGTTCAGAGAAAGATCTCAGAGATGTATATTTCTAAAGACTTTAGTGTTTTCAAGATTGTTTTTCTATTTTCTCTGCAAATTAGTCTATTTTTATTTGCTGCTCCTGGGCTGCATTTTTGCATACCATTTTAAATTATATATTCATTGTTGTTTTACAGTCTCAAGGGCTGTTTTTTTTTTTTTTCTTTAGATACTCCCTAGACATGTTTCCCATTTGTTTGAAGTCAAAATTCCTGCTATCCCACTGTGTATATTTAGCCGCAGGATTTTTCGGGTTTGAAACATGGAGCAATCCAACAGGTATCTTTTATTTCTAGGACACTAGAGCTCAACTTCCGCCGCTTTTGAAATGGATTTCCTGTTTTCTCTCAGTTTTTAAAACATGTAGAGGATGTTATCATTCATAAGAATGTGGGATATCATTCCTCTTTTTTGTATTTTGAGTCCACAACTCAACTAAAACAAACCTTTTCTCCTGTTTGTCCTTCATTCACCTTTTCTTGTTGGAATGCATTTTTCTTTTCTTTTTTTTTTTTTTTTTTTGTGTCTTCCCAATGGTGGAAGCTGCTTTGCTTGTGTTTCTTTCTCTTCATTTCCATAATCTCTCTGAGTTTACCTCCCGCCTTGAGGTACACATGTACGCAGCAGCAGCAGAGGTGGGCGTATATCTGGACAGCTGCATCCTCAGTGTAGTCGTTTAACAGCCTGCAAAAGCACATCATCAAGATGCACACATCACATCTTTTTCCCCCCTTCTTCATCCTCCTCCTCCTCCTCCTCCTGGGTTAGTCACCGTCACAGGTCAGACCTCAGCCAGAAATGACAAGCAGGGTCTCAGTAAGGCACGGTGGATTACATAAATCCATCGTTGGCAGTGCGGCTCATTCCTAGACATTTAGAGGAAGACGAGCAGGGCGCAGTTTCCTCAAGGGGATCCCTGGGCAGAAAGGATGACGCACACTGTCAGGAATTTTCACAATAGACCAGGTCCATGTCAGTTCATACCCAAGGCCACGCCCCTGGTGTAAGAGAGAGTGACTTTTCTCAGTGATTGTTTTTATTCATTTTTAATTTTTTATATTTTTATGATGATTTACAAAATGAAGCTGCGGCCCAGGATGTACCTTCACCAAGACTAAAAACTAAAAACCAGATCTCTGGTCTCTTCACAACACCAAGTCCAGCGGCACCGTCTTCTGTCTGGCTCCAAGGTTCTTCAGGCATTAAGCTGCATATGTGTAATTTAGAGGCTTGTCAATCTGGTCTGTCTAGAAGTTAACTGTGAATTTTATTGGAACATGTCTGTCAATCTGAGAGACTGGCATAACATGCAAGAACATGCTAGTCAGTGCCCTGTCTGCTAATAACATTGGATTTGCTGTTGTGTCTGAAACTAATAACCTGTTTTTAATCATCAACAAGTATAGAATTGAAAAAGAACAGCCCTCAGAGGTTTGGAAGGAGTGTTGTTTTCTGTTGTCTGGAAGTGCAGTGCAAAGACTCCAGAGTACTTTCACCACACTGGCTGAGAGGTGGAGTCTCTGTTCTCCCATTAATCATCTGCTCACTCTGGGTTGTTGAGTTGTTTTTGATAAATGGCTTCCAACATGTGCTCTGTGCTTTCAAACAGTAAATATTTTAGTTTGAAATGTTTTGGAGGGCACAGTTTAGTGCATTTTCTGTGCAGCAGGTAAAACTAAAGAAATGGAGAGGAAAACATTTTGGTTATTCATGGAGTTTACATATTCTCCTCGTGCCTACGTTGCTGTCCCCTGGATACTCCGGCTTCCTCCCACAGGCCAAAGACATGCAGGTTAGGTTAATTGGCGATTTGGTGTGAATGTTGTCTCTATATGTCAGCCCTGTGGTAGACTGGCACCCTGTCCAGGGTGTACACCGCCCTCGCCCAATATCAGCTGGAATTGGCTCCAGCCCCACCACAACCCTATAAGGATAAGTGATATAGCGAATGAATGAATGAATGAATTTTGAAAAACGTTAGAAAAATAAATTTTGGCTCCTTGGCCATAAATCTTTCTCAGTCACGTCACTCTTTGCAGCTTGTGTTTAGAGGGCGTCAGGAGAAGCATCCTAACATGTGAAGTAACATTATTATAAGGTCTATTAGAGACACATTAAGTTTATGCAGTTGCATATGTTTGTTTCCTGAAATATGTGTCACTTTGGTTGAACACACAGTTTTCATCTGGTGCATCACTCTTTGTCCAGTGTCGGTGTATCTCACTGGAAAACCACAATGCTCCCTGACAATGGATGTTATTGACTCTCCAGCTCCGGTTTCTAATTTGTGTTCGCCCCACCAACAACATTCGTTACAATATATGAGCTAGCAAAGTTTAGCCAAAAGACAACTGTCCAAATGCCAGGTGATGTTATTCTCACGTCACTCTGGCAGGCTGCCCTTGAGCAAGGCCTTAATCTTCCAGAACAAGACTGAGATTTTACTACACAACTCCCTGGTGGGAGAGTATACAACTGTGTGAATGTGAAGCAAAAACAGAAAACATGGACACTCAGCCAATCTCCTAAATCAATAAAGGTTAAATAACAAGCCAAAAAAAGAGAAATCAAAATGGAAATTGGAAGCTTTATCCGCCCTTTATGTCTGTAGATCCCAAGGAGTTAGATTTCTGTGCTTCTGTTCCCCGTGTGCGGTGAAAAGTTTTCTCCAAAGTAATAAACATTCATAAGAGGAGGGCAGGAAAAAATGCCAGCGAGCTCCCTGGTTACCACCAGAGTTGGCATAGCAACAAAAACATCAGTGCCTGGATGAATCCACCCTGCATGTTACACCATGTGAAAAGATACCGCCGTGATATTGTGAATATACAGTAGGAATTATGTCATCTAATTTACATACCTGTTACAGTCGGCCACATAGCTGAGGCTTCATTAAGCGTTTCCACAGAGACGCTCGCTTAAGGAGGTAGAACGAGGGAGGAATGCAAACGGAGAGAGAGAGAGAGAGGTGAAGAGTAGGGACGAAGCTGGCGGGAAACCTGGAGGAAGGATTAGGAGTCCTTTAATGTTCTGTGGCAGAGGAAGGAAAGAAGGAGGAAGAGGAGGGGAAGGAGATAGTTCCTGTCAGGCAACAGCTAAACATAAACAAACTCAGCTCCTTCTCTGCTCTGTCCCGTCCTTCTTTTATTCTCTTTCTCCTCTCTTCACATGCAAATCGGCAGCACCGAAACATTTCAAATCACATTTGATGTGGAGACGATATTACAAGAAGCACAAAGTCTTGCATCATGTTAGATTTAATCAGAGAGGAAAAGGAAAAACGTGGTCAAACTTTTAATCAACCTGCAACGGTTATTAATTCTTCACCTATAGTCAGTTTTCATAAAGCACTAAGGAAACTAAAGAGTTGTGAGAAGTCCAGCTCCTTCCAAAATATGACATTACACCCTCATAAATATTCATGCAAGCACTTGTAGTTAATTAAATTTTGAAAACCCCCCAGTCCTATTATGATAAAACTTTTCCGTCACATTCTTTAATATGTCTGTCTGTCACTTAAATACTTAAAGAACCAAGAAGACAACAAATGTCATTTTTAACAGTTATCTTTCTTACTCAAATTAATAAATTTTAACTAGGACCTAAACTATTATTTTCATTATCAAGGTGACATATTCAAATTCTATCAAATAGTTGCCAATTAATTCATTGTCTATTGACTAATTCATTAATTGATTACTCAATTAAGCAAATAGGAGTTCGGTGTGCTTCGCAGTTCTGACCCACAGCCGGTGCGGTCTGTAAGATAACACTGTAATAACAACTGGCACAGACCAACAGTGGTCAGCCGGCGGTAAATATGCTTGCAGATTAGCTCTCTAGCTAATTGTGCTAGCCCCGATACTTGTGTCGGTCATGTGACCCTCACCTTGCACGCTTTAGTGTTCTCTTGAGTCTTGTGTTGATCATGGGAAATTACAACAAATCTCCAGTAATCTCCAAAAAAAGTAAGAAAATGTATCAATTAAAGAACAACCCCAGTCAAAACATACTTAACTCACATTTACCTTTCTCCAAAGAAAAGACGTAGACAAATACATTTAAGTAAGAACTGCTATCCAACAGAGGAAAAAGGACAATTACCACCAGCCATGAGTTTTTACAGTCCCTGTGCCTGTTGAGTCTGGCTGGCAAACTGAAAGTCCCAGGGGTAAATCTGAAGTCCACCAACATCCGTGTGAGGAGAGGAGAAAGATTTGTGAATAAAAATCAGGTGTCTTGTCCTCGTGCTCCTCCCCGGTGTCCTGGAGGTGGTCACGTCCCCCCCCCCCCCCTATCACAGATGCTGTGGCATAAACGGGGAAAACATGAGTAACACTGTCTGTTGAAGAACATAACTGATTTCAGCAGCAGCCCGCGCTAATGGGGGCAAATCCTCCTGTGGTTGAACGTGTTGTCGCCATTTTCAACCTGAATTAGGTTCCTCTCACGTCTCAGGCTCATGTCCACCTTATGTAGGAGGACTGATCTGCCTCTGACCTCCCTGGGCAGCAGGCTTTCAAAAAGAGAGGAGCAAAAAATAGACAGAAAGAGAGAGATGTACAATGCTGCACCGCCCCCCACCCCCCCGGCCTCTCTGCGGCTTCCTCTGGTCTCTGTTTGGCCAATGAAGCCCACCGACACGCTGCCGTGTCTTCCCTCCCCTCCACGTCCTCCCCTCAGGAGAAACCTGATCCACGAGGTGTCTCTTTACATTTTTCCAGCCCCACTCGCTACAAACAAGACACAGGAGGAGCGTGGGTCTGCTAAAACTTCTGTTGTTCACATGTTTGGCTCAAATCAGCTCACCCAGCGACGTTCATGACCGTCGTTTGCTACTGTTGGTGCCTAACAGGGAGCGGAAACCTGATTAAGTGAGTGACATTTTTTTATGTGCGGGTGTTGTGGGGGAGCGCATACTTGCTAGCACAGGAGCATGGAGTGTTAAAGTTAGCCTCTGCTGTCAGGGGCTGTTGCTACTACCAGCCGGCCCAGCCTGTCGTGTGTGTGTGTGTGTGTGTGTGTGTGTGTGTGTGTGTGTGTGAGAGAGTGTGTGAGAGAGAGAGAGAGAGAGGCAGATGGAAAGGTAGACTTAAAATGGACTGGGATGGTAACAGAAGACGAGTGTTTTTACTGGCTGAGAGGAGAATGGAAAGTTCACTGATGGAATGAGTACATTTTATCCATATGATTCCTCATGGAAGAATGTGTTGTTAGTAGAGCAAATGTTGGCATTCGACTACGTGGATTTAGTCTGTGGCTCGGGGATCAAACCGGTTCCGAGTTTAAACTGGCACGAAACGTCAAAAGAAGCCGGGATTTGCAAGGAAATCTCCTTTTCCACTTAAAGATTACTGAAGTGGAGTGAAGTTACGTTTGGGCCTGCTGAGCTTCCATCTACATGTGTCAACGCACATGTAGAGTGTTTACAGTATAGGGCTTAATAGAAGTCTAGAAAATGTCAGGAAATGGCAATAACATAATTTCACACTGCACAAGTGTCTGAAAACGTCTTTCAATTTTTTTTCAGTTCAAGCCTCTGTTTTTTTTTTCTTCTTCTTCTAATGGATAAAAGACAATGCAACACATAATGTATTACAGGAAGTCAATGAATACACATAGTAGCTAGTCTAATAGAAATAAGTGAAACCAATTTAGTTTATTTATTTAATAGGGATGATGCAATTTACCATAGTTCCAAAGAAAAAGCATGAAACACATGCACAGAGACTTTATATCTGTCTCTAATTTTAACTCTTGTCGCTATTTGGGCTAAAATGCCACAAAACCATGAGACACTACAGGTATGAAAGTAGAATAAAATACTGAAATGCATTGATTGTGATGTGTAGTCTAAGGAGAGACAACAACAGCCAAAACAAAACAAACAGACAAAGCAATTGATAAAATCATACCATTAGCAAAAAATATACAGATGTGCAGTAAAATAAGAATGAAAGCAAGTTTGAGTTCCAAGTCTTAAATATTTGGCACGACACATTTGAATCGGCTCCAAAGAAGTGTTGAAGTTTGGACCCAGACCTAATAGATAAAATCTAAACCAACCCTAATCCACCTCAAGGCAGGGAAGATTAGCACGTGCTGACGGAGACCCATCTTCGTCTGACACCACACAAGCTTGTTGCGTGTTGACCAGTGGCAGACTTGGCTGTTGTGTTAGGAAAACTCTGCAGCAGGAGGTGAATAGTGAACTGAAGTGAAGGACAGGTACCTCCTGTGTTGCGCTGCGTTGTGTTAAGTTTGATTCTGTGCTGCCCACAGCTGGAGGAATTCCTGCTATGTGGCTCCTGTGAGCGTCCTAGCGGGCTCACCTGGACTCGTGAAGGCGGCCTTTGTGTGAACCGTCCCAGATGATCATTCCTGCTGCCGCCGCCGCCTCAGAGGGCAGCGTTTACACTTCAGACTTTGTGCTGATGCTCTCGAAACAGCATCTTACTCAAGGAAACGTTGACATGACACATCAGCTGTCACCGGGTTCAAACCTGTGACCTGTCAGTTATTTGAAGGTCTGTCCAGCCAGAGCCAAACAACGCTGCACTGCCACTGTGGTTGTTGATGCTTTAGACTTAAAGGAAATTAGATGTGTACATTTACATGTATAATGTTAATGTCTGCTTTGATCGCAGAAAAAGTAAAGAAGGTAAAATGTTTAAGCCTTAAAGCGTCTGTCGGTGTCTTTACACCTACAGATTGTAAAGCCATTTCCTCACCTGTGGCACAAATTATATTTCAAGAAATCCGTCTCTTCAGGAACTTTACTGCCACTCATGTTCAACCATATTGAAATACATAAAAATATTCATGCTTTAATAAGTCTATCAGTCTATTAATGGATTTTTTGATGGACAGGGTTACGGTGGGGACAGTGAACAACTTTTTCTACAAATGATTTAACATTTTAAGGTTTTTTACTAAATAAAAATTTCAAACATCTGTAGGTTTCATCATCTGCAGTGTGAGGATTGCAGGTTTTCTGTAAGTTTAAACTATTGTAAATCCCCTTAGTTTTTTACCTGATTGATTATTAACTGCAACATGACAGAGAAACTTAATTACCTGAGACTTTCATCATTCAGCTGGGGCTACAGCTACTTTTCATCATCAGTTGATCAGCTGATTATCTTCTCCATTAATAAATCAATTGGATTATAAACTAGTAAAAAAACACCCATCACAGTTTCCTACAGCTTGAGGTGGTGTCTTAAAACATCATGTTTTCTCTGACCAACAGCCCAAAACCCACAGACTCTCGGTTTACAATGAACCAGCAAATATTCACTGTTTAGAAACTGAAACCTGTATCTATTTATTTATTGGCTAAATGATTAATAGATAATCTAATTTGTTGCACACTGATTTTATTTAATTTTTTGTAATTGATTTGTCGAATAATCTTTTTACTAACTAATAGAGTTAGTGCAGCATTTGACACTAATATCAATTAACAGCAGTTGGCTGTTAATGAACATTCAATTGATTATCTTTGTTATTGTGACGCATAACTGGCAACTGTTGTGAAATGATGTGTCTTTTCATGGGTGTGAACCAAACAAGCGTGTTCCCTTACATCATGTAGCACTACACTGCCTCATTTCTTTATTTAATTGTTTAAGAAATATCAGCTTCTATGATTTGGATATTACACTTGCCATACTCCAATTGATCATGTTTCGATTAATTGTTCAGGCCCATGATGCAACAAGCATTAATATCCAGCTCAAGGAGGAATAGAAACCCGTGCACCGAAGGCTGCGTGATGTTTTTATGTTATGTTTACTCATTGAACTGTACAGGGAATGTAACCCCTAACCCTTGGTGGGTGTCAGTACCAGACTCCAGCAACAGAAAGGCAAAATTAGAGAAAGCAGGGGGTGCTGCTGTTGGGTTTTAGTGTCTGAGCTTGGGAAGGTGTTCTGTGGTTTAAGGTTACTGGGATCCAAAGTGCTCCAAGACAAAAATATAAAGAGCATGAGGAGTTCAAAAGGAAATAAAACAGGTCTGTGACAGAGCTTACAGGAGCCTCATAGTTTCTCTCAGTCAGATTTAATTCAGACATTTTAGTCCCTGTGACACCTTGTTACCTAGTGAAAGTGACTAGGCCCTCCACAGCTCTGCCATCTGCCATGTTGTTGGCTGCAGTAGCAGGAGCAAAGTTTACCAGGACGACTGTGCGTGTTAATGATTGACAGCAGCCTGGCGCCTTGCACGGATGATTATATGAGACCTGAGAACATGGAGATAGGGGCACAGGGAGCTCCTTTCTGGGTCATGAATGTATATTTATATGTTCGAGGTCTTCCATTACACAAATCCTGCACTGGTGCCTGTACAGGGCCGGTACATGTATGTACAGTAGCTGAATGTATAGCACAGTGCAGACTGGGCCGTCTCTAACCTGACATGAGTATTCGACTGTCAGTGTTGTGCTAGAAGAACATGCACTGCAGGGTCTGACTTCAGTGCTGGTATCTGAAGTACAAATCTACCACAGTACAGTGTTAGACAAGGAAACGGCATGAAACTGCTACAGCATGGACTGGGACACAGTGTCATTAGATTTTATTTGTGCTTCGATGTCAGTCCTTTAGTCAGCTCTGATTCAGCTGAAAACATCAGTTGATTAACAGGAAATTACTGTTCACAATTTTAATAGTCGGCTAATCCTTTAAAGTGGGACTGTGTAACTGATAAGCAAAACTAAAGTTGTTGCTCTATTCATCACACTCAGGTGTTTAGCAGCTGCAGCCTGACTTGGTCTGGTCTGCCCAGTAGCTAATAGTGGCTAATGTTATCAAACCTAAGCCAGCTATTTGTATGTGACTAACACTGCTGAGTCAGTTTGCTGACTTCAACTCTTTTCTACTTGTTCTTCTGTTAGACTACAGTACGTTTTATCATGTATTTATTTAAATGTTCATCCTATAATCATCATTTGCGGCCACAATAGCCGCAAAAGTCGTACAGTCTCATTTTTAAATCATCCATCATGCAAAAAAGCCAAACACTCTCTGGTTCCAGCTTCTCTAATGTGAAGATTTTGCTGTTTTTTTTTATTTTTTTATTTATTTTTTTTTGTTTTGTTTTATATCATTTTAAGTTGAATAGCTTTTGACTTTGAACTGCTGGTCAGACAAAACCAGACTTTTCTTTGAGCATTTTTGCCATTAATGACATTTTATAGATTCAGTTAATGAGTTATATAGAATAATCGATAACACAAAATGAAAGTAACTGCACCTAAAGTGCTCTGTATTGCACTAATTGCACCAGGTATGGTGCACTGTGATCCAGTTTAGCATTCGTTTGACTTGGCTGCCATGGTTACACTTTTTTCAGTTTGGCTGGTGCAGTCCACTTTTTCATTATTTGGCTGTATGTTTGGCTTGTTGTCCTGCTGCAGAATGAATTTGGGACCAATCAGATGCCTCCTGATGGGACTGTGTGGTGGAATAAGAATCCAAACATTTATAGTGCCTAAAACTTTTGCACACTAGTGCATATCAGTTGTATGTTTTGGCTTCCTGTGGTGTAAAATACAGGGCCAACTTGATCTATCCTCCCCCTCAAGACTTTTTTTTTTTGAGAAAGTAGTTCAGTGAGACCATAGAGTTATGTTTTATGTCACCAAACTTCATGAAAATAAAAATAAATCCTTGAACTCTTGAAGTATTTTGCACAAAAGCCTGAATCTCTGAAGCGCTTCTATAACTTTACACAAGGTCGACTTGACTCCTGCAGCAACTGTATTGTGTTGTGTGCGTGTCTGGCACAGGACACCGCTGCACTGTATCAACCAAATGTGTGTACATGTGTGCACACATGCGAGTGTCACCACAGCGTCATGACTGTCGAGCAGCTGGTCGTGTGCCCGCTTCCTGTGGAGATTTGCATCAACAGCTGATAACAGCCATGTTGCTGGGTCATGTCTGTCTTCCTTTGCTTTGAGGACCAAACAGAACAGATGTTATGACAGTCAGCTCTTCTCACTGTAATCCTTTATGTAATGTTTAACCTCAATCGCTTATGGGCCCAGTAGCGACAGCAGTGACTGCTGGGAAACTGTGCTCCCCCACAGGAAACATGACGCACATTTTCGGCTGTGATGAAGGTGCTTGTATGTATAAATTTAGTTCGGTAATGTTTATTGTAGAAGCGGAGGTTTGGCTGAAAGCTGGAGCCTATATACAAGTGCCTTAAGATGCAGAACCACTACGTATCATCAGATATCAGATCCTTGAGCTTCATTCAAAAAGAGGCAGTTGTTTTCCACAGTGTTTTTAATGGCAACTGTAGAAATTGCTGTTATTTTTTTAAAGCTTTAGAGGGGCTGTTTGTGAGTTTTTCTATTGCTACATGGCTAACGTTAGCATTAACATTGCTTGCTTTCCAGTCTAGAAGAAATCTTGTGAGTTCAGCATCAAACTTCATTCCTTCACTTGCTAAAAGTTGTCTCCAGAGGTGGAAAGAAACACCAATGTTAACTCTTGTCTCTCATCATGTGTTTTCTTCTACTGAAGTTTGCACACTAACCAGCGAGCCCCGGCCCGTCTCGCCACTCCCTGATGGCGACACACTATAGCCTCAAATCTGCCCTGAAGATGTAGCCCTGCTCAGAGGATGTATTATAACCTTTTGTCTTGTAAACGCAACAATGGATGAAGCTCTTGTCAATCGACAATCACCACCACCTGCTCCTGGCGAGAAACCATGTTTTGCGGCTGAGAAAACTTACAAATAGCCCCTTTTTAAAGGGACACATGATTTCATATTTGTGTACTTGATCGACAGCAACTGTAGTTTACTACACTCAGGAAGAAACATGGAGCAGAAAGATTCAGAGCTGGACAAGTTAAAGTTAAAAAATAAACTTGTCTTTGATCTCTGGTGCCCAGATTTAGGCATTTCTGTAATGCAGTTTTGTGTTTTAATGACTGACATGTTGGCCAATACCGATTATATCTGGGATTAGTTCATAGTGGCTCGGCTCCAATACATATGCTAGTGAATTTTAGGAAAGATTTAAAGACATTAGACGTATTAGAGAGCAGTCAAGCACAATAAAATCTGGGTCATTGAGTTGAAGTGTATTGTTCTGTTATAAGCATGTAACTCTCATAACAGAGCCTCATGTACAGATGTGTGTATTTGTGACATATGCACTGTTACATATATATCTTCGAAAGAAATTGGCTGATTTTGTTTTGATTTGTAGGAAAAAACTTTAAATTTCAGAAAAGAAAGAAAGTTAATTGATTTTGTTGACATAAGGATTTTGCAAAGATGCCAACAGTAGTCAGATAAATCATTAGTCAATTTTATTCTTCCAGTGTATGCTTTAGTTTAAAGTATTTATCAGCTGCTCCTGTTTACAGTCACTCAGACAAACTGCATAGAAAGCTTCATCTGCCATATTCAGCCACTAAGAAGCTCACGTGCTTTTACAGGCGAGAAAGTGACGAAACCTTTAAAACATTTCCTAACTATTGATGAGGCTTCCTTTACCCCTGACTGTTCATGTGACCAGCAATTAAAGGCTGCATGTGGGCAGAAAAGCTGCACCTCTCTGCGGGTTAATCAGGTTAATTAGAAGCCACCAGCAGCGAGGAACACAAAGGTCACACCCACAGCGCCTTGACATTCCTCTGTCAATAGCCCTGATTGTTGGACTAATCTCAGGTCCACCTTAACCTCCTCTGTTTATACCTTTATGATGGCTGTTTGTGACGGCTGAATGGAACCCTGGTAGTTTGTGTACATACATAATATCGTCATAGTCAGTACATAACGCCCTACAAACTGACCTTCAGGCCGGGGTCCAGTCACCTGCTGAGTCCATCTGTTGGAGCTGCTCTCTCTCTCTCTCTCTCTCTCTCTCTCTCTCTCTCTCTCTCTCTCTCTCTCTCTCTCTCTCTCTCTCTCTTCCCCCCCCACACCGTAACTCAAGCCCGCTGCTTTTAGAGACAAGGGGTTTTCCCCTTTACACTGAGTGTGTGTGGACTGCTCTGAAAGAGTGCGTCTACTGGTCATCTTACACCTTCCTATGTTTCTCTTCCCAGACTTGTATTTCCACTAAAACCTGTGTAGCACTGCATGCAACAGTACAGCCCTGGAATAGTGAGGTATTTTCCAATGATAAACAAGCTATGATGTTATAAAAGTCAGCAGCCAAATGAGGTCTTTATTTCCACATTTTTGACATAAATGTAAGAGGGAAAAATAACCTGAAATGCATCATAATATTTATGAAATATATACGTTCTAGTTTGTCAAAGCACTGTGGTTTCTGCCTGTTTTGGCTTGTGATCTCTCATAAAAAGCAATGTCCACTGTCCCCATGTCTAGCAACTCCTAAGATGTATCTTGCAGCATCTTGTAGGTGTTCTCACCTCTCCACCTTGAGAACATAAAAAAAGTCTGTAACTGCAAATTGCAGGATTTAAGTGTTTTTTTTTTTTTTTTTTTTTAAATGTGCAGCCTCTTCAAGACCCATTTTCTATACAGTCTGAAAGTCAAGACAGCTACCTGCTCAAACTGCAGGTACGGCAGAAAACATTTGCCCAGATGTTACCAGCATTTGGCCAAAGGCAACACAGTATATGAGCTATGTGACGTGAAGAAGGTGCCAATTTTTGTTCTTGAGAATGGGTGCGGGTGTGGATGCACTGTCCAGTTTAGTTAATCATCCCCATGACTTTGACTAATTTTGTCAGTTAGCTTTTCAGTCACTTGACTCAGGCGCTCAAGCTACACTATGATCCCTCTGCGTTTGTGTCTGGACTTATTTCTTACTACATTCTCGCTGGCGGTGGAGGGTTGTTTTCAGTTGCACGATCTGTGTTTTCAACCATGTTGCTCCTTTCAAAACAGCTCCATTAGTGGAAGTTGTTTACCAAAGAATGCGGTGCCCTGCCATGCATTTATACACCGTCAGCGTGGGGGAGCCGCTAAGTACATCCAGTGGCCATTAAATAACCACACATGAAGCAGTTAGGCAGTTGCGGTGCCTATCACCCACATGTTCATGGCTCTGAGGCAGAAACCTTTGTTTATCTGGTTTTCCTGAACCTCCCAGCTCCTTCATTTCTGTCACTTTGTACAGATAACAATGTGACACCTCTGAGTGTTTCATTTCAAAAACACATTTTGTTTGTTTTGAAAATTTCCCCTGTGGTTTCAGGGTTGTGATAGTTGCACTTGTGCAGTTTTGGAGCAGGTTTGCACTTAATTTTGATGACCGGACTAAGTGAGCACTGCCAAGTCACGTTTGGCTGCTGGAATAATCAGTTGCTGATGTAATCTGGAAGACACACCATGTTTTTCCCTGAGCACATCTTCTGCAGAGTCTATGCTTTTTCTAATTAGATACCATATTTGAGACTTAGCACTAAAGATCATCAAAACAAGCACACACAACAACATTAAAACAACATAATTTACAAGCTACTCTTCCTTAAAGATGGATGTGTACATTTACAAGCTGCTAGTCTCTGAGCCTGTGTTCAATAGATTGATGCTGTTATGTAATTAGCCTAACTTAAAGGAGTTCCTGTGGTGAGCCATCCAACTGCTCTCTCTCTCTCTCGTGCTGTGAGTCGTTAAGCTTTTTTCCACCATTAATTAAGCAGCAGCGACTTCTCTCTTCCTCTGCCAAGGGAGCCCAGATGAGAGTCTCTTCCAAAGCTTGAGAAACAGAACAAGCAAGGAGGAGAAAACCAGGCTAAGACGGCTGAAACCAGAGCAGAGCATCAGTGTTTCCACAGGCCCGGGCCGCACTCATAAAGTATCTCAGAATAGTCGTGTTGATATGAGACCAGTTTGCTTCATGAGGAACAGTGATGCTTTTATAGTTCTGCGACCTGGTGTCAACAGTCATCCTCTATCGCCACTCGTTTCCTAGAACACCAGGTTCAAATCTGCGCTGCTACATGTTTTTATTTAGAAATGAACCTGTTCTGTCAGCGAGAACGGTCGCACGGCAGACAAGCAGGTCCCATCTTCACTTAAAGAATGAAAATGAATGTGCTGATTATCTTTTTGGTCAATCCTTTTTTCTACAAAATCCAGAAAATAGTGAAAAATGCTCATTGTCACCTCAGTCTGTGGGAAATGACATCTTCAAGTGTCTCTTTGTGACTGATCAACAGTCCAGAATATTGTGACAAAGAAAACATGTAAATATTTTGTGTGTATTAATACGTATATATATATATTTTTTTTCTGTATTGGTATTTACCACAACTCAAAATCTATGAAAAATTACACGTGAAAATAATCAAATTGAAGTTCAACTGTTCTGCATTAGACAAAACTCTGTATGTGACATTAAAATCCGCATTAAATCATTCATTTGGACAACAGAGTACATTATCCTGAAATGAGACCATGGAAATATGAGACCACAGTAATATTGAATCATTGCCAAGAGCTGCTCATATCTGAATCCAGTTTGATGTTTCTTTGAACACGACAAAAATTCTCTCCAATATTCTCGCTGTGGCTCAGGGGGAGTTTGTTTAATTGAGTCTGCAGTAGATTGATAAGTTTGTGAGTTAAAATGCACAAACAGAGCAAATGTATTTACTATGAAGTAGTGGTTTCTAGAGGGGGGGTTCTGTCAGAGACGGAAATAAATGATGGTTCTTGGTTCTCATCAAAGGTTGTTATTTTCATGGCCATGTCTTGGTTGCTGGCTCTGTTATAGGCAGAAGACATCCCGTTCTTAATCCCACCTACAAAGCTCTATTGTTTCTTCAACCAATTAAATAGCTGTTAATCACCACAACACGTGACATATGTGGGCTTCTATTTTGCTTGTATGGCAAAACCATAATTAATATCTTTGGAGGACACTGATTGGATGTATCGTTCTAGACCCCCTAGAGACAGAGGCCCCTTGACGCTTCTTAGACTAATCTTTAACATCCAGATCTTAACCCCAGCTGTCATTAACCTTAACCCAAACATTGTCAAGTTAACGTTTGAATGTACTACCAACCTATGTCAGAAAATATCAACAATTATAAACAAGCACATAGAATGCCGCAATCAACTAAACCTGACACATTTTGTAATAAAGCCCACTTTACTACCCCCAGTGACTTCCTCTAGCCGCTGCTGTGATACAGCCATAATAATCCTCCAAATGATGGTTGGCTTATGCACAGAGAGGCTGACGGAGTGGATCGGCCACTGCCAAACACTCACGTCAGCCCTCATTTTTCATCCACTGGCCACAGTGGCTGCTGGATTAAAAAAGATCACATTTGTACCAGCTAAATGGATTTGGGGATAAAGATGGATGGGAAAAGTAAATTCCCTCAGTGATATGGGCAGTTTTAGTCATGGAAGAGCTTCAGTTTAGGTCTTACGACAAATTGGTCCGGTCAGTGTGTTCATCTGAGCGACTCCAGAAGATCAGCTGAATTTATGAGAGATTAAAGATGCTTAAACTTGAAATCATTGTCATAAGTAGCAGGTTCATGTAGCCTGAGAAGTTGAGCAGGTGTAGGTATGTTAATGAGCTTTCTTCTATTATAATGTCATTTAGCTTTGGTCTGACTAACTAGTTTGCTTATACCAGCAATACAAGCAGAGAAGCCAGCAGGAAACACCAGCTCAGGTCTTTATAGGTCCGTGGGTGACATGTGGTTTGACGCTGAGTCGCAGGCCTGAGACTGAGGTCACGTGTCAAACAGGGGCGGAAATATAAGCAAAGATTCTTTGAATGTTTAACCAGTTAATGCGTCCCGCTGTCCTTGCCATGCACTTCTGCACCTCTGTCCAGGAAACATTCGCTGTAATGTGGTGAATTATTGTGGTGGAGGGGTGAAAGCTCTGGTCACACTGAGGTTCTCACAAATCACATGTGGATTGAAAAAAATTGCAGCATTTTGCGGCACTGTCACTGTCAAGGTTTGATGTTTCATTCCTTCTAAGGTGACATATACATTTATTTACTGAAACAAACAATTGACATTTAACTCTTAACTAAATGTCTTTGGTTTTGGACGGTTTGTCAGACATGTGAGTATGTCAACTTGGGCTTTGGAAACTTTTTTAAAACTATTTTCTGACATTTTATAGACGTGAACAAACATTTGATTATGTCAGTATTTGTTTGTTTCAGCCCTAATAATGATCTATGTTCAAAGGCTATTGTACCTTGAACCTGGCAAAGTGTGTGCTGCATTTTTCCTCATTAGTCTTACACACAACAGTTGGACAGTTGACGGGGAGGAGACCGGCAGGAGAGACAGGTGTGACATGCATCACAAGTGCCTGGCTGGGATCGAACCGTGGACATTGCAGTCATGTTACATGCCATGGTGTTCCACGTTATTGCAAGTTTTAAGTAGGTAATCAGTACGCAAGGTAACCAGTCTGTCATACCCACCGTTCTGCATTCAACATTAAGTCAGGCCAGGTCATCTGAGTGAGAGGTCTGTCTACTCAAGTGGTCACCTGACCAGGTATCCTCAGTAAAATACAGACCAAATAAAGTTTAGTTTTCTTTTGTATGGCATTGAAAGTTGAATATCTTTAGATTGGTATTGGTAATTTAAAGATGTCTCATTCAGCTCCTGGCATCATTAGCTGCTGCCCTGTTAATTAACGTGTTAATTAACGTATTAATTGATCAAAAAGTTAAAGGGTCTCGTTGAAAATTGGGATAGATGATGATCGGTTTACTGATTAACAGGATTAACTTATCAATTAGAGACTATTACTCATGGTTTGATTTGTGAGCTCAAAGACTGGCAGCATCCCGCCACAGGCTGCTCTTTGTGCTGATGTATGGACATGGCTCTCGCGCGCGCGCGCATGTATGTGTGTGTGTGTGGGGGGGTGGTAACATTTCTGCTCCAGGGTTCTTCCCAGCTGATGCGAATGAAGGGTAGTTTCTGGGTTATTCTAGGCCACACACACACACACACACACACACACACACCCACACACACACACACACACACACACAGTCTCTCACACTCTGTAAGTACAGTTACACACACTTTCACATACACAGCAGCGGTAGAGTCTCTCTCTCTCTCTCTCCCTCACATTCATTCTCAGTCGCCTTGCTCCAAGCCGGTTAGCTGTGCTCTCTCTCTCTGTGTCTCTGTAGAGGGATTACTGTGTCCTGTGTGATTATCTGTCTATTAATAGCTTCCTTTAAGGCCGTACACATGCTCCTATAGTGGCAGAGCTGCAGGAGCCCGGGGCCTGGGCTCCTGCAACACAAGCCGACCCCGGATCCTGCAGCCAGTAATTACTGTAATGAACTACAGCGTACTGTACACTACTGTACTGAGAGGAGGATACACGAGGACCTACACACACACACACACACACACACACACACACACACACACACACACACACACACACACAGTGCGCCTCCGTAGCCACAACACAAATATTCAGAAAGCAGCTCTTCTCAGGCCCGTGAACTCTGACCTCTCTGCATCCTGAAAAATGGCGCAGCCCGCCCACACACCCAGCCGATATACACTACATGTACATTTTGATACTAATTCTTCTTCTAATTCTTACTTTTTACTCATATTCTAGTTATAATACTTTATTACACACTGGCCTCTTTAGTGCAGCCTTAAGAATATGTCACCCTGCATTTCATTCCACAGGGTGTTTGGCCGTTGAATCTTGAAAGTACACACACACACCTTTTTATATCCACATTTCACAATGCGTTCATGCATATTAGGGGCGTGCCATAGTGCAACGCAGGCTGGGAAAGAGTGATTGTTTCAATGCCATATCGCCCACCCCTTGTGCAGGATTGTAGGATTGTCCACACACATACTGAGGCCTTAAACCCGAAGAACACCTTGCTCTTTAGCTCCTAGATGTTCCTCTATGTTCATCAGCTGCTCTCTAGCTGTGTCTGTCTGCTGTTTGGTGCTGAGCAGGTTGTGGACAGTGGCTTTATCAGAGCTTTTTTAGCTGAAAACAGAATTTGTGTTTGCATTCTGATAATTTACATGAAGTTACTTCTTTCTGATGCTCTCATCCAGGCAACTTAAAAAGAGTGAGCATGTAGACTGTGCAGCTACTTTAACTTTCTGGTTAGAAAGTTTTATTCGGATCAGTGTGTGATCATATCACATGCATGGCCTTGTTTCATCGTAAACACTGAGGCACCATCGACCTCAGACTGAAAGTAATTCTCCATCATGTTTTAAATTCTTCACTTTGAAATGAATTTTTAATAAAAGTCAAGAGTTGAAGTTGAATTTTTCTGATAAATGACTGGGTATTATGGGGGGAGTGTTTGTGGAGCGGGGATTAAAGCCTGCACAGCCAGTCAAGACTCCTGCCAGTCAATCGGGGTTTGGGTTTGTTTGTGACTGGCCTGGTTGGACGCTGCCTCAATGAGCTGAGCTGAAGCAGGGGGCCAGCGGGTCGTGAGTAACTAGTGGCATTTGGATCAAAACATGTTCAGTATAATCACTTTAAATGCACTTGATGAGATCTGCACAGGGTTGTTTCCCAGGACAGGAAACTGCACTTTGAATGTTCAGAGCTTCAGGAAGAGGATTTAATTCTGCCTTTCATTCTGACCTGCTGAATTGATTTTTGATCTAGAACAAAAACACTGACTGATACTGGGCCCTTATGCGACTGAAAGTTGAAGGAAAAATATGTATTTTAATCATGATGTGGACTTAACTTCATCAGTATGCCTCTATCCTCTCTCATGTGATTTTGCTAAGATTTCTTGATTTGATAAAATCCAAAATTAACCTTTATGAAATCTTAAGGGCTCCAACTGATTATTTTCATCATCCATTAAACTGATTATTGTTTTTGATTATTCAATTGATCGTTTTGTGTAAAATTGCTAGGAAAATAGTAACTGTTTTGTTTTGTCTGACCAACTGTCAAAAGATATTCAGTTTACTCTCATTGATGACGATGTAACTCAGTGAGACCTCCCTGTCTTAATGGTTTGAAAATGTTAACATCAAAGCAATAAGTAACAACTATATCAATTAATCAATCGGTCAATAAAATGTTAGAAAATTTTGAAAAAACATTTTTTATTACGATTATTAGTCACTGTTTCCTAATGGCTCTGAACAGCTGCATGTGATGATGATGTGAAAAAGTCATTTCATTGTTACTGGAAAAGTTTCTCACTAATTTATATGCAGTTTGTGACTCAACATGAAGTGCAGCAGAATTCAAAATGACAAACGAGCACTTTGAAGTGTAATTTTCGGAGCATACTCGCACTTCAGACACACACACACACACACTGCTACTGGTGTGCTGCCTTCGGAGCAGCAGCTTATCTCTTACATAATAATGGCCCGGTCCTGCTGGGACGGGAACATCAGGTCTGAGTTGTGGCGATCAGGGAAGAGCATCGAGCGTCTCCCTGCAGGTCTGAACTCTGCGCGACCCTCCGCCTTGTCTGTCACTATGGAATCAGAATAAAGACACCTGCCGCCCTGTTCTGCCTGTACGTCCGTATGGTTTGTGACAGCTCAGCCCCCGTCAGAGACACTCACCGCTAGATAATGAGGCTGTCACACTCATCCTCCCTGTAACAGAGCAGGCTTACAGGGAGGGTGAGTGAGTGAAGAGCTAATGCAGAGCAGGAAACTGCAGTAGAAGCATCCTTTGTTTTCTGTGACAAACATTATTGTTAAAATCCGTCTATAAATACCTTTTTCAGATCTATAAAACTTACTCATGCTTGCACTAAATCGGCAGTTCTAGGAGTTATAATGTGAAAGAGGTGGTATCATTTGATTGAGGCTCTCTCAGCTTATACTATTTCTAACAAAGAGGCACTTTACTGCTGCTGAAAGAGTTAAACATCACTTCATGTGTGTCGGGAAAAAGAATAGTCAGAAACAGAACAGAAAATCTAAAGTAAAAATGTCAAATTGCTCCTTAGTAAAAAGTTTAAACAGATATTGTTCTGTAATTAGGAAAAAGCCTTTTACTTCATTTCTTTAGTTTGTCAAAAAGTAAAGCACAACAAACAAACAAATCAAGTTTCGTTTGATAGTTTACAGGAAACATGTGGAGGGTGGAAAAGTCCCAGCTCGATCAAACCAGTGACATCACAGTTACTGACAGTCTGTCCGACCAGGACGCCCCATGTCTCCATTTTTCCCTCCACTGTCTTTATTCTAAATCTTTGATGTTGTGGAGTTTGGTGTTCCAGCTCTCTGGCTTCTGTGGGAGTCTGTACTAACTTAACTTTTCTCTGCATCTTTCTCTCCCTCTGTGTTTGTGTGCGTTTGATTCGTGTGCCCAGACGTGCCAGCGCCGGAGCAGCCGGAGCTGTTCCTGAAGAAGCTGCAGCAGTGCTGTACTGTCTTTGACTTCATGGACACGCTGTCGGACCTCAAGATGAAGGAGTACAAGCGCTCCACGCTCAACGAGCTGGTGGACTATGTGACCGTCAGCCGGGGCTACCTGACAGAACAGGCCTACCCCGAGGTCGTCAAAATGGTGAGGGGGGGCACATGCACTCATTCTACAAACCCACTGGACTCATACACTCTGGACGATAGAAAGGATCCAAGGCCGGGTTATGTTTAAGATGTTTGAAGCTTGTGTTACACCCTAGTTACAGTCCAGGCATAAAAAACATTCCTAAATCGAGTGTTTCCCCTTTTAACATAAGGGAGTGTCAACTGAAAGCCACCCATCACATGTTTAAGACCTTTTTGAGTTAGAAGTTTAGGCTTTACACTTCACAAGTTGTCTAATTTGAATAAATCTTTTAGAGGTAAAAATGCATCTATGTAAACTGAAAATCTTCCAGCGTGAGCAAAAACTTTGCTGAGGTTTTATGACTCTGTGTAGCGGCGAGAGAGAAAGTAGAAGAAAGTAACAGAAAGACGAGGAGCTGATGGAGAGGCACAGCTCAGGTCTCAACAGTCGGTGTGTTGTCGGCTTGTAGAGAATGAATATGTACAACACAAACACATTCAAGCAGTTAAATTTGTATTTGAACAGTCAGGCAAAAAAACTCAGCGCTGGATGTGAACGCTGCGGAGCCCCTGAAGTCCTGAAAGCAAATATTTTTACAACTTGTATAAACAAGTTATAATTGTGGACGCTCAAGATTCTCATCTTTTGGGACTTTGAAGCTCAACCTCAGGCTGCCGTCATCAGCGCCACACGCACACACACAGACACACACACGCAATTCTTACCTGAATTTGGTCATAAGTTGATCATGAGTTGTTTTCATGCACACAAACATTTACAGCCACACACACACACACACACACACACACACACACACACACACACACACACAAGCACACTCATTTGTTCTAAGTGTCCTTTGTGTTGTCTTCCAGGTGTCTCACAACATATTCCGGACCCTTCCGCCCAGTGACAGTAATGAGTTTGACCCCGAGGAGGACGAGCCCACGCTCGAGGCCTCCTGGCCACACTTACAGGTAAACACAGCCGAAGAAGTGCGTGTGTGTATGTGAGTGTGTGGATTCATTAATTAACATGTTGAATCTAGTTTAAGAGGTACACAAACGCAAATGTAAAAATGACAGCTTTGAGATGTAACGATTACTCCCCCTCCTCTCCCCCCGGTGATAATATCGTATTGCCATATCTGGGCTGGACTGTATCGAGATATAACCTGTTGGATATCGCCCAAGTCTAATGGCAACCCTGCTGTGACACTCACAGTGAGGTGCAGACCAGTATGAGCTTCATTGCAGATCAATCAAAATTAAGCCATTAATCATTTGATGAACAGAAAAATAATCAGCAGCTCTTTTTATAATCAATTAATTGTTTCAGCAATTTTTTGAGCAAATACAGTAAAAATGTCACAGTCTCTAGTTCCTCTTTTCTGTTTTATATCATTTAAAATTTCTAAGAAATAAGACATTTGAGAAGTTGAAATTAGCATTTACTCAGAAATGAAATTAGCATTAATCAGAAATGAAAATAATCTTTTGTATCAGCCCGAGTTGTGAAATGTTTTGAACCATATTGCGACGACAGAATTCTATGATGCTGCAGAGTCACTGTGTCTGTTGTTCATCAAGAAATAACTCTACCATGTAACTCCCACGGAAACCACCGGTTGCCGTTTTGACATTTCGGTTTGTGTATGTGTTAAACAAACAAGACACAGCATGTTAATTAATGAGCTCTAGAGGTGTGTGGAGCCAGGCTAGATGTTTCCCCTCTCGCTTCCAATCTTAATGCTAAGCTAGGCATCAGAATGGTACTGGTTTCTTTCATCTCTCTCAGAAAGAGAATCATTTATAAAATGTTATACCTGTGCCTTGAAGAAGCATCAGTACCATTGGTGCCGTTGTATTTGGCTCCCGGTAGTTGGGTGGGTTCTGTTTTGTTTTGGTCCAGTTTTGGGTCCAGGTCTAGAGCCAGGCTCTCTGGTCTCTCACCTCCCCTCCTCCTTCTCTGTGTGCCTGCTGCCCAGGACTCCTTTAGAAATGAGATGCAAATCTCAAGGAGAAGCTTCCTGGTAAAACCTTTTTTTTTCTTTTTGTCGTTTCATTCGCACAATTTTTCCAAAGTCATAAACAATATTTTTTACCCCCCCCCCCCCCCCACACACACACACACACACACACACACACACACACACACACACACACGCCCCCTAGTCAAACTCCCTCATCACCCACATTCAATCCTGACATTTTCCTTTACCTAGCTGTTTTCACTCTACTCTGCTCCTTTTGTGACCTTTGACCACTTTGACCTTTCCTTTTAATCCAGTCCAGTCCCAGTGTGTACGGGGTTCGTTTAAAGGCTCTCATTTCTAAGAGGAACCTGTCAGTCTAAGATTTTTCTTCTGTTTATTGATCAGCTTGTTGTTGTACAGCAGGAGTACTGGCTCCAGTTTGTGTATAAAGTCAATCATAGTTTTTACTAAGTGAATATAAAACACACACGTGTCAAACTGTGACCAGTCTCACTGTACAACATCCAGCTGATCAAAGGAAATTCAGCAGAAATTTGAAGTTTTTTGTTGTTTTAACGTCAACAACTCTCTCTGTCATCCGTCCTCCGTCCGTTCCCCATCCACCCTCTCTTCTTCTTCTACTCTGTCCAGTTGGTATACGAGTTCTTCATCCGGTTCTTGGAGAGTCAGGAATTCCAGCCCAGCATTGCCAAAAAGTACATAGACCAGAAGTTTGTCCTACAGGTGAGTCGCTGAGTCAGTCTGCAGGTAACAGGTCATCTTCAAATATATAATAATCAGAATAATCGATCAATTAGTTATATTTTTAAAGGGAAAATGTTAAATATTTGTTGTTGCTAGCTTCTCAGATGTGAGGATTTGATGCTTTTCTTTGTCACACATGACAGTAAAGTGAATATCTTTGGATTTTGGACGGTTGATCAGACAAAACAAGACATTTGAAGATGTCACCTTGGTCTGTTGGAAATTATGATTGGCATTTAATAAACAAAACGATTGCAGTTACTGTATATTCTTTCTTCTGTTTTTCTTTGATTGTACTGAACTGTCTGTGTTTTTCTGTTGCACCAAATTCACCTTCCCCTGTCCCTGATCTCTGTCTGTATTTCTTCTGTCTGTATTTACAGCTCTTGGAGTTGTTTGACAGCGAGGATCCTCGGGAGAGAGACTACCTGAAGACAGTCTTGCATAGAATCTACGGCAAATTCCTGGGGCTGAGGGCTTTTATACGAAAACAGATCAATAATATTTTTCTACGGTGAGTACACATGTACTTCTCAAATGTCAGAAGACACTTCACTTCACCGTGCAGATGACATGATTGCTTGTAGCATGTTACAGCTGGCGAGGTCGAAACAGGTGACACTTTTCACCCACCTGTTGAAGGGACACGACAAGTTTGATCTGGATGAAGAGTCCATGTAGACAATTGACAAATGACAAATTAAAAACAGTTTACAGGACCTTTCCATGGATATGCTTTGACATGCAAGACTTTAGTTACATCTTATTTATCATTTGCAAAATGGAGCTGATACTATTATTATATTTTTATCTTTCCCTTTTCTGCACCACTAAGACAAAAAAATAGTTTTTATATATAGTTGATCTGATACGAGAATAATCTCCTCATCAACTTAAAATGAACTCAGTTACAGTGGTCGTGGTTTATTAAACAGTTTTCATCATTACGAAGTGATGCATTTATGGCTGAGTTCTTTGAAACGTTTATTTCATTTTGTGCGTCTCTAGCCTTTACGTTAATCTGACAACATTTAATTCAGTTTCACACCGTGTTTGAGTGTCGTGGAAAAGTTACAGGTTCAACCCAGTAAGACTGTCAATGTGACGCATCATCGGGTTGAGAAATCTTGTTTCCATCTTCAAATTCCAACCTGACCTCGTGTCCCTTGATGAATAATTTCCTGGTGATTTTCTTTTCGTTGTTTTACCCACCGTTTATAGTTTCCAGTCAGTATGTTCATTTACAGATCATCTGCTTTCACCAGCTTTGTTCATTTGTTCAGTTGTTGAACTTTTTTCTCGTCTGCTGTCTTGTGTCTCCTCCTGTCTCTGCCTCCCTCTCTGTCCGCTCTGCAGTTTTGTTTATGAGACGGAGCACTTCAACGGGGTGGCTGAGTTGCTGGAGATCCTGGGGAGGTATGTGCAGGCCTCCGACACACACACACACACACACACACATACATTTACATTCTGCTCTGTTAGCTGAAGCTTTTAGCAGGAGCCACACTGACCTGAGAGCAACAGCAGAACTGAACCAAACCCTGGTATCTCCATGTTTTAGTTTAGTCCTAACGACATGAGGATGTTTTTATCTTGTATTTCATCAGCCTGTCTTATGGAGATAGAGATCTCCCCCAGAGAGACTTGAGAGTGATAGAGAGCGATAAGAAATGTTAAAAACTGGAGCTGAGTGATTTGGCTCCATAACAACAGGATTTTCACAGAGTGGAGATGTGAGGTTCAGGTTAAGTCGGGAGCAGAGTTTGACTCGTAGATAAGAAATAAATTAATCCTCTCCACTCAACAGTGTTGTTAATCCATTTCAAAAAAAAAAAGAAAAGAGGTGTGATTTACACAGACAGTTTATCAGCTTTGTGTCAGGAGCTGCATGGTGTCGTTTGCACACGAGCCGAGGGCGATTTTCTCACTTATTGTAGTTGTTGCTTATATTTTTGATTAAAAAATAAATGAAACATGTCTGAAATATATCTGCATAATCCCTTTAGAGCTGTGTCTGTGCTCCTGAGTATTAAATATCAAGTGAAGCCAGACTTAGATTTGACTCTTCCTAATTCCTGGTTTCACAAGTTATTTTTAGAGACCGTAAACTCCATAAACAGGTTCATAATGAAGCTGAAACAGTTGGTCATTAATCTACATTATTTGATCAGCAGATGGAAATTAACCAGTGACAATTTTAGATCTGCAGTTTTTCTGTTCATGATAGATTTATTTACTTATTTCTTCGCACACAGGAGGTGAAACGTTTTACATTCCCAGCAGAAGTAAAGGAGGTAGTGATGAATAGAAAATGAAAAGTTACGATTAAAAAAGTTCATCCAAAAACTTTGACGCTTTTGATGGATTTTTCATTTCGTAAAGGTCCCATATTGTATGAAGGTAGATGTCCATGTCTTTTTTGATTATAAAGCAGGTCTAAGTTTGTATATTAATGCTGTGAAAGTATCAAAGCGAAGAGAGGCTCAGAGCCTCCTCTCTTCTGATTGGCTCACCGACCTTTCGTTACTAGAGCTCTAGAGAGAAGCCTGAGAGAGGAGATGTAAAAACTACATTGAGATGGTTTTTGGTTTTTAAAACCACAAATATCTTCTTATGGATCAACACCAGAAAACATACAAATGTAATAAAATTGTAAAATATGGGACCTTTATATTGGAATACCTGCATTTTGCAACTGCTGGTCAAACCAAACACAAGTTTAGGACAGTGGTTTCTCAACCTTCGGGTCTGGGCCTCCCTAAGGGGCCACGATGTGAATAACGTAGTGAAGTTACAGAGCTAAACCTAAAAAACAGAAGGAAACTTAAGACACACAGCTTTCAGTCAAGGAGTTAAAGGAAGAAACTAAACAACCAATAAATTTAACATAATTTTTCATACACACGAGAGACTCTACACAAAAATCCTCGCACAAGTAGAAAACAATACGAAGACTATTTGTGTAAGAAAATGTTGAAATGATGCTTTCATTCATTAGCTCAAAAATGATTGGGTTCAGTTTGTTTTTGCAGTTTGTTCTTCCAGCAGAAGCTCTGATGAAAACTTGAATCAGAATGTAAACAAACCCAGTGCATGACTGCAGCTTTAAAGGCGCGTCACGTCTGCTCTCTGCAGGCCCCAAGTTTAGAACATCACTTACATCTCTTTATTTCTCCTACAGGCTCCATTGCCCATACACACAGACTTTCTTTTTGTCTGCTGCTCATTGATCTACCATTTGCTTTCAGACAGTCGCAATGAAACCCTTTTATGTGTTCATGTTTAATTTATGTTTATATTTTCTCTGTTTTCTCTTCTCTCTCTCTCTCTCTCTCTCTCCTCCAGTATAATCAATGGTTTCGCTCTGCCACTGAAAGCAGAGCATAAACAGTTTCTGGTTAAAGTGTTGATCCCCCTCCACACTGTCAGGAGTCTGTCCCTCTTCCACGCACAGGTAATAGTTCTGTGTGTGTGTTTGTTTATAAACTTTATTCTAGGTAACTATCCTAGTATTTAAAAAATATTCCATTAACTTCTTAATGTTTTAATTTAATTTTTTGACACTTTTGAGACTACGTAGGATTCCACAGTTATAAATGCAGAGTTGGTGTAAAACTTTAAACCTGCACAATCTTTTAAAGTCATTCAGTTGTGTGTGTACATATATGTGTCAAAGTGTCATGCCTCATTAAACGTGTAATTTCGCAATTATAAAAGAAACCTGAAATAAGGAGCTGTGGCGTTTGACTTTCTGTTCGGCCAGTAAATGTAAAATCGCATGCAGGAGTCACCGTGATGTTTTATGGTGTATATAAGAATGAAACTATTTAAACCATTGCAAGTTAAAATTGATGAAATTTTTTTTTAACAAAGCACTTATAGTTTATCATCCATTTATAGTCCAGCTCTGTTCGTTCTGAGCTGCTGTGTACTAACTTGTTTTTTGTTTTTTTAATTAACAAGGACCAGTGTTGAAAACTTGCAGGTCACTTCAGCAGCTTCACATTTCTAGCCGAAGCTCTAATATCAATCAGTTATCAAACCTGTCAGATCATCTGCTGCTCAGCTCACACGTTCAGGTTGGAGCCACAGGGCTCAACATTAATTAGCTTCATTCTTTATATAAAACTTGGTGAAAGCTACTTAATGAGACTTGATGAGTGGATTGAATACGGGATTTAAATTCAGTAGAATGCCGTCAAACCCAAGATTTTGTTTTAAGCTAAGCTAAAGGGCTAAAACATGTCACAGTAACATCCGTTCTAACCTGTGGTTTCTTCTCTCCCTGCAGTTGGCGTATTGCATTGTACAGTTCCTAGAGAAAGACCCAACATTAACAGAACCAGTGAGTATCAGTGCACTGCCTGTCTCTTACATAAATGTTGATAATGTTGCTGTTTGACGTCCCATTGAATCACATTCACTTGAGAGTGCAGGTTCATTTTACGACCATGGAAACAGCAGTTTGCCCAAAAAAACAAAAAACAGCATCTTGTCATTAACTTTTTCTGAGGATATCAGTCGCTTCAGTCGCTCAGTCGTCCCAGTGACCACTGACACTCAGCCATCTGTGTTTGAAAGCTTTGGGAAAAGCTATTAAGTCAACACTGAGTTTTCAGTCAAACCACAGGGACTGTGTTCAAATCCTTATTGCAGTAGAAATGTCTTCTTCCAGTGTTTTCGCTCCTGTTTGTCATGCAGCCTTTAACTCACCAGCTTCACTGATGTAAACAAATAATAAATGGCTCTTATCTTCATCCTCAGGTCATCAGAGGCTTACTGAAGTTCTGGCCAAAAACCTGCAGTCAAAAAGAGGTGAGGCTGTCGTTTCTTCATGTGTGCGTGTGTGTGTAAACTGTGTGTGTGTGTGTCTCTGTGTGTATTAACATTTTCCTCCCGTCCTGCACCCAAGGTGATGTTTCTAGGGGAGCTGGAGGAGATCCTGGACGTCATTGAACCCACACAGTTCGTCAAGATCCAGGAGCCGCTCTTCAAACAGATCTCCAGATGTGTCTCCAGCCCACATTTCCAGGTCAGCGAAAGCCCCAGTCTTTAAACAGTGTGATTTAACTCTGAGGGGGTGATGAAACAAGCGTCTACAGAATGTATTTAACTCTTTAAAACACAGATAGAACAAAGAACAAATGATTCTGGGGTTTTCTGGTCGTCACTTCCTCTGTGTCGGTGTTCCCCCAGGTTGCAGAGCGAGCCCTGTACTACTGGAACAACGAGTACATCATGAGTCTGATTGAGGAGAACTCCAGCGTCATCCTGCCCATCATGTTCGCCAGCCTCTACAGGATTTCCAAAGAGCACTGGAATCCGTGAGTGGTTTTAAAATAACTCGGCAGCAGCTCAGCGTGATGGCGTTTTTACAGATATTCAAAAAAAAAAAAATCCAGACATTGTGTTACGTTTATATTCTGGCTGATCATTTATCAGCAGCTCCTCAGGTTTTTCCCCTCTTCCTGCTGGGTGTTACCGACAGAGGCCGTCCTCACCACATGATGACCCAGTTTACTGTAAACTGCACTGAAAACAGAACGTTGTAGTTCATGGGATTAAACAGTAGCAGGTGAAAATTAGTCAGAGCCCCTTGAAATCTGGGTTTGTAATCTTAAATATCTTTCTCTTACACATACCAGAGTTAAAGTTTTAGTAATTATTATTTATGAGAATCAGGAATCGAACTTAAGCAGCGACAGAGAGGGGGGAATAGAAAGTGGTAACGTGGGGACCCATCACTCATAATCAGAAACTGTTCAAGGCCTTTAAAGCTGATCTTAGAAACACTTGTGCAGTTTGTCTGTCAGTGTAATAAAGGTTATGAACGTGGTGATTGATAGAAACAATCATTTAAATACATCAGCTGTGATCTGTGAGCTGCACGTCTGGAAAGTTTGGGGGAAAAAACATGGGAAATTAACTTGATGCTTTTGACAATCACAGTTCAGTCTCTTGTCGGAGGTTCTGGCTGAAGCTGCTTGTGTGTGATGATTTATTGCGAGCAGCCAAGATGAATTCACCCTGAGTCATGAGTGTGTCTGGGATATTCTCCAGGTTTAATGTGACAAATGTGACAAAAGACCAATCATCTTCTATTCCCCAAATCTTCCTTGTTTATTTAGCGATATCTTGCCAAAGTGGAGAAAAAAAAAAACTGCCTCCAGCATTCGTTCTGTCCCTGATGAGTCACAAAGTATCGTCATCTACAGTTTTCAGTTTTCGGTATCTTTAATCTGATCTATATTGACCAAATTTTCCATTTGATGAATGTCTTTACTGAAGTCGTTTCTGACCTGAAGATATTTGAGGGAATCTTTTATGTATTCAAATGTTTTTTTAAAAACTCAAATCTTTCAGTAAATGTTTATTGTTGCACTTAATTTCCTGGCTGTTGTAAGGTCACAGACGTCGTCAGTTCTGTTTTGTAATAAACTGTCACTGACACCTTCAGAATAAAACGTGTCTTGAAACGGAAATGAAACTAAAATCTAAAAAATATATAATCCGTCATAAATCTTTATTGCAACTTTCCCATCAAACATCAAATGTTTCTTTAATGTGTAATATTTCAAATACTTGTCCACATGTCACAGACTCAGCGACTTGTAATGATAAGAGTTTACAGAAGCTGTAAAAGAAGAAGTTGTGTTATCAGCTGTGAATTGTGATGTCACTCTGCCCCCCCCCCCCCCCCCCCCCCCCCCCCAGGGCGATCGTGGCGCTGGTGTACAACGTCCTGAAGGCCTTCATGGAGATGAACAGTACTTTATTCGATGAACTCACAGCAACTTACAAGTCGGACCGCCAGCGGTAAGAAGCTGTCCACATCCCCATCTTCATCATCATCATCATCACCATCACCACCATCACCACCATCATCATCATCACTGAGCGAGCATTTACAAATAATGTGATTGTTTATGATCTCTGCAGACAGAAAACACACACTCTCTGCTACTGTCATCACACTGTACTAGTATCAGGATTAATGGCAACATGACTAGTTGAAACTGTCTGTGGATTAAATGAAGAGAACCTCTGGATCACATCACCCCACCGCCCCACCCAGTCCTGATTCTGTTACCAGATCATGTTACTGGCCGACACAGAGCAGTGATGAGACACTGGTGCTCTTTTCTTTTTCTTTATCAGTTTAGAATCTGCAAATCTTGTTGTGTGGAACCGACTCTCATCATTCTTGCTTCTGTAAGATGAAATGAGATCTGAGCTTCTCATCGCTCTTTAACTGTTTACGGCACAGAGTTGGTCGACCCCTAAACGCATATTGGATGGATTTCCATGAAGTTGAATGGATCCCAGGTGGTGATCCTGCAACTTTTCTTTAGGCTCAGGTCAAAGTGATCATTCATTTAATTTATAAAACTAACAATGTTCCCATCAGCAGTTTGTACAGCTGTCGCCTTGTGCCATTAGGTCCTGTAGCTCTGTAGGAAGACGACACCTACATTCAGTCTGAAGCAGTCAATAAAACCTCATCATCATCATCATCATTATCCTCATCCTCGTGTTGTTTGTGTGTTGCAGTGAGAAGAAGAAGGAGAAGGAGCGGGAGGAGCTGTGGAAGAAGCTGGAGGACTTGGAGCTGAAGCGGGGCCTTAGGAGCGACGGGATCATCCCAACTTAACGAAGACAGCGCCGCGCTCCCCTCTGCCCCTGCCCATCTCCCTCATCCCCTCCTCCTCCTCCTCCTCCTCCTCTCCTACTCTGACTCCCCTTCCCCCTCCATCCTGACCCCAAATCCCGCCCCCGCCCCCCCCTCCACATCAGCCATGTTTGCCCAGAGCTCCGAAAATCCCTGATAAAGGCCATCGTCTCTGGATCGACACGGAGCGCCCGCTGGTTTCTTAATTGTTTTTTTTTTTTTTGTTGTTTTTTTTTCTTATGTTTTTTTTTTTCTCCTGTGTTTATGCGACTTACTTTACAGTAGATTCATCACGTCTGTTTTCATTATTTCAACAGCACTGTAAATAATTATTTTTTCTTTTTTTTCCCTTAAACTGATATTATTGCAAACGGAAAAACAAGACAATAATAATAAAAAAAAGAAAGAAAAAAATAGAAAATGAGAAAATGACTTGTGTGGGAGGGGGATTTAAACATCAACAAAAAAAAACTTTGGACTGTAGGACATGAAATGAACTCTTGGAAAACAGAAAACAACAAAAAAAAAAGAGAAGATAGATTGATTTTAACTCTTCATCCCATTCTCCTCCGTCTTCAGTACAGTCCTGTATGTAACTTTTATTTTCCTGGTTCTCCTCTTTGCTTTTCCTCCTGTTGCCTCCATTTTTCTGTTCCCTCCCTCCTTCCTCTCTGATGGTGCATCTGTCATTTCTGCCCCTCTCCCCTGCCCTCCGCCCAAAGGTTCTTAAAGGACCACCCCCCCACCCCCCTCCTCTCTGGCCCTCCTTCCTGTTTTAAACAGGGAAAAAAAAAACTGAACAAAAACACATTTAAAAACAACAACAGGGACTTTCTCGGTACACAAACACACATTTTAAAACCATCTTTCTGAGTGCGTTTACATGTGTGTTCTTACTGCAGTTCGTGGAGTCCAGTTGGTAGGAGGAGGCAAAATTATTGATTAATTATTTCCTCACATTTGTAATTTGTGCATCTGCTCAGTGAACTTTTCTTCCTCTCAGCTGAGTAACTCCTCCCTCAAATTACATAATTAATTCTATCACAATTAAATCTGACGCAAGATGATTGAACAGCTGGAAAATCGGTTAGAAATGTAGTTCACTTTTTTGGACTTTCATCTAATCTTCGCTTCTCTCGAGTGGAAACCACTTCCAGGCCTCTGAAAATGATTCAGAAAAACAATGTTAGAGGAAACTCTAGACAAACATCCATAAAGTCTGTTAATCTGCCTACAAACCATAGAAAGAAAACACTGTTCTAACATAAGATTCTGCCAGGAAATCATCCTGTTTCAATGTTTTCTCCAGTTTAAAAGTAAATCCAGGAGATTGTGTCTGTACATTAATTGTTACTGTTCAAACAGGACCTGCAGAGGGAAATGTGAAACAAAAATAGGGTAAAAACAAAAGGACTGACTCCAAGGCTACGTTGTACATCCCTTTCGCTTCATCCAAGCATGGCGGTAAATGTAGTTCCAACTCTCAGAACATCATTATCCCAAATAACAGCTGGAATGAAATCCATTAATATTTGCTCTTTTTTTTTTAACACTAACAGAACTTTTTTTGTTTGTTTGTTTACAGAACTAAACTTCAAAATGTTTTTTATATTTCTGAACTCTCTTCTTTATCCGTTCATGTACATATATTTGGCTTCGGACAAAAAACTGCTTGATTTTTTTTTTTTATTAAAACAAGATGCACCAATGATTAATTCAGCGGGCCGTTTGAACAGGCGGCTCTGAGCTGCATCACCTGGGATACTTTCCATCTTGGAAGAGTTGTTGTGTCCTGTTGTGCCGTTGCTCCAGTGAGCTCACATCCTGCTTATCTCAAATCCTGTTTGCCGTTATTTATTTTTACCTTTTTGTGACCAGTGCTCCTTCCTCTGGTCTCTGCCCTCGCAGGCGTGATGCGGCGATGCATGTAGACGATGAATTATTCGGAAATGCAGAATTGTTGACATGTAAACGCACTCGCTTCACCTCCACCTCCTCCCTCCTCCTTAAAGAAACGGACTACTTTTCATCCCTTTATTATTTCTCTCCTTCCCTCCATCTGTTTTTTCTTTCTCTCTCTCTCGCTCTCTCTCTCTCTCTCGCTCTCTGACCCCTCCCCTCCCTCTTTATCTACCAACCAACCATACCAGGTCTCCCTGGTATCAGTCTGGCACTGGTACCCTCCGGCCATAACGGGGACTTCAAAATAAAACAAAAAAAAAGTCTTCAGAGGAGCGCCAAAAATCTTCCTCATGTTGTGAAAAAGACGAGTGCCCCCACCTCACCCCACCTCACCTGGGGGGGGCGCCGCGTTGACTTCACAGTATTACAACAACAGTGACAAAAAAAGACAACCCTGTACATTGTTATTGAATGCAGTACACTGATAATCTTGTATCTTGTAGTAATTTAGCCTATGTTTTTTGCTTAGGAAACTGTGGAGAGGAGTATCCAGTATATAAAGAGGTATTATGGAAGAAGACTTCCTGGTATTTATGATAGTGTTTCCCCCCTTTTAGTCTGTTTTTTTTTTTTTTCTTTTCTGTCTCTCACTCCTCCCTCTTCTCTTGGTTTTTATCTCATTTTGGATATTTTGCTGAAGTTTCTTTTGACCATTGGATATATTTTTTTTAGTTGGGGGAGGGTGGGGAGGGGTTTAGGGGTGAGGGTGTGGGCAGGTAGGCAGGGGGAGGGGGGGTCAGAGGGGGGAGGGGGGGAGGGAGGGATGGATGGATGGAAAGCAAGGCGCAGACCACTTTGCCCTGTTGGGAGTTTGACAGTGAACCTCCCCCCTCCTCCCTGGCAGAATTAATGTGTGCTTTAGAATGGCCCAGAAATAATATGATTTAAAAACTGAAAAAAAGATAAAAAAGGGTTGGAGAAATACAAATGTTTAATTATTTTAAAAAATAAAGAGATATTAAATTAAACCTGTTTTGTGATAAAGCCCAGATGCTGAATTGCTTTATTTACTGGGTTCATAAGGAGTCTGTATGTGAGTGAATGTGAGTGTGCGAGTTCAATCTAAAACATACTTTTGTATCTGTGAACATAAATAGATGTTTGTTAATGTGAATTTAAACACAATTTTACTTAAATTCCCTTTTTTTTCTTTCTGAATTTGAAATAGAGAAACGAAAGAAGCAAGAGTGTGAGAAGTGAGTGAGGTATAATTAAAAAAAAAAAAAAAAAACATTTCCTACTGTGGACAGTATTTTGAAATGAATAAAATTTAAAAAAGGGGCTGGAAAATAACTTGATTTGAGCTGTTATTGCTCAGGAACCAGGCAGTCTTTGTCTCTACAGAACAGGACTGGTGACATTCTGTATTTTTCTCATCAACAAATCCCCTGAAAAGACCAAAACCAACAAAGTGTTCGTCCGTCTCTCAGAACTTCCTGCCTCCCTCCTCTGTCTGTGTCTCACAGCTTCAAACACCTTGGTTCCTACTGAAGATGCAAATCTTTAAAAACCCTCACAAATACAATGTTTTATTGTTAAAACTGACAGGTTTCAGCAAACAAACAAGAGGAAATAGTGCATTTATTGGGGACTATTTTCAGTGGCGGATGAATCCACATTTGGTGCTCTAGCGAGTATTTGGGGCAGCAGTGGAGCTCCATGAGGAATAAGATGTGAGTTTTCATGGGATTTGTTGACCATAACAATAATACAGAATTATAACCAGACTAATTTAATATATAAGTTCAGGACCTTCATAATATATTGTGTTCTGTCCATGGGCGTCCTCACAAGTGTAGTGTGTGTGTGTGTGTGTGGGGGGGTGTTGGAGGTTTGATGTGTTTCTGCAGTGGCCAACGTGCACAGATGTTGGAGGAACGTGAAAAAGAGACAGGAACAGAGTCCAGGTCCATTACAGGTGAAGTGGCTTCATCAGTAAAGAGCAAAACGGTTCTTTTGTTTTCTCTTTATTTGCAATCAGATTTGAAATGGAGCAGTTTAAAGAGCAGCAGGTGTGGGAGTCTTTCATCGAGCTTACTCTGTTTGCACCTGTACATCGTTCCGCTTCAGAAACCACCAGTTGGGCCAAATGGTTTTAATGTGGTCGGGTCATTAAGGTCCAGGACAGAAATACTTCCTGATGGAGACTATTGTGTTTCATAGGACGAGAACTGGAAGCTGTTTCTTCTTCTGTTACGGCACAAAAATCAATGTGAAGATCACGAGGGAGAAGAAGAAACCTGGAAAATAAAACGTGAAAGTCTCTGCACATCCTCAGAGGTCGGTTTGGTGCTGGCCAGAGGCATGCTGGGAGTTTGCTGAGGTCACCAAAATCCATAAAGAATGATAAAGACAGAGGTTAACTAACCAAAATCACTGCAGACACCTGTGTGCGTGGACAGTCGGTGTCTATGGGCTTTTATTTGTGTCTGTCTCTTCAGGCGACTCATACAGACCAACACCATGAGCACACATCTGGATCCACATCTGGATCCACATGTGAGTCCACATGCAGAGTGGAAACCCAAATCCTCCAGACTGGGTAGTCGGTATGGACAGCAAATTACCAAACCAGGTGAAAGCAGGTCCTCTGACCAATAAGAGAGCAGGAGGTGGGCTGTCCAACATGGCCACACCAACACAGGTGTATTAATGAAGTCCGTAGGGCCCAGTGATGATTGTGAAGTGAGTGTTTTGAACATTATATTCCAGATGGACAGAGGGTGAGTGGATATAAAGTGTTTTGATGCTTTTTTTCAGCAGTAAAAACTGGACACCTCTGGAATCCAGACTGACCACAGCTGCTGATTTCAGAGCTTTTTCAAGTCCAAAGCAGGTGAGTGTTTTTGACCTGGTGGAGTTTTAGTTTGCTGCAGAGACTTTTCTTTATTTTGAAGGAGGCTCACTTAATTTGGACGGAGTCTGCAGGTCACCAAGAGAGAAAAAAAAACAATCACACATCTTCCTGTTTTTGAAAAATCATAAAAATAAGTAGTTATCAGGCTTTGGGGAACATCTACTCAGTTTTAGCAGCAATAACAAACACAAACACACAACTATTCAAACTACATTTTGTCAAGGTTTAATATTTGAGTACATAATCACCAAGAAAACACAAAATGGGAGGAACTTCTTTTATTGAAGCTACATGAGTTGAAAACACTCCGGATACAGAGCAGAGCCTCAGTCCTGCCACTAGAGGTCACCACAGACCTGCAGTTCAGACCTGGTTCCTGTTCAGCTCTGACCACAGTGAGACAAATGATTTCACCTGCATTTATGAAGCGATCAAATACATAAACCTGATTTCATTTTTACACGTTTTTGCAGTTTAGCTTGAGCTTCTCCAGCAGTCAGCTGGTCCCATCACAGTTTCTTCACAAGTTGCGCAGTTACATTTAAACTCCAAAGTGCTGGAGCTCGGAGACGGAGGTGGAAACCTGACGCTTCTGTCTTTTTCTCGCGGTGTGTGTCGGTGGAGTCGAGGCCTGTGTTGGTGTTTGTCGCACACACACATGAGACTGTCAGGATGCAGTGTGGACTGTAATTAGGAGTGGAGGTGGAGGTGTGCTGGTGAAGCTGAAAAACCATTTATCTCATTAGGATCACCTGCGGAGCAGAAAGTCCTGACAGCTCGCAGCGCAGACGTCGCTTCTTAAAACACCCGAGCAGCTTTTGTCCCTGCGTCTGGTCCAGGTGTAATTACTGGAGGTTTCTTAACGCCTCAGTGCACGTTTGGCTCTGAGCTCTTTATGTGGAAAAGGCGGTGACATGATGAGAACACTGTCATAATTAATCAGCCCACACTGCTGATAATTCAGCTGATTATTATTTTAATTTAATTAAGAAAGATGAGGATGTGGTTAGCTTAGCTTAGCATAAAGACTGGAAGCAGGGGGGAACTGGTAGCCTGGCTCTGTCTAAAGGTTTTTGTTTGAACATAATTGACTTGATTAGACAGAGTTTCTGTATGTGAACTGTAGTAGCAGAGGTCGGCCTGTAGGGGGAGTCGTGCTCCTGCTCACCAACACTCAAGACTGTGTCGAGCCTCCTCCTTCACAGCATGTCTGTATGAGAGAATGATTTAATTCAAGGGGTATAAACTGTTAATTCTAGGGAACAATTAAAAACTCGAGGGTCCAAGTGACTAATTGAGGAACTGAAAAAGTAAACTGAGCGCACAAATGTGTAATTTGAGACGATGATTTGTCATTTGAGCGCATTAACTGCTCATTTGAGAGAAAGATTTAGCAGAAACGTTCAACCAGAGCCTGTGTAGCAGAGTTACTAGTGTATTAATCTGTCACCGAAGCTGTCACCTTTTTCTTGTTTTGATCAGCTGTGAGTGGCTCCTTCAGCTCTGTGGTGTTGTTGCGTTGTGAATCATTAAAATGAGAAGTTAAAACCCTTAAAACTTCGGCAGATATCACAGATTCCACAGAGTCTTTCTCTTCTGTTCAGCCTCCTCCTGCAGATCACTTCAGGTTCGGAGATATTTTAGTTTGTCCTGCTCGCACAGCAGGTTCAACATCTACCCACAGATTGTCAGTGATGTTCAGGTCATGGGTGGGACTGTGGGGGCCGCTCCAACAGTTTCGGCTCTTGAAACTTCTCTTGAAGTGGATTTTTGAGGATCATTGTCCTGCTGTAGAAACTGATATTTACTGGACAACCCCCGCAGCAGAATATTTCCAGGATCTTTCCAGTTGTTATCTAAATGTACACAGTTGAATGTCTCTGGGAAAGTAAAGCATTGTTGCAGAAGTTCCCACGTATCTGTTGCACTTGCAGGTTTCTTTGCTTCCACCTGGACGTGGCTGGTCTTCATCATGTGAAGCCGCCGTCTGGTTCTGTTCGTCTAGTGTTGTGGCTCATTATCTTGCTGCAGGATGAACCTCTGACCAACCAGTCCGCCTTCCTTTGTTTCTTGTTCTGACAGCGACTTCCTGCAGTGCATTGTGGTCCTGATAACGCATCAGAGGCCGTAGTATCACAGTTTGTACAGACAGAAGGTTTGGAAGTCGTCAACCTGCATGAGAAGCTGGAGGTTATTTTACACGATTTTTCAGTTTTTGGGGTGTTGAACTTTTCGGGCTGAGTCATGCTCTCTCTCTCTCTCTCTCTCTCTCTCTCTCTCTCTGCATATTTTCTCCTCTTTCTCTGTTTCTGCTAAATCATTGCAGTGACAGTTTCCTCTCCTCTTTTCCCTCCCTCCCTCCACCTCCTCTCTGATTTCCTGATATCACTCTTCCCCATCTCTCTTCCATCTCCATTTCCCCCATCTCTTGTCTTTCTTTTTTTGTTCACTCATCACCATCTCTTTTTGTCCCCTTAAATCTGCAGTATTTTTTCTCCTTCCCTCCATCATTCCTCTTTCCTCTCCCCTCTTCTTTCCCTCTTTATTCTCCTATTTCTTGTGCTCTTTTCTCCTTTCCATTTTTCTCCTCTCCTTGTTTCCCCTTTCTCTTCCTTTTATCCTTTTCTTTTTTAATCTGCCTTTCTGCCATTCCCTCCTTTCCTTATCCTCACCTCACTTGTTTCCTCATCTCTTCCCTATCTTTCCTAAATTCCTCCTCCCATCTTTCCTGCTCTTCCTTTTCCTTTCCTGTTCTTCTTGTTTTTTCTTGTCTCCTCTTTACTTATTTCCTCCTTTCCTCTCTTCCTTTTCTTCTCTTCCTTTTCCTCCTACATTCTTCTCATCCTCCTTGTTTTTGCCTCTTTTCCCTGTTTCCTCTCTTCGTTCGTTTTCTCTCCCCTCTTCTCTCCATCCTCTTTTCTCTTCATCACCTCTGCTTTCCGTTCCTCTAGTTTCTCCCCTCCTCTCCTCTTCCTCGGTGGACTCTCGTCCTTCCTCTCCTCTCTCTCTGTCTGGATTTTCCTCTTCTCTTTAATCCCCGTGCAGTAATGGATGTATGTATATTAATATGAGCCTCTTAATCCCATATTGCCCCGGGCTAATCTTTGCCATTTTGTGATTCTTGATAGAAAAACAAAAGACGCAGCCATGAGTTCAATCCACATTAGCACACTGTGATGTGGAGACGCGGCGCCTGGGGAGATTTCCCCATCAATGCACTGAGGATATTGTACTTATCATAAGAGCCATTTCTGTAATGTTAATGATGTTGCTGTGATTGTTTGACACGACATAACATGAATTAGATAAAAGCTTTTAACCTTTTTTTTTCTTTTTTCTTTTTTTTTTTCTGTCAATGAAAAACAGAAAAGTGTCGGAACGTATGATTCCTCCCACTCGCTGCCATAAATAATGCTGCTGGAGGAGCTGCGAGCCCACACATGTACTGCAGCTCTGAATGCATGATCTGTGACATGCAACAAGGCTGTGTGTGTGTGCGTGCATGTGTGTGTGTGTTTGTACCCCACGGCTTCCGTGTGAACACACACATGAAACGTCAGTCTGACTGCCGCTCCTCTGCAGACTCACACGCCACTAACACGTCACGGTAGAAACCCTCTCCTGCTGCTGAGACCAGTTTTCATTCCAACCTTTTAATCTCGTTTATTTAATTGCATTTATTTGTTAGTATTTGGGAGATTCTGGGAGGCTTGGAGCAACAGTCCAGACACGATGATCTTAGCTCACCTGCTTGACTTCAAACATGGTGTAAAGCTGTGATGAAGAGAGAAAGAAAGCGCCTGCACTCGGGCACAAACACAGAGAAAGTCTAGTGGCTGTTTAACTTTAGACCAAAACAACCCTGATTTTAACAGCTGCAGAGGGTCTGCGTTAGTTCATAAAGAAATATGAATCAGAAAGGCCAGTTTGAGGAGCATGTCTATGGATGGATTATGAGACAATGAGCCGGTGTGCACAGATCAGTAGAAGACCACCCAGCTCCTTGCATTGACACAGAGACACACACAGTGTAAGCAGTCATCTTGAGGGTCTTTGTGGTCTTTTGACTTACTCTCCAACTAAGTCACAGGCCCCTCTGATCGCTTGGGCCCCTGGGCCTGTGCCCCTTCAGTGATCCCTCCATGAGTATATCTACTAGTTCGAACACTTATCAGCTGCCAAATCTCTGCACAGCTGTTTATAATACTCAGAAGAGATTTTACATCATTGTGGCAGTTTTTTTTTTTAAATTTCTCATCATGACAATCACAACGAGAGTTTTGTGTTGATGATGAATATGTTTTCTCATATCTTGTCATGGCAACGACGCGTTCTCGTGTCATTTTACATGATAGTGTTAAGTCATTTCTTGCCATGTTTCCTTTAAATGTTAAGCTCTCTTGTCATGCCATGTAATTTCATCTATGATCTGCTAGGAATGAGTACCTTTCTGGATGATGGCACATTTTTTATTTTCTAAATTCATTTATTCATTTATTTATTTTTGTGTTCTGCGCTGGCTCTCCTGCTGCTTCACTTGTAATTAATGATAGGGCTAATATCAGCCTTAATGCTGCCTAACAGTGGAAGTGACAGTAGCTTACTTCAAGCTAACTCTGCAAAATCTGCAGCTAAATCTGCGCAACCAGCTTCACAACCTCTTCCTCCTTCTAAAATGCATAGAAGTGCCATTACTTTATGCCATTTTGCAACATTTTCAAAGCATGAGAAAGGCACAGATGGGACGACATGTCTCTGCTTGCATCAGTCTTTTTCTATGACCAATCATTTTTCCTTTTTATGGCTTGAAGAGGAGCACTTCAATGCACAGTTTCAGACTGTCTCAGCTAGGAAGGAGGTGTGAGTTCATCCTGGACTCTGAGGGCCACACCTTCACACACCACGGCCTTCAAAGGATGCAGCTCTTTAATATGAAAAACTAAAGTGACTTCCTCGTAGTGCTGTCAGGGAGATTAAGCAACTCTTGTGTGTCCTCAAAAGCACCACAGCGCAGGTCAAAGTGCTGCCAAAATGATGTGTAAAATGTAATTTAAAGTTTCCTTTAAACTCCTTTGTCTAATTTCAGCACGGCTCATGTTTGTGTCCGTCTAGATGAGAGGATGGTTTAAGACTCACTCCTACATATTTCAGTAGTGTGATATTAGATCTAAGCGTGTGAGGATTGCACAGATGTTAGGAGACACGAAGAGTCATAACACACTCCCACACATGAACAAACAGCACGTCTGAGTCTGGTATGCAGCAGAAACATGAACACACAGCGTGTTGTTACTAACAGAAGAGGCTGGTGTCTGATTCCACAGACAGTCAGCATTCATATCAGTTTTTTTTGTTTTTTGTTTTTATAGCAGCAATACATGCTGTGTCAGTGTTTGTTGAAAATGAAGCACCATGTGGAGAAAACAAATTCCACCAAATAAGTTTTGACATTGACTGACTTTGAGTCCAGATTTCACTCACTTCCTGCTGGTTGGGAGACAAATTACATTTTTGTTTTCATTTATCTGTGGGACAAGTATAAAATCATTTGTTATAGCTCAGATATGACTCTCTTCTTTGTCACTGCACCAGCATGTGATTTATGCGGATAAGGCAGCAGTATTTTTAGATTGTATTTTTTCCAACTGGGGCATATTGGCCCAGTTAATTTCATTTAAAGGTCCCATATTGTATAAAGGTCGATGTCCGTGTCTTTTTTGATTATGTAGCAGGTGCAGGTTCTTTATTAATACTGTGAAAGTATCAAAGCGCTCACTCCACAGAGAAATGCACACAGCCTGTATTCAGAAACTGAAGCCTTTGAATGAGCCGTCAGGACTTCTGTAACTTTGTGATGTCACAACAAAGCAGCCACCGCTCTCAGCATCCAACCTTGCAGGATTTGGTTTCTCTGAGTGTTTACCTGATATCTGTTATATTTTTATTCCATCACTGGGAAAACAGTCAGCCAATCAGAGGAGAGACTCAGAGCCTGTCTTCTTCTCCTATAAACTTAAGTGTAAAGCACCTGATTTCTTCTTTCATCTCAGAGGGAACTCCATTTCCTCTCCACACTCTCTTAAGCGTTAACTTGTGACTTTTTATGTATTACTTTTTCATGGTCCTCATGTTGTATGTTTCTGTTGAGTTAATTAATCCCAGTGAACGCAGCAGATGCTCTGATGGAGCTCGGCTTGTTTATTAGTAGGGAATGCTGGGTAACTAGGAAGCAGGCCAGAGGAGGTCAGAAATCCACAGAGGACTCTAAACATCCATTTTGGCTGTTCCAAGGTAGCGCGGCTAAATATTTAACGACTTAATGCACCATGCTGAGAAACAGACTGTCAGATCGTGTAAAAACCACTCCTCACCCTCGCACAGCCGCTCTCCTCTGACTCCATGACCAAGGTGGCGCGCCAGAGCATTTTAAAAGCCCAGTTTCACCCCCCAGAATTCCTCGCTGCCATCAGTTGTATCTGGAAGAAAAACAACACAAAACCTCCTGACCCAGAAATCCAGCGGCGTGTTCATGCACCAATGCAAGCACATGGCCCATGTGAACTCAAAAATTAATTTTCATGTTTTTTCTTTTTTTTTTCCTGCTGCAATTAAATCAAGTTACACAACTTTTAGTGCCTGTTGTTTTGCAGTTTTATTATGAAATAGCAGAGTTTTTATTTACTATAAAAAATAAACATGTAGTAATAACCTTATTATCACAGTACGTTCAGTAAAACACTTCTTGATTTTAAAAGTTATCAGCTTTATGCAGCCTGCAGTGTAATATTTTGGGAGGACAATGATTCGTATTCTTTAATTTCAACTTGATAACGGCTTATCATGTTAGTTTGCCCTGCACTCTTGCTGCCTGAAAGGTGTACAACACCCTACACTGGAGAACTTTTAGAAAGCCTCATCCAGTTTATATCAAGAGGGTAAAAACACTCACATATCCCAGCACTACTGACAAAACCTCACCTTCTTTTTGTTTCTTATTCCTTATTTCTCATAATGTCACTTTTGTCTCGTGTCCTGTTTCATTTCATTTTGTTTCATCTCACATCAGCAGAACTCATAACTTTGACATCAGGTCATTCCATAAATGTAATTACATCTCATTCGCATTTCCTCTCTTTTCTCATTTTAAGCCTTGTTGCTTCACCTTGTGTGACCTTATAATTTCAACTTCGAAATTCGTAATTTCGTTTTATAGAACGTTATATCATTTAATTCTGTTTTGACCCTGCCTTATGGTATTGTCTACCTTTTTGATCTTCCCTCCACCTCACTCCTTGTTTATCTTCTGATTTCATGTCATGTCACATGATCTCATGTAAATGTCAAACCTCATCTCAACTCATATCCTGTAAATTTAGCTAATGTACAGAATCTCATCTTTATCTTTTGTTTTTGACATCATGTTTTTTCTATTAATCTCATCATCTCAATTAATATTTTCTCATATCATCATGTAATTGAATATAATGTTAATACTTCATTTTCATTCTCATTCTCACCTTACCATGATGCACCATTCTTACTGTCAATATAAACTACATAAGCCGTCTGGTTCACATGGAAACCAAAGCTGTTTATAAACCACGGTGGGTGTCATGGTGACTCAATCTGAATCTTCCTGAAAAACTTCTCCTCATGACTAAAGATTTGTTCGTTGGCAGTTTCTGTTGATTGATACCAACCAAGAAACAAACATGAAGAAGAAATGTATGCCTTTGCTGTCCTTAATATTCATAATTTCATTCTGGTATTTTTGAAGTGTATTTTTTCTTATGACAAGCAGGAAAGGATTACCAGCTGGGGAGATTATTTTACTCATCTCAAAGCTGTAGCAGTTTCCTAAGATCCACAAAAGAGTGACAGTATCTTAAAATCAGAGAGATTTCCTGTTCAGTGTCATGAATTTGTCACTGAGGGAAGCAAAGCAGGGTGGCGACTCCCAAAGTCCTGTGTGAGCACCACAGCAAGAAATCTAGGAACAAAGGAAGAATGTTTTGCTTCGAAGCAGGTGCACTTTATTGAGAGCTGTCATCTAATTTGATGTAATACAAGTCAGTAATGTCTCCACGGGCAGACAGGTAAAACAGATGGCCTGCAGTAAAAACAAAATCTGTGAAAAATCAATGTAAATAATCCTCAGGAGAGGATTTTGGCTTGATGGTGAGGCTGAGGAAACTACCAAAAAATTCTTCCTCTGGGGATCATGAATATTTGCATCAAATTTAATAGAAATCTGTGCATCAGTGCCCAGATGCAGCGTTCAGGTGAAAGCGACCTTCCAGAATTTCCCCCACTTAAGAAACCACATTTTCAGCTAAACAGGCCTCCTACAAAGAAAGAGATAAGACCAGGGCACAGGTGGACTGGCTATGGCTACAAATCCCAGTCGGCCGGTGGACCATCAAAACATTCATAAAGCTTTTTAAGTCGTTTGTGTCCCAGCAGATAAGACAGAGGCTGAATTTCTCTCCAAGTCTGACCGTGGATCCAATACTGGTCTGGCTTTACTTAGATGGAGAATTCTACGAGCTGCTAAAGTGTCCAGCTTGACTCACAACTAGTTTTTGTTCTCTTCCTTGTGGAAGTAACTTGATGCTACACAATGTTTCATGTCTGTTTTCAGTAGTGACCGGCTACAGTAGACATAATAACGTTAGCTAACCTGCTGTTTCCCTTATTATGAATTTGTTCAGCAAATGTTGCTATTGCTGGCTAGCTTGCTAAGTGTATCACAGTAATGCTAGCATAGGCTCTCATGTACACAGGGTGACATTATTCAGTTGTGCTTCTTCTTGTGTGTTTAGTGGACACCTTCTTTGGGCTTCCTGACACCTTGTTGACTGAAAACGTGAAGGGACGGGATTGGGGTTGTGGATCAACAGAGGCTGGCGATGTGGCTGACGAAGCATTTGTTTTGTTCCGAGATGCCAGTGATCGTGAGCGACATTTAGTGGCAGTGACGATCGTTTGCAGAACCTTCGAGGGAAAAGTCTTATGACACTCCTTCATCTTGTTGACAGTCCTCTAATATGGCTCTGATTTTATGTCAGGCTTCTGTTTCCTGCTCCCGGGGCCTTTATTTAACTGCATCCTGTGTCAGTGTGTGTGACTGTATGCCACCACAACTGCTGCTGCATAACCAAGATTAAGAGGAGAGTGATTAACTAAAAGCTACAGAATTGCTGCTCCAAAATAAGCCTATTCAAACTGTAACACTCAGATAGAGGAAAAGAGGATTCAGAGAGAGACACAAACTGCAGCATGAGCAGCACGGTTGTAATTAGCAATAACAGCTAGACAAAGTGCCATCACAGGCAGGTTACCTCAGGCGCCTCCTCGAAAAGCCTCCACACTGTCCGACTGAAAGAGAGAAAAACATTTAAAACATTTATTTGTGATTCAAAAAGTAGTCTGCAATTAAACTGCAGCGGAAGAGGCTTTGCTAAATGCCACAGCGAGCTGTTTATGCGCCCACCAGGTGACACCACATTGCTATTAAGTTTTAGGCAGAGGAGCATCCCTCAGCAGTAAAAGAGGAAAATAGGAAATCCTACTGCTAGATTATTAGCTGGGCAAAACAGGGAACACTGCTGTACAATATTGTTGTATAATGTTATACATTGGGTGCTCACATCTAGCTCTACATTTGTCCTAATGGATTAGGTTCAGAACATTGTTTTCCAGCTACTGTATGTTTTTTTACGACCTGAAAGTTTTGTTGAAAGTGGTCTGGGGTTGATGGTACACAGCACATGACACCAGAAACGCCAAAACCTCCACAGCTACAGATGATCTGTAGAAATAGAAAACACTGACCATCCTGCAGCTAGCTCATCTTCACTGGCTGTACACGCTCTCCGGAAGTCCCAACCTCAGCTGCACGGTTCGTATACCCTCCAACTCTAAACAAAACCAGAAGGGCAGAGAGTCCAGACCTCCACTAAGGCCAGTGTAAGACAACATACACCAGACTTCACAGCAAAAAAATTTAATTCATAGTAAATGAATCCAGATGTGCCCCAAAATGTTGTGTTTTTCCCCTTTCCCTGCAGGCTAGCGTTTTTGTTACCAACTAAAACTGATTGGATTTAGGAAACTGGATTTTCTCCCTGACTAGGATGATGGCGATCGAGCCACAAAAGCACCTGATTTCTTCTTTCATCTCAGAGGGAACTCCATTTCCTCTCCATACTTCAAGTTCACTGGTGTGGTAGGATTTGTCAAGACCCCATATTAATGTTGTCTTATTCCTAATAGGGTGCACCCAGAGGAAAAAAACACTTACAGAAACTTGATTAAATTCTCTTACCCAGGTAGATGAACACTCAAGACTAATTGACTATAAGACCATCACTCAGCAGCACTTACCTAGACACTGGTTCACTACTCAGCTAAGTAGTCAAAGCTTATGGGTCTCATTCATTTCAGGCAGGTTAGCAAGGTTACACTTGTAAGCTATGAAACACAGTTATGAAGAAGACGAACGTGTCAACATGAGATTTTACACCACCAAACATTTAATCATTTACTTTTTATTATATGGCAATACTCCAGCAAAGGCAGGAAAGATGAAAACTGTCAGCCAACGTAAACACAAGTGTAAATGATGAAGATTTTAAAATATGCAAAGAGTATATATAATATTATAAAATGTGAAAAACTTTTACACCTTTTATTATTTTAGTTTATATTGTGCTCACGTGGTACATATTCTTAAATAAAGTTTTACTGAATCAAAATACAAAAAACGAATGGACACGGCAAACCAGGAGCAATTAATATTGTAACAGCATAGGAGTTGGTTAAATGATGCTGCCATGTGTTGTCTGCTTTGCAGTCTGTATTTGTTGGGAACCTAAAGGCAGACTGGTTGGTTGAGGTCAGTGGGTGCACAGCAGTACATTTTTTGCCTCTGCTCCCTGACCAGGTTAATCGAGGCATGGAAAGACCCTTTATCCAATGAGTGTAATGGAGCTCTTTTTATTGACTAGTACAGCAATTTAGACCTCCTGCTGGTCCCCTGACACAACAGATCGGCAATACAACACAGACAAAAATCACTTACCACCAAGTCCCTGTGCTCTGCTATTCCCTACCTCACCTCACCCCTGCCTACTTTACCATCACACCAACTTCTCCCCCAACAAATATTGTGTTTTTATTCCAGTTCAACCTTTGAACTTCACTGTCAGCTGGACGACCAAAGTCTGGCCTGAGGTTGGAGGTTTGGCGGGGGCATTTGTGCTTTGATATCTGATGCCCCTCCCTTTTTATAGAGCCAGTGAGAGACGGGCAGCACTGATGGAAGCTGGACTAATTAATTCTGAGATCAATACGAAGGGATGCAGCTATGTCTCCCTTCCAGATGTGCAGGTGGTGCATTGATCGGTGCTGGAGGGTTCGATACCTCTATCCCCGTCTCTTCCCACTTTCTCTACCCAAATGAGGCTTAAGTGTCACCCCACTGCTGCCTTTGATCTCCACCATGTGACATTTACTCGTTTCTACTCAATGAGCAGTGGAGCTGGAAATAACAAATGTTCAGATTAAGAACTACAGAAACAGAAATTGTCTGTTGCCCTTCTTCTAACTGTGGCATTTTTTTTTTTTTTTTTGGTCATTAGGAAAAAAGCATTTTATTCTGTCAATGAGGTGATTTACACGTGTCTCTCCGGAGCTCCTGTATCAAGAAATACATTTGTCAGGCTCATGGGTGGTGTGTGGTTTGCTACCAAGACTCGTGGCCACAAGAGCTCGTTCCACATGAACAATGGCACCCGCCTGCTGAATGCTGATTGGGCGTAATTGGGGGTTAGTCATGCGATATAATTAGAGTGATTACAGTCATCAAATCCCCATGGAGACTCTCCTCACTGTCCAACAAAGTCATGCTTCAGTTTTGTGGTGAGATGCAAAAACTCAGAGGTGGAGATCAGTCAGCTGATGTTTGTGTACTTTGATCTAGTGTTAATGCACTTGGGATTATGAAGTCACGCACATTTTTTATAAAATTTTGTCCAGGAAGACTCAGAGAGCATGGAGCAAAACATCAAGATTGAATTCCTAAATCACCAAAGTTCCAAGTACAAGTTAACTTACTCTCTTGTCTGTGGTCTGTCTTTGCCTTTCAGCCTCAGTGCAACCTCTGTAATGGACCTGAACACAAGACACTTTACCCAAGTGATGATGCTCACTTTGTGGTTGTGAGGGAAAAAAACTTTCCCTCCATCTGCACGGCCCCCCCCCCCCCCCCCTCCCCACACACACACAGACACACACTCTAAAAATTATATTTATTTACTACTCATTTACTGTCCCACATACATGCTTTAGCCCAACAAAAGCACTTTGGTTAAGGTTTGCGAAAGATTGTCGTTTCAATTAAATATTAGCAAAGTAAACGCATTGTGTTTTGTCCCTCTAGTCACTCAATATTTAACCAAGGCCTCAATCTGTCCTGAACTTAGATTAACTTTAGGTGCTTTAAACTTAACCTTGAGAAAGTTTTTTTTTATCAAGCTTTAGTTTCTGTGTTGTCAGTGCTTTGGCTTTGCAGTGGACTTTGTTATTATACCACTTCTGCTTCAGGGTGATATTACTTCACAGTGTAATGACTGAAAACTTGTCAGTATCAATTTACAAAATCAGTAAACAGGAGAAAGGGAAATCTTTAAAAAAAAAAAAAAAGTTATGAAAAGATTCCTTTAAAAAAGCAGTAAACTTGTAAAATGCTGATATGGCCCCTCAGTGACACTTTCCATAACTGGAACCCATGGACTTCTCCCAACAGCAGTTTTGCCTTTAATAAGCCTCCATACATTACTGTGTGCAGCGAGACAGAGAGAGCAAGAGACATTCACACAGAGAGAGAGAGAGAGAGAGAGAGAGAGAGAGAGAGAGAGAGAGAGAGAGAGAGAGAGAGAGAGAGAGGAGAGAGAGAGAGAGAGAGAGAGAGAGAGAGGAGAGAGAGAGAGAGAGAGGAGAGAGAGAGAGAGAGAGAGAGAAGAGAGAGAGAGAGAGAGAGAGAGAGAGAGAGAGAGAGAGAGAGAGAGAGAGAGAGAGAGAGCTCAGCCAGACGGCAGCTGTTCTACCTGTGCTGTCACATATGTTTGATACCCCATGATGCAAGTGGGCCAATTAAGGGCGTCCCACAGGAGCGTTTGGCACTGTATGCATTTACTGACAACACAACCACACACACATACACACACTCCCTCACAGTTGCATGCTGTAATATCGCAGGTGATCTCAACAGACTACTTGACAACATTGGATGATGATCAGCGTGTGTTAAAAGGTGCAGAAATGAGGTGAGAGATTTCTAAATAAGACTTTGAGACACTGAATACAGTCCAACATCAAACAAACTGTGTCAACCATAGCATTTAATTGCTCTATTATTCCTATAATATTCATGTTCGTGCTGCCTTATGGTGGAACAGGGTGCTCACTGGAGAGTATTATCATTTTGTAGGATTATGGCTGTAGGGATGGCAGTGTTGGTTGGTCCACCCCTTTAGTCCATTTTGAAATATCTCAGCAACTATGGGTTGGATTGCCATGAAATTTGGTTCAGACATTCATGTTCACTTCAGGATGAACTGCAGAACTGCCAACCTGTATACATTTTTACATTCAAGTACGTTGGTACGATTTGTTGCAGTAAACTACACCTGGAAGAGTACAACTGAATGTTTGTTAAATACCTTTTTTATTTTATATTGCAAATCACTGAATTATATGGAAAATAAAGCAGCAAAAAACTAGGCCTACTGGACGTAATTGATGCCTTTCAATAATTAGAAGTCACCTCAGCTATGTTATTTATTTTCTGTTTGCATATTTTTTGCCTTTTCAATTTGCACTGATTGTACCTCTTCACATTGTGCTCTGTTTTCTTAAGAGCTTTCCACTAATGTATCACTTGCCATATTTTGTTGTACACTTCTACAAAAAAAACATTAAGACTTCCCTTATACACCTCGTGCATTCAGAATAAAAGCAGAGATCTGCTGCTATCTAAACCAATTGAACGAAAAAACATGAGTAATTAGAACATTTTCCTTAAAAGATAATAAACCAGGCTCTTTATTTTAAAAAAGTGCGAGTTCAAACGCACACATGCAGTACTCAAATTGAACTGCAGGGGCAGTACCGTCTAGTTCGCTGAGTAAGAGAAGAAGAAGAGTTCAACCAATCATTGCGCGGAGTTCAGTCACCCAAATGTCACGCGGGAATAACTGACAAATGTCAATCATTTCAACACCGCAACAGAAACAAGTTTTCACAGCTTCTTAGGCCGTCTGGTTGGTTCCTCAGGGGAAGGCGGTGCTCAAACGTCTCTTTAAAGGTAAACGGACTCAGGTTGATGTGAAAAGGTGACATTGTGAATTGAGTTAACACAAAAAAAAACTGTCAAACCATTTAACGTTGCTAACGTTAGCCGAACGTTACGTAGCTAATTTGCAAACTAGCTAGCTACCTGAAAATTACCGCGACGCCTTGGATTTAACCTCCTAAGACCTGGCGTCCACATATGTGGACCTCACATTTTGGGTTCTCTAGACCACAATACTAACTTTTTCTCAACAAGGGCCTGGTGACCACATATGAGCCATGTTCAGAAGTTGAAATTAACAGTTTAGAACAGTAACAATGCAAAATGTTCAGAATGTTTTTTACTTTGTTACAGACATACGTCTTTCTGCAACTGTTAGCAGTACTTCAAATGAGCGATATTGCTCAAAGGGGCACAATTCTTTCTTTTTGTTTTTGCACTCAGGAAAATGCTGCTGTGTTCTGGCACCAAATAAATAGTTTTGCACATCATTACTCAATTGTCTTTTTATTGGTTTCTATCGAAATTTAAAACTAATGTCCTCATATGTGGACATCATTTTTCTCAGAAACTACATCATGTAAAAAGATGATTTTTTGGTGTTACACTCATCAGGTCCCAATCTGCCTAAATAGCAAAGAGAAATTAAAAATGCACGCCATGCAAGAGTTAGGGTCTTAGGAGGTTAAGATAAAAATGATTATAGACGAATAGTTCACTGACAAGTGGAGACTGGAAATGTTTTACATCACAGCATGAGTTTCTGTACCTGAAAAAGAAAACTTATGCTATGTTATGTTATTATGCAATACAGTGTTTCCTCTACATTCATTTAGCAGTGGTGGCCCGCCACTGCTAAATCATAGCCGCCACGCCTTCAAATTTCTTTTTTTCTTTTTTTTTTTTTTTTTTTTATTGTCGCAAATGCACCACCGCCACATCTCTCCACCTTCACAGCACAGCCTGTGTGATGATGAGCGCAACAGCGGAGGGAGGGAGGGAGTGGGGTGGTTGGGGGATCCTATTGGAGTTAATTAGTCGCGAAAGCGCGGCCTTGAAAGTGACATCACGTCAGGCACCAGGTCAGAGTCAGAGAAGTGTAGTCGTGAGGAATAAGGCAGCGAATTACCGGAGAAAAGGTAGACTTATTAGCCAACTCAGTGACGCTAACTTGGGTAAACTAATCGATAGCATTAAGCTAATATCTACACGTCATTATGTATTAACTGCTGACAGCATTTTCAGATGAGCTTGTTCAGATACTTCTCTAAGAAGAGAAAGACAACAGATGAAGAAGACGCTAGTCAGGTAGCCTATCATAAGCCTTTTACTGACTCGTAAATGATGATGTTAGGTAAAAAATAGTATTTTAATGTTCACACTTGTAATCAGATGTGATATGAGTGTAAACTATATAACGCTGTTAGCGTTACGTTACTCACACTTTTAATGTAATCTTATTAGACAGGTAACATTAGACAGGGAGGAGTTGTTATACAAAGTGGAGGAGAGCAGAGCACAGCAGCGGGAGAGCTGGGTGAAGGTGCAGGAGAGAGAGATGAGCCTGGGTGCAAACTTTGCCACTGACTCTACAGCTCCATCTAGCTGATCTTTATATGTTTATTTATTATTTTTATTTATTTAATGTTATTGCTTTATTTATTTTTTACTTTTTACATTTTCAACTGGTTAGAGTTGAAGTAACATTTATTTTTCACAAACCAAAGGTATTTATTTTTCTTGACATTGTATATGGCTGAGATATATATTGTAAAAGTTCTATGGTAGCGATAAACGCCATTTTCAACTGGCCAGACAATAAATAGATTTTGAAAGTAAAATCTGCTGTCAACTGTCAACTGCTCATTTGGTCATTTGTGTATGCCTGCCCCCACCATCCGGAGAGCATGCCCCCCACTGCTGAAAAAAATCCTAGAGGAAACACTGCAATAATATCACTTTATAAACACGCCTATCATACAATTACATATTCATCCCTATCATGAAAACCATGGTTTTAAGAAGCTGAAACTTTTGACTTTCACTGTATATTATGATATAGTCCACAGTGTAATATTTTAGAAAAACATGGTTCCAAGACTTGAGGGAAACGTGAAAAATTGCTCCCTGCAAGTCAAAAACCAGGGCTTCTGGCTCCTCTGAGCTGATGCCACATCATTCACACACATCCATTAACAGCTGACTATCCTTAAATGTAAATATGTCCTTTCACTGTTCTCCAGGACATATAATTGTATTGTTTTATTTATAGCTGATTCATACTTTGAATAACTTGATATGTTTCTGAGTAGGGAAAGGACCTGTGCAAAGTGGTGTGGAAGCATGTGAACTAAGCATTATACTATTATGGTACTCAGTCTTTTCCAAAGCTTGGTAGGTCTGGAACTGTAATAACCTTGCTGATCCCTTCACTTTCCATATGGTGCTATCATCAGATCCAGCTTTTAATTTATCCAATACTGTGATTCAGTGCTCTGTTGTGCTCAGTAGGTGTAGGAGTTTTTTACGATCTCTACATTAAGTTATCCTCTGTTCTTTTGTATCAGTGTATTGTTTTATTATTTATAATTTTTCTCTGATGTTTTTTTTGTTATTACAGAAACCTGACACTGAGTTAGGCCTGAGATTTGGCTCTTACGTAGCCTTTAATGTGCTTCAGTCATTACAGGCGGAAATAACAAGGTCAATGCTACCAACTAAAATGCATGATACTATTTAAAGCTAACCGTGCACCCACTTCCAGTCAATAATTCAGATACTCTGGGCAGCTTCATTGCTGCTTTAGTACTGATATCTACAGTAAAGTAAATAAAATGGGGTGTGGACGTGATGCCCCACATGGAGACCTGGCTGCCTCCCTAGTGGGGTTCCCTGGGGCCCCATTAACCCTAATGAGCATTCCTGAGAGAATTCCTGCAGAGGGCGACACAGTTTTCACTGCTGCATGGTAAGACAACACACTTATTATTAATCACTTCATGGAAGTTCAACCTGCTAACGACTTTATTTTTGCAATGTCACTGACCTATGATGGTGTGTTTCTTAAAGGGATAGTTCGACACTCTGGGAAATATGCTTATTTACTTTCTTTATGAGAGTTAGTTGGAGCGATAGATGCCACTTTCATGTCTGTGTATTAACTACAGAGCCAGAGTCACAACGTAGTTAGTCTAGCTTAGCATAAACACAGAGAGAAATGGCTAGCCTGGCTCTGCCCAAAGTTGAAATATACACCCGCCAACACCTCTGAAGCTCAATTAAACATGTTGTACCTCATTGTTTAATCTGTAGAAAAACATAATGCAATAATGCAATAATTTGTGGTTCTAAGGGGAGTCATGTAGTGTAACTATTTCTTAATGAACAACAGTTTATTGCCTGGCAGTGTCACTGCCTGACTATTGTTCCAGCACCTATCTCCCCTCAAACCTCAAATAGAACTTTTATGTCGATTTTTTTTTTCTTTTTAAAAAATATTTTAGCTTCCTGAGTTGCATTGATAACAATTGATTTTTCAAATATTTCTTAATATTATAAAATACAGACTTAATTAATTATTGTAGAAAACATTAATGACACCAATAACAGTATAACTGCAGAATTAATAGTTTATCACTTTGTTTATATTTCATATTATAAAGTAAGAGACACATGAGTATTTATTTATTTATTTAACAGTGGCAACCCAAAAGTTGTAAGAACAAGAAATGTTCTTAATTTTTCATAACTCTTTAAATAATGCTATTAGGGTAGTTACAGTTTCTAAACCTTTTATAAAGGGAGACTTGTGATGTGTTATGATTATGATGATGATGATGATGATGATAATATTATTAATAGCAGTAGTAGGCCATAATATTGTACAGAAAATGGTACCATGTAATTTGAATAACTTATGTATGTAATGGGTCTAAATACGTAATCAAACTGTAAATAGACTTAGTGCAGTTGTATAAAAAGAAACAAATATATCCCTGCTGTGATTAAAACCAAAATAATAGCTATTGTATATTTTAAACACAGCGTTTTATACAGGCCCAGCTGGTTATAATTCAAGATGCTGATCGACCAGTAATAATTCTGACTTCAATAAAAATGTCATTTTTTAATTTTTTGTATCCATACTAAATCATTTATTACACAAACCCTGAACATATCAGTGCATCGTTATTTTCAGGACCGAGCCCAGAAGAGCAGACACGCATGCGTCCTGACGCTCCGGGCAGGCAGCGAGATGCAGTGCCGCCGCTGTGGCTCAGTGCGCCACGAGCATCCAGAGCGCACGGTTACAATGAGCTTCTCCATCGGTCCGACTGAGAGCCAGCGTCAGTACCGACCTCCGAGCAGCAGACACACCGCCACCGACCCTAACCGACACCAACTCCGCCCGCCCGCAGCAGGATGCCCGGGGGAAAGAGAGGGCTTGTGGCACCGCAGAACACTTTTCTGGAGAACATCGTCCGGCGTTCAAGTGGTGAGTCCGTGCGTCGGAGCGAGGCTTGTTTTTTTGTGTTTGGTTTCACCTGACGGCTCGGACCCAGACTCAGCTGGAATACTGCGTGTTTTTGGGGTTTCACGGCGGAGGTTTGGCAGAGGATAAACCGCCATAAATCCACTTCTCTACCCGCAATTATTTGCAGTGACGGAGTTTAACCTCTCTCTAAGGCTACGTGTGATTTTATGATGTTATAGATCATAATAAGTCACGTTAAACTGACCAAAGTCATATATAGAAGAGACTGTCTCCACTGGGGGAAACGTGAATTTTTTTTTAGATAAATAGAATTGAATTTTTGCTCATATCGGCGGTTGTTTCCCTGAAGCTGCTCACTCGGAGCCACAGTTTACGCACCATCTTATTCCCCAGTACATTAGTCTGTGTTTGACTTTCCGAGATGAAATTATGCAAATGATCTCTCCAGATTGTGAGACATCATTATATGTGTTACCGCGTCATTAGCTGCAAATTAAAAGTTTATTTTGGTCATTAACTCGCCCGTTTGTGTTTAATAAACACTGACACCTGCTCAGCCAATAAAGCTGGAGCCGGCTGATCATTAACTTACTGTCGACTCTGCCTTTTCATCATATAATTACTCATATTAGTAGTATTTTTAGTAACTTTCCTCCATAATGGGGGAATCGTGATTGAAACGAATAAGCCCGAGTTCATTTTTGATGTATGTTGCGTCATTATGTAATACTGTAGCTGCGGGTTTTTTTATGGGGAAAGTGACACGTTGTTCAGTAAAATGAGAGATCTACTGGTTTGAATAGTAAATAGCTGCGCTGTGGTTCATCTTAATGTGTTGACTATACTCAGTGGTATTTTTGTTTTGTTTGTTTTTTGCGCACAGCTCGTGTTTTTACTTTCTCTATCTGCGCTATAAACTGCGCCTGGACTTGGCACCGGCCTGAGAAAGCAGCGCTCTCTCCTCTGATTAGATTGATTTTTCTCTTTGATCTTCCCAGAAAAGTGAGTGGAGAAACGGGCCGGAGTGAAAGTCAGAGTTGTGGGTGGTGGTTGGGTGGAGATGTAAGGTCAAGAAGACTGTTCCAGAAATGTGTTTCTCTACTGTCATCGCGGGGTTTAAGCCTGCAGGACAGCCACGGGACTGTGGTGTGGCCCCTCAGGAGGCTCTCAGCGCTAATTGGAGAGCCATTGGTTTCAGTTGGTCTAGTGTGTGTGTGTGTGTATGTGTGTGTGTGTGTGTTTCTTTTCTGCTTGACAAGTCACACAAGCAGCTGACTGGAATGATGCGGAGAGCAGACGATGTGGAGATTGTTGTGGGACTGTTCAGTGGCCTCAGATCAGATCAGATGCTGCAGCAGTGAAACACTTGAACCACAGGGTTAGGCGTTTTCTGTGTTATTCAGTATCAGACACAAGGCTGCAACTAATAATTATATTTGATATTTACGTTGACCTTTTTATTAATTGAAAGAAGATGTTCTTTTTACTTTACAGACAAAACAAAAATATAACGAAAACTGGATTTAAGCTCTTGAGACATCTAAACAAATAAACACTGATAGAAACACTTTAGATTGTAAAAGAAATGGTGCTGTAGTGACTGTGGTTTAACATAGACTGACTTCTGACTGTTGTAGACTGCTGAAGTTTGGTTTTGATTTGAAAACCTGCTGGTATGGATATAGATACTTCCACTGATTCAAAAGCAGATTAACAATGTATTAAAACTTTAAGCCTTTGAGATTTTCCCCAACTTCAAAAAGCAAAGATGTTTCTTTACAGTCAACAGAGACAAAAATGTCAGCAAGTAAACCTTTACATCATTTTGGGGTGAGAGAGGGGGCCAGATTTACCAACAAGTTGACAAAAAATGAGCTGTACTGACTCCCTGTTTGTAATAATTTAATTAAATGCATATATAATTAGAAATATGCCTCAAGTACAGAAGACAGGTCTCAACTGTCCACTTGATACTGAACTTTAGTGATGCACATTCCCACACAAATCAGCAATATAGCACTTGACCACAAACCAACAGGCACAGAGTGAACAGGGTCTCTGGGGCTCCTTGGGCCCCTGATGGTAATGAGATGGTAATGACTAAAAGATAAATTATAGGAAATTTTATTAGAATGAATAAATAAATATATGGGGATAAAAAAGCGACACACACAAAAGTGAAAGTCAAAGTGAAATACATTTTGTGTACAAGTGTGAAACCTAAACAGCATTTTGAGTCCACAAAGAGATCCCATCTTCCAAACTACTTTAGCTTTAAATCTGTAGATCATTGACTTAAGGTGCTATCAGGTGATATTATATTATTTTACAAATATTGATACTGTACTTGAATTAGTAAATCCACCCATCATAGTAAGGGAAAATACATGTTTCACATACACAATTTCAGTTTTGTCCCCTTGTAACTATAAGAGTTTCCAAGAGATCGCTGAATGTAGCCAAGCAACCAGAAAAAGGGCTTCATTTATTTATTTCTAATTTAAATTCAGAATGGATATCAGTGCTCAAACAGGACTGACCAGATCAGTTTGTTTACAAGTTGTGCAGGGAAGTAGCAAGAAGACAAATCAACGCATGCAGACACATGGCATGTAGGCTACATTATTTTATTTTAAATGAATCAACTGATCATCTTTAGCTACAAAACAGTTACTGTTGTGCAGAAAATGCATGACGTGCAATAATCAACATGTGTTGTATATTGTCAGAGTTATGAATTTAGTTTTGATCTGCATGTATTGAAGAAGTCATTAAGTGGATGCAGTCAGTCAATATCCTCTGCAAATGGTTGGAGTGTGTTAGTTTTTCTCTGATCACAGCTGCAGAGAAACAGGTTGGAAACCTGCCGTCATTTGAAATTAAAAGGTCTCATGTAGCCCATCATAGAATTTCCTGCCGATTGAATCAGAGCTGTTAAAGCTAAAATAATCCCATCAGTGGGTTTCAGTAGAGACCTGAGGTCCTGCCATGGTCTGAATGCTGGATCAGAGGCTTTTCCACAGGTCTTGAAGCAGCCCGTGTTGTTATCTACCATATTGGTCGAACCTTGCTTCAACTAAGTAATTGATTGTGATGAAAGAGGAGAGCAGTAAAGGTCAAGATGATTCTGGGTTTTTTTTGAGTGTGTGTGTGTATGTTGTATTAAGTCTTACTCAGCTCTTTAATTTCAAAGGGCACACAGGCGGCTGCAGCTTCAGACATGAGGGTGATAAATTTAAGTAACTCTGGTTCCTTTTTGTGCTGAAAAATCACACAAGTAATTGTTTGGAAAGAGGAGCAGAGAACAGATGAAGCCGATATTGTTGTGGATTGTTTTGTTAAAGGTGTGACCCTCTCACACCTTACCCACAATGCACTGCAGTCCTGTGTCATTTGTGGTAGGTGAGCCTGTGTCTTTTGGTGGATGAAAAATGGAGAGACAACTTCGCTTCTGTTCTTAGATCTTCACCACAAGTGGGGCAGAAAATGTAAAAGTTTGTCCTGAGGGAGGTGCCAGAGAAGAAGCAGTGTTGTTATGTAAAATCTAAAGGGTTTAGCCTCTGTACAGTGGCCGTTTTAGGACATTTCAGACTCAGCTTTTGTCAGACTTGGCTCAGTTTTCATCAGATTAAGCTTGACTTTTTAGATTTGGTTGCATGTAGGCAAATGTGCACAGTAGGGCTGTGTTCAGTTTTCTTTAATCTGATGAGTATTATCTCAGTTAACTGATAATCTATCATTTGGTCCATATTATATCTGAAAATTGTGAAAAACGTCCATGAAAATGTGTGTTCTGCCTGTTTTGTCCAACCAAGAATCCAGAACCCAAAGTTCTCACATAATGTCTGTCCGTTTTGTTTGAATTTACTTTGGAATAGTTGCTGATCAATCAGCTGCTGTATCAATTAATTGATTAATCGTTTAGTCTATAAAATGTAAAAAAAAAAAAAAAAAAAAAAGTCTGTTGTAATTTCTAAGGACCCAAAATTACGTCTTCTAAAATCACTGACATATCTCTAACATATAAGACGGTCAATGAATCTTACTGATAAGAATTGATGGTCAAAGGTCAAAAGTCTCTGTGATGTCATGAAACACATTTTTGTCCATAACTCACAAATGAATTAGGAAATTATGATATGACTGAATATTAATAAGATAAAGGACAGAATACTTAACTGTGACATCATAATGGTCTGTAAAAATATTATTCAACGATGTAGCTCAGGATGGGGAGATTGTGACCATACTTCCTGCAGCTTGGCTGATTGAAGGAAGCATGCAGCCTTGAGGTGTAATTGTAGTTAAGTTTTTCAATGTCATCTTTGACGCCTTGACCGCTATAAACACAATTTCAGTTATTTGCATTATCTCCGCATTTTCTTCTCAGAACTTTTTCTGTGTGCTGGCAGCACTTTCTGACTAGTTCTCAGAACCACAAGGGACCTTCTTTACTGTAGTGCACGAAAATGATGAGTCTTAGCTGTTTGCCAGTATATACACAGTAAACCAGTGTCGTCTTCTGTAGCTTTCAGGTGCATCCTGTTGCAGCTTAGCTCAAATAATTAATATTAAACTATGACAGGTCATAAGGTTCAAGGTCTCCGTGCTTGCCTTGAAATGTAGTTCTGTGTGTTTTCCCGGTTTATGTGGCCACATGATTATTGGAAGCAGTTTGTTACACAGAACTTACTTTGGTGTTTTTTATTAAGAATTGGATTTCACTCTGTCAGTGATGTCCACTGCTGATATAACAGAGGCTTTTCCCTGACTACAGCTAGAAGGTTTTTATTATAGCTACTATTGTTTTATATCATCAGATGGCTGACCAGTAAAATCAATGGAGTGTGCTGTTGGATGATTTTACTCATCAGTCCGTAAAAACCTGCAGTGAAACCTTTGCTGGAAGAGCTGCTGACACACCTGCAGGAATTCATCCGTCTGTGTTTCACTGCAGAAATGTTATCTTTACCACAGGCTCCTCCTCCCTGCTGTAAACGTACACTACACTTTGGGAAACACTGTGTTTCTGGGCCAGGTGCTGTTACAGTTTTCACTCTTTTACCAGCCAAATATTTTTTTGAAAAAGATGAAGCTCTCTAACAATGAGTGATTACCTGCCAGAGTTACTGGTGCAGCAGATCTGGAAGGTGTTGAAGAACATTATGGGCAGTTTTACCAGTGTTTCAGCTCATTAATCACAAATTGAGTCACTTAGCATAGTGCTGACCATTTTCTAAAGCAGGAGATACTGTTCTGACCTTTCAGGTTCTGTAGCCATTGGGTCAACTTCGTGCCAGTCTGACTGGCAAGATTTGAACCTAGCCTGAGATGTTATGGATCTATTGCAGTGAACATTTAGTCATTGTCATGTAATATTTATGGAACTGCTTTGAAAAGTTGTCTTTTCTCAGTGCTTATGAGGAAAACTTTAATACAACATCAAATAGTAATCAGCTGAAAATCTTTTATGGAAAGAAGCTTCAAAATTCATATAATTGTTGTCACCATATTCGTGTTTTTGTGTTTGTCTTTTGGGAAGGACCCGCAAACATCTGAGACTTCATAGTCAGTTGCTGAAATCTTCTGGGGTGTCATTATATGCTAGCTGACTGCCAGCTTGTGAACGTCTGAGTGTCCTTAAACACACTGTAAGGAGAGTTTTTGAGTCTTGTAAATACAGTGCCATGCTACAAATAGTTTATTTTAAAGGGGTTATTTGTAAGTTTTGCTATTGCTACATAGCTAATGTTAGCATTAACAGCTGTTTACTTACCAGTCCAGAAAAAATGTTTGGAGTTCAACATCAAACTTCATTCCTTTACTTGCTCCTTTAATAAAAGCACAACGACCAAGGCGTCATTGTTATGGTGGATTAAGGCTTTTTTAAATTAATTTTCATCCATCTAAAAACATGTTATTTGAGAGCTAATTGTTCAACAGTCTAAATACCACCTGTATTGTCTTCCCTGGTGACCATGCTGCCACCATCAATATGAATAATTGATATCTATGTGGTTATGAAGATGTTTCCTCTGTGTGGTGTTACCCAGGATGCCTGTCTGTATTTTCACATTTTCACTCCACTGTAGCTCGTGGGGGGTGGTGTTCATTTTTGCTAATAAGGAGATACCTGCCACCCTCCTCACCCTCTCTCAAACAAGCCTTTCAGCTGCCGGCCTGCAGACAGTGCTGCATGGATTTATCCTCATTTTGTTGCCTAATATTTAAAGGTTTACGACTGGCTTGACATGACCTTACACATTAAAACTTATTTAATGGGGACCCTTGTGTGTTAACCAAGCGAAACACTGTTACTGAAAGGTAAAATTCAAGCAATTAAATTACCTCAAAATCATAACTTTTCCACCGCTATTTGCTGAAAATACAGATTAGTAATTGATTGGCATTAAAGAGGAGAGCTGAAAGGTCAAACTGACTGTCTTGAAGTAAGTCTTACTCAGCTTTATTCCAAGGGCACACAGGAGGCTGCGGCTTTTAAAGGATAAATTCAGAGTTTTTGAAGTCTGTCTTACTATAATACTCCTTTTATGTACGTTCAGAGAGGTATTTCCCACTGTAATCCATCGTCCTCATACTGTCTGTGCAGTGTTTCCTCTTTAGCGTGAATCCACTGCAAGAACTTTTCTGAGGGTTGATGTAATTTCTTAGCTGCGGCTGTAGCCCTCACTGTAACACCAGAAACAAAGGTTTACCCCAACAGTTTAAACTGAGACTAGGTTAGACCACGGTTAAACAAAACCAGTTTGGAATCATTTAACTAATTTAAATTTAATCCCATTTGTGCAACACAATTCAAATTAAATCCTGTTCACTCAGAGATAGATTTGAATCTGAATTTATACAGAACTGAAACGAGATTCAATATTTACAATTCATCAAGTGTTGGTGCAACAGATGATGAAATTATGTTATTTAAGGTTAATCCTGGTTGGTGGGACTCACCCCAAGTCTTTGTTTTCTAATCACTTTGTGCAGAGTTGTAATGAATATATATATATATATATATATATATATATATATATATATATATATATATATATATATATATAGTACACATTTATTATGAATGGCCGAGCATCAATGCTCAGTTTTAACAGCTGAAATCTTGTGTAGTATCGTAAACTCATATTTCTATTTGACAAAAGAACCTTCTTAACCTAACCTTCACCTTGAGTAATGATGTAATGTTTTTCTGCTGCTTCTTTTCTCAAGCTCATATCCTCATGTAGAAAATGTGGATATGTCAGTGTCAGTATCAATTGTATTATTACTAAAATCATTAAACATTCCTGAAATACTACTATTGAAATATCATGAAATTACTTGTGATGTATTCAAACCTAACTATTTGTGTATTGCAGCTTTATAAACCAAGAACCTGTAAATAAGATTTTCTGAAATGCTTGGAGATAAATGTTTCAGCTGGATCTTCACATTTATAAAGCAGATGGTTAGATCTTTAAATCGGACTCTTTCGAGCCACCTGTCCATGTGCACACCGTCACCACATTACTGTACCACCAACAAATACCACAGCCAGAGCTGCAGCTGTAATGTGTGCTGTCTTCATGCAGGGAGTTTCTCTTTGTCAGTCATGTAAAATGCATGCTCTATCTCTGAGTACCCATAAACTAGGCATGCTTCAGTAGGTTGATTAGCTCATGTCAGTGTCACGGCCGGAGCCATCTTTATTTTTAGGCACAAAGTTAGTCTGTCTTTTTTTTTTTTGTGAAACCATCTCTTTCACTTTAGCCAAAGACTTGATGACTGACTTTAGACCAGTGTAAAACATTTCCTGCACAGTCCTCTCTAGAGGCTGAGAAGCTTTGCAGCCTTGCATCTAGTTTTTCATATTTGATGCTGTTACTGGGGCTGATGTTCTCTCTCTCTCCCTCTGTGTCCTGTCCAATCTGTCAGAGACCAGCTTCCTCCTGGGAAACGCCCAGATTGTGGAGTGGCCTGTAGTTTACAGCAATGACGGATTCTGCAAACTGTCTGGCTTCCACAGGGCTGAGGTCATGCAGAAGAGCAGCACATGCAGGTAAGACATTTGTTTGCTTTAAGTATTATAAATGAGCACAATTATTGTTGTTTTATGTTAGATTAAAGCATTATTAGTGACAGCCTGCTAATGGGGCGATAATGACTGGTTTGTCTTGTTGTTTTATTGTAAGTGAGTTCACATTGTAACTAAATATGCATTAGCTTTCATCTTTATACTCCCTTTACATTTGCATACACTTTCCTGCTGAATGTATAGTGGGCATATGTCGTATTTAGCCCTTGTTTAAATGCTTCAGTTAAAGTGGAGCTTATGAAAACCAATATATTTTTACAACACCAGCGTCTCTGTAACCACCCAAGAGTAGCAATGAGTCATTGTTTTTAAAACTAAAACCATGTCCTTTTCAAAGTGCTCCATTTATCCTGCAAAAAAAATCCACTGAATACATCCTTTTTTATTCCGTTTCATCCATTATTTAAGCACAGTGAGAGAGAGAAATAGAGAGAGAGGGCGAAAGAGAGAAGATTAAAAAGTGTCAATTTTTTTTGTACCTCCCTGCTTCTCTCCCGCCGTAGCGACCATTAAAACCACACAGCGCTGCTCTTGAGAGCTGTTTACATGCTACTAACTTGGTTTACTGCTCCAGAGCTGCTTCGATACCACGCAGCAGAAGTGTGGACCTCAGCAGAGTCATCCTGCCAAAAAAAAAAAAAAATCAGCATCTGGCATTTCCACTCTCTGAGAAAGAGAGAGAGAGAGGGACAGGGAGGGAGAGAGAGATGGGGAGATGGCACACCGCTCAGCGAGACTCTGAAATGAATCCAATTTAAAGCTGCCAGGGGAGCTCGGCCCGGTCCAGCTCGAGGACAGTGTCTTGCTCGCCTGTCAGTCAAGATGTTTTAAAATTTGACTCCAAAGGACAACTCCTCTCCTCAGGCGCCTTTCAGACTCGACCGGGGGGGGGGGGGGGTGGCCTTGACTAGCCGGCGGTTAAAAAGGCTCCCTTGGACACTGAGCTAAGTGAGGATAGGGGGCAGTGAGATTTATCCGTCCACTGCGTGCTGCTCTGGGCTGAGGAGAACACTGAGACTGACAGTCCGCTCAGATCTGACACCGAGAAGAGAGAGGAGCCCACCGAGAGCTTAAACTCACAGGCTGCTGCCAGAGTGATGGAAGTCAGAGGCCTGGAAGCAGGGCCCATGGCATTTTTTGGGGGGAGTAAGTTTTCATTTTTTGATGTCAGGACAAGGGGAGAACTTTCTGGCATTGGTTCAGATATATCATTGATGCATATAATGACACAAGGGTCATATGTTCTGTAGTGCAAAGGGACAAACAAAGGAATCTGAGGAGCTCAGGACCCTCTAATGATTCACAAGGTAAATCTGAGGGGTCAAGACGATTAATGATGGGAAAGAAAGAGTTCTGCTACAAAAAAGAGACGGTTCTCCTACAAAGTTTTTACTTTTCCTTTAATCTCTGGGTGGTTTTGCTTCTCAGGGTCTCTTATCAGTCTTTGGTGGAACTACTCTTAATTCAGATTCTCTCATATTCAACCTGTGACAAAAGGTCGCAAATAAACAGTAATTGATTTTAAGGGCTCACAAGCCAAAAAGGTTGGGAACCACTGAGGCTGTATAGACGCTATGGGCAGTGGTTGTTAATTATGAAAGATGAGTCCCTCTTACTTTATTATAGTGTTTCAAAATCACCAAATTTCCATCTAAATTATTCTTGCTATAATAAAATTTAAATGTGAAGTGGAACTTTAAGTGCAAGTTCAAGCAAGAAGACAATTATCATTGTAATGTTATCACCTCTTGGGGGCTCCACCTCTCAATCATCATCCAATTTTCTGAATGATGACTGGGATCTGTTCGCCAAAGCTGATTCAAATGACCTCACCTGTTTGGTTTCTCCCTGCTGCTGTAAGTTGATTTCATTGGTTAGCGAAACATCAAAGTCTCTTTTTTATACTCTATATAAAGCATCTGCATTCTTCTTCACTTGTTTTTCCCGAATGAGCTATACTGAAGCACTACTACTTGAAGCTAGAGGGAAACATCACTGTATCACCTGTCAGTCAAACAGTGTGGGCGGGACCATAACTTTTTCACATTTTTCTGTTAATGCATAAAGTTTCCATTAAGAGTCTGAAAAGTCTAAAAACCTTTTACTGAGGATGTCAACTACAAAAGATACAGATATAAGATTATAAAGAACATTTTAAAATACCCTGTTTACACCTGGTGTGATAATACGATCTGTATCCAGATAAAATGATCCAATCTTACCTTTGCGTTTACACCTGGTATTTTTAATCCACTCTCATTATCCTCATTGAGATCAGATCTTAGGATCAGAACCTGCGTGTGAGAATTGTGAGGTGGCAGCAAATTGTCTGCAGGTGTCAAAAACTGCATTTACACCTTCTTGAAATCTGACCACAATGCGATCCAGACTACCTCCTACCTGGCAGATCCCGTCACATTCTGATCACAATGCATGGAATGGGAAAAAGGTGGGGGCAGGGTCGTCTTCTTTATATTACAAGTGTTGCTGGAGCTTTGACCTCTTTGTGTGTTATGGTTAACCATGCTTGAAAATGGAGGGAACATTTTCAGCACACACCCAGTGAGCAGCTTTCACTGCAGTAGTTTGGCAGTCGTTCAACATGTTGGGATTCCACATCCAAACACATCCATGCTGGCTACTAATGTGAACCCATATAACGACTGCAGAGCATCATCTCTCTCCCAGACACTTTCTGGAGTTAATCCATCATCAGTGTGGTTTTTTGTTTGGAGCCATACAAAGGGAAAACAAACTACTGTTTAGTGTTTATTTTCACCTCTCTGTGGATCTTGGGAAAGAAAGTAATCACTCAGCGTAATTATATTAGCAGAGATTAAAATGTCCTCGGCCCTTTAAGGAATAATTACAATCATGCCCGGAAACGCCTGCTGCACCAATCCAAAACCAATCCTCAATCCTTCACTGAGAGCTGAATTTATGCTGCTGCTGCATCAATTTACTCAGTTTAAAAACCAAACATAAAACTTAATGAAATCTTTATGGTAAGATAACAGATTGTCAATGCCATTACAAGTATATGGGATATACTATAACAGGGTTCAAAGGCTAAAGGGTCAGGAAACAATCAATTGTTGCTGTTTCTCATGTCACTCGTTTCCTGTTCTAGTTTTATGTACGGAGAGCTGACGGACAAGAAGACCATCGACAAAGTCAGGCAGACGTTCGACAATTATGAGTCCAACTGCTTCGAGATCCTGCTGTACAGAAAGAACAGTGAGTGCTGACATCTTGCTTAGATTGTTGTAATGCCTAGTACCACTGTCTTCACTATTGATTACTCTGTTGATGTTCTGATTAATGAATTCATCACTTGTCTATAAAATGTCAGGAAATTAAAAAACATAAATATGAAATGAGAAATGCCCACCAGAGTTTGCCAGAGCTCAAGGTGACATCGTCAGGTTTTAAAAGAGAAATTATCACATTTTAAAAAACGGAAGCAGCTGATGTTTGTCATTTTTGCTCGGTGAACATTTATCACCCATTATCATTTTCAGCTGTAGCACTTGCCTTGTTCATCTTAACACTTGAGCAAATGCTCAGATTTGTTACACTGAATGGTATTTATTTGTATAAAACAATGTATTGCTGGAGTTTTAATTGTCAACAAATCCCATGTGAAGATCTCAAACCAATAATCCATGTCTCCAACTAACAAGTGTTGTGTGTGTATGAAAGCCTGATGAATCTTATTCCTCTGAGCCATAGAGCTCCATTGTCATCCAGAACCTGTTAACACACATCAGTGAGCTGCGCTGTTGCAGTGGTGACATGTTCCTTCATATCCATCAACACACACTGTAGTTTATTTAGACTCAGTCCCACACACACCTCCCTGTTGCCCCAAATACTCACTAGGGCACCAAATGTGCATTAATCCGCCGCTGAAAATAGTCCTCAAACATTTCACTATTTCCTCCTGTTCGACAAAATCTACTGTAACCAGCTGTTTAGTAAATTACTTTTTTTTTTTTTAACAAATATTTATATTCATGAGCTGTTTTTAAAGATTTCTGAAAACTATGTTATGTCAGATTTTTTCTTTATTAATCAAGTTATACTGATCTTTTAAGTTCTTCCATCTTCTGTTTAAACCTGTTGTGTTTTATTTTCCTTCTACTGGAAAAGGAACAGATTAAATTCCAAACAAAAATTATGATCATATCTGTTTAATGCTGAGCAGTTTCAACCACTGCTTTTCTCTGCCAGGTCAGATAATTTTTTGGAAATATGGATGAAATATAACTTCAACACGTCAACCTAGGTAGAAAAGTATTAGATGCTTCAGCTGTATTAGAGCATCTGTATCAGTCTCTGGATCACCTACCAGAAAAAACTGCAGGGTGGAGGAGTGTTGGGCAGAAACACAGTAAAAAAAAGATTTTTAAAATGGCTCAAATGTGCTGACAAATCAGGTGAAGGAGGGGCCCCTTGATCATCTCTGTGTTTTTGATTGTTGGTCAGACAAAATTGGGCTATAGGAAATTGTGATGGCGACTCATCACCAAATTATCACACTGTGTATAGACTAAACAATTGAAAGAAAAAAAAATATGGACCTAATTAGGAGAACACAGCTAAGAGCTTGTGATGTCTTTGCAGGAAGTCCAGTGTGGTTCTACATGCAAGTGGCTCCCATCAGGAACGAGAACGACAAGGTGGTTCTGTTCCTCTGCACGTTTAAGGACATCACCCTCTTCAAGCAGCCCATCGAAGACGAAACCACCAAAGGTGAGCGTCTCTCTTCGACAGCCACAAGGCTCTGCTTCTCAAAACATCTCTGCACAAACAACGACTTCTCTCTCTGTTTTTTTTCTGAAGATTATTTTTGGAGAAGGCTTGTTTTATTATTAGATAATTCACAGTAGAATTTAAGAAGAGACATGTGGAGAACGATGTGCGACCAAAAGTCTTTGATGGATTTGAAAACCTGAGTACATGATGTGCAGCTTAGTGTGCGGAGACACCAGGAAAGATTATTTTTATGCTGTTTCTGTTTTATTAGATAGTAAAGAGTTACAGGGGGGGCGGCGATACAGGGGCTGACATGTGACAAAATTTCTGAGTGGGAACCAAATTAGGACATGGCTGGATGCCCCAGTATGTAATGTAATGCCACTTTGGCTCCTGGTGGGACATATAATTATGTTTCTTCATTCTCCTTCCTCCCAACTTCATTTTCTTCCTCTGCCATCATCTTCCTCTCTGATATTTTCACTCCCTGGCTTTTGTTCTTCTCCTCCTATATCTTTTATACTCATCCTGTCTTTTTCCTCCTCTACTTATTTTTCTCTTGCTGTCCTCATCCTGTTTTTTTATAGTATTTGTTCGCCTTTTTCTAAATCACCTTCTCTCTTATCCTCCTCTGCCCTGATATTTTAATTATCTATCTTTTTTCCTCTCCTCCTTCTTAATGTTATGTTTTTCATATTTCTTATCTTGTCTTTTACTTTTTCCACCTTTTCTTCTCCTACTCTTCTCCTCTCACTCATCTTCCACCCTGATATTTTAATCCCCTGGCTTCGTGTCATTCTGTCCTCCTCCTCCTTCTTTTTATTCTGGTCTTATTGATACTCCTATCACTCTCCTCCTTTGTCCTTTTTTTTTCCTGTTTATTTTCTCAATCTTTGTTTCCATTGTTGTCCTCCTCTTCATCCCTCCTCTTATACCTCTTCTCCTCCTCTTCTACCTCCTTGTGTTCTGCCTTCGTCTTTCCATCTCTCTCCTCACTCTGTCCCTCTTCCTCCTCTTCTGTCATTTTTCTCCCACTGCGAAGTCTCAGAACATTTTCATTTTTGTTTGCGACAAATCTTTTTTCCCGCTCTTATTTCATTCCAAGCTGCAGCTGGATGAAAAAAAAAGGGAGTCAAGTCTTGTTTCGCTGTGATGTGGGAACGTCTCGAGCTGTCAGGTTGTGTTTGAGGAGGTTGTGGTGCTGTCAGGAATCACAGGAGATGTGGGTGGCGGTGTTGTCCTCCATGCCCTGACTGATGCACAGTGTCAGCTTCCCGCCCTGGGAGTCGTTCTTGGCGCCGCTGAGCGGGTGTGTTTGCCCTTTGACAAGGATCCCCCACCCACCCCTTCCCCCTTCCCCCCTTCTCAATGTAAACACGTGCACACACATGCAGTGATGCCCCCTCCCAATCCCCCCGCTGCAGAGACCTGCCCTGAGTGTGTCGTGTGATTTGTTTAATAATTCATTATGTGCGCTCAGCGACACATGAATAACATGGGTTGAACATGTAATTAGTGCTTGAGTGGAACTAATATTGTCACATCAGTGTGTTGACGTCTGTGTGAGTCAGATGAAGCTTCTGCTGACAACATTCAGACTGAGTTCTGTCATCAGATGTCTGTGATTTGTTGATACGTCACTTTGTCCAGCAAAATGTTAAGCAAAGTATAAATACTTTAGAGGCTGAAATGACCTGTAATGTAAAAAAAATGTTTTCATTTGTTTCATCTTAGCCCAAGCAACCGTCAATGCATATTTTCCTCGTTGTCATTGATCTCCTTAATTTTTACGTTGTTGTTTTAAGTTGTTGAAAATTAGGCCAAAAATGTTATCACAATAAAAAATATTCATATCACAGACCAGGACAAAAGTAGTCCACGGTGTCCTTGTACCATATGAATGTTGTGTTGGACTGTGTTGTTGCTGAGCACCTCTCTATTGTGAAGCCTGTGGGTTGTTTGTCGTGATGTAGCAGATGTTGGTCGAGACTGACGACATGTTGCATGATCCAAAGCGTGGAAGCAGCTGAGGTGATGAAATAAGTTTGGTGTATTCCCGCTCTTGGTCGGGGTGGTTTTCCGGCACAGATCTCCAGCTGCACTCATTTACTCACTCCATGATTCTGTTGTTGTTTTGTGTGACCAAACAACACACCTGTTAAATTATTGGCTGTTTGTTGCTTGTAGCACGCTGCATTATCAAGGGATATTGTAGACTGTTTATGAGTCAGGGAGGGAGCATGCTTGGGGTTTGTTGATGCAACTGCGAGTTATCGAACTTTCTATTGAACAACTTTCTTATTTGTAGCTGAGCTAGAAAAATCTTTCTGTGTGTGTGTGTGTGTGTGTGTGTGTGTGTGTGTGTGCGTGCGTGCGTGCGTGCGTGTGCGTTTGTTTGTGTGTTTGTGTGGTGTAGCAAACCACATATATTGTATAGTAGCAGTTATCAGCCGGTCATGTGTTGTGTTCAATGCCACAAAAGAGATTTGTTTTTACAGTAACTGTAAAAAAAAAACCAAAAAAAAAAACCCGTTCAGACTGAACAATAATGAGAGGAAACACAGATTATTAAAGATGCAAGGTACAAATCTGAATGTAAATCTGATCAGTGTGAAATCTGAAAATTATTTGGTGCCTATTTTTGTCTCACAGATATGAACATTTTTCTTTGACATAAAAAACGTAACTCAAAGGCTACGTACAAACTTTTACCAGAACTTTAAAAACATCAACTGTATGATTAATTTATTAATGGATTAATCAACAGGAAAATAATCTGCAAATACTTTGATACTCAGTTCATTGTTAATGTTGTTTTTCAAAATAAAAGTCTGAAATTCTTTGGGTTAGGGGTAGCTGGATAAAACAAGCAAACTAATGAGATCATCTTTGACTTCAGGAAATTGCCATTTTGTAGACCAATCAATTAATCAATACATTGAGAAAATGATGGGCAGATCGTATTTCTCAGTTGACAGATTCTGCACAGTTGTCATACTTTGTATATAATGGTAAAATGTCATCACAGTAGTAGGCAAGTGTTAACTGCATTGTTAAACAGATGTTTATTGTAGACATTCATAAAATGTAATAAACCAGTAAAACAAAATCACCTTGGCAACAAGGCTGCACATTGCTGTCGGGGGTTTGACTGACGTGCTGCAGCCAGACTGAAGCCAGCCAGTACACTATGTGTATTTCAGTACAGTACAGCTTGTTTGGGGCCACAGTGAGGGCACATCATTACTCTGCTGTGTCACAGAACAGCGTACTGTGGGCTGCAGTTTAACCCGCCTGCTGATTAGAGGGGTGGGATAGGCTATTTGTGAGGGAGGGAGATTCATCGCCGCAGGCCCTGGCAGCTGAGTTTGCTAGTGTTGCAGACCAAAACTTGCTCTTGGCTCCGTCTCCGGCAGCTCTGGCGGCTCGGGCGGCTTAGCACGCCACAACATGTCAGCGTCAGCCGAGTGGGAGAGAGATCCTGGTCTGCTGAAGATGTCCACCACTCAACTTAAAATAACAAAATAGGTTTTAAATGTATTGTCTGCACCTTGTGACCCTGTGTTCATGCCTCCGTTTTGCCTCAAATTGCTCTCCTTTCCGTGCACTACATTCTGTATTGTTAACACTTTTTTTAGCATACACGTGGAGCCACCAGCCAGTTTTGTTCACCTGATAGTGCGGTATATCATCAGCTGAGCACATGAAAAGCACAGATTTATGCTATTTCCATCATCTGACTCAACAGGTGCCTTTTCAGTTATTTTAGAGTATTTTAGATGAGCACCATGAGCTGTGGCTGCTGGTCGTGGTTATCAAGGTGACTCCACAGACGGCAGAGCAGGTTCAGTTAATCCTCTCAGCACCATCAGTGTAGGAAAACAGCAACAAAAAGATCAACAAAGCTAAACGTGTCAGGGCAGAAATCTCAGCATCATGTTGCTGTATTATTCCTTTCCTTTACTATTGCTTCGTCAGCACCTGTAGAAGCTTCACAGGCGGATGTCGGCTCAGCCTCAGACAAGACATCATTTCAGGTAGACAGTTGATCATGATGAGTGACGAGACTGAGGCAAGAGCACAGGAGCTTCAGGCTTAAAGCCGCTGAACATTTTTACTACTGAATTCTGTCATTTTGCTTGATACAGTTGTTGGACATTGTTCAAAAGCTGTAATATTCACCTTAGAATTACTGAAAGGAGTTTTACTTAATGGAATTCAATGACTGTATCTTTCAATAAAATACCATTTGAGTAACTGATTTGGATTGAAAACAAATAAAAATAATATTACCCAACAAATTGACCTTTGATCTAATTAAAAACGGTTTGACTTAATTAATTAGTCTCATAGTTCATACAAGGTAACTGCACTTGAGCCAGCTTTGGGCCAGAGTTGTCCCCCAGAGTTTGACCAATACTTGAGCCGACCAACCAATGAACTGATTCACTAAATTCCCACCATGAGGTGATTTCCTTTCACTATGACACATAGGACATAAAAATCCATATCTTCAATATGGAAGCAACCACCGTTTGTGAAATGTGATGCCATCATGCTAGATCTGTGTGTGAGGAGTGCTTGCAAATCTCTTTTGTGAAACAGGCCCCTGGCATGTTGGCGTTTGGCTTCCTTTACCTGTATGGACAGAATGAAAATACATTAATTCTTATACCTTGAAATAGGAATAGCAGTTACAAAGAAGCTAATATTGCTGACTTAGTCTTTGGTTGCAGCTCAGTACCCATGTTCCAAACCATAGATAATGAAACCAGATACAGATTAAAGTAAACAACCTAACATGTTGGGTGTGAACTCAGCTGCAGTTGTGTTAAATGAAGACAACCCTCTTACGTCTTATCAACAAACATGTAAATCAGCCTTTTGCATTGACTGTTAATGCAGCTGTATCCATGTGATAACCTCAGTGACACACCTGAACTCTCCCACACTCCACCTTTCCTTCAGTATCCCAGCTTAGTTTGTAAGTGCACACACAGTCAGGGCAGTACAACACGGACCTCCCCCGCTGATTCTAAAAGAAAGATGTTAAATTTGGACATGTGCTTATCAGGTGTTCTACACGTGTCTGTGTCTCCTGAAGGACAAACCACTCTGTTGTCTTTGTCGTGCTCTACAGTTTTGTGCGAGCCGTCCTCGGAGTGGAACTGCTGATCAAAATCTTATTTCAGAATTCACTTTGGTGGTGCATGCACCAGTTCTGCTCTCCCGTTATTTTTAGCTCAGGCCTTTTACTTTTTTTTTTTATTTCCACTTCCATTGTGCTCCAGTCTGATAAATCACGCAGCGTTGCATTCTTGAGGGGAACCATAGCAGGAGCATTATTATTAACTGTGAAAAAAGACCTCTTATTTACTTGTCCTGCAGTTTCTCTTCATGCTCTGTGAGGTCCTTTTGTCCTTCTGTGTCAGTATGTACGGCGGAGACCTGTAAGCTGTCAGCATGTATTTACATGAGCGCCGCCAAGACAAATTCCTCCATTTTACTTCACGGTGAAAGTGGTTCTGGCTTTGAATAAGAACACATTGGCTTGCTTTCCGTGCCAATGCTTTGCTATTATGCTCAAACACATTAGGGCATTGTACTACTCTATAATAAATGCACACTATACAGTGAATTATGCAACCGCTGTTAGTGTATAGGCAGTATAGAAAATCACTCAAGACCTTTGCTTAAGTAAAAGGAGTAACGCCACAACTGAAGACTACTCCATTACAAGTAAAAGCACTGCAATCAAAGTTCTGCTTCAGCAAAAGCATTAGCAGTTAGCCTAGCTACGTTTATCATCTTTGACTTTATAACCAATAAGACGCATCCATCCTTAAGTATACTCAGATGTTTTACAGCGACAGTCTAACTTGTTCAGGCACAACTACTGTCTGATGTTTGCTAACTTCTGTTTTACCCAGATGTTGCAGATGTTGCTGAGTCAGACTGGTCTACTGTGTTTAGCAGATTAATGTTTCGGTGTCTTATCACAAGAATCCAACTAAAAGCAGACACCTAATTTCCTGCCAGATGAAGAGTTTGATAGTTGTTGTTTGTCGTTTCCTTTTCCGCTCACTCTGAGCCAGTTTTCTGCACTTCATTAAAGGGAGGGGCTCATTTAGCAAAAGTTACTGAGGCTCACTGAAGATTCAAGAATAAAAAGGACTGTTTTTGTTTTCAGAAAGTAGCTCTTGTGGAGGATTTTCCTCTGTTTTTCACTTTTTCTCTTTTGTTGTAACTTTGTCACTCAGATAAAGATAACCTTTTGTACGTTAGTGTTTTACTCCTTTCTACTGCTTTAGTTTAACCTCTGAAATGACATTTTATGACATTCACAATTATTGTAATAAACATTACCAGGGAGAGCTTGTCTCTGCTCTCTCTTTCTTGACAGAATCAGCAACATTTGGAGCAAACTTTTATTCTTGTTCTTCAAAATAAATTCCTGCCATGAGAGTTTTTTTATTTGAATAATGTCCTTTACACCAGGTAAATAATGTTCAAATTACTGATGTGTCATCATGTACTTGGTTCATTTTAATGCATCAGTGGTAAAAACCCCCTTAACTTGAGATACAAGGTTTTAATTTGAAGACTTATAAACTCATCAGGAAAATCCTCAAGCTCCAAAATTATTAAATAATTGAGCATGAAATTTAATTGTCAATCTTGTAAATGGTACTTTGACAAAGAAAGAGAAGGGCTGTGTATTGTAAATTATCATGTGAACGATATTTTATACAATTTCCATGACAAGTCAGAATACTTCACTGAGGAAGACTGAGATGCCGTTGAAGGTCCAAAATTAGGAAGAACTTGTTGCAATTTTTGTTTTTCTTCTTTTTTTTTTTTATATGTCATTAAGCTGAAACAAGGCTAAGATACAAAGTTTTTGCCTATTGGTGGTAATGTTGTTTTTTTTTTTTTTTTTTAAGTATATTTTTGGGGCTTTTTATGCCTTTATTTGATAGTATAGTGGAGAGAGACAGGAAACAGGGAGGCAGAGAGGGGGAATGACATGCAGCGAAAGGCCGTCCGATGCGGGATTCGAACCGGGGCCAACTGCAGCGAGGACTGTAGCCTCTACACATGGGGCGCCTGCTTAGACCACTACGCTACACGACGCCCCGGTGGTAATGTTTTTGAGCTCATTATGCAAAATCTAGTAAATTGTGCAAACCAGCTACAGCTATCAGATAAAAGCAGTGGTAAAAGAAAACATAGCATTTTCTGTTTCAATGTACAGTACTTGCATAGATGTTCTTAAGATGTTCTTCAAGTTAATTGACAGTTTTCTCTGAGGCTCAGATGACTCTGGGCTATTTGAAATACTTTTCAACAGCCAACAATATATACAATATATACAGTAATATACAGTGAGTTACATAAGCACTACTGCAGCAATTTTCCTCCAGGAATGATCTAAAAAAAAAATCTCAATTTTTGGCTAAGAGCACCCAGGCTTATTATTTATGGCTTTACAGTGCCAACTTTTAGTATTAGCAGATCACATAAAAGACGCCGCAGTGAAGCTGAAGATGTACAGAAAGCTACTCAGCAGCCACTACAACAGTTTCCTCAAGGTAAAGTGAGTGATTGGGACTTGCTCAGAATAAGCTTTGAATAGATTGTATATTTTGTTGATATCTATCCTATATGGGTCTCAGTGCCATGTTGTGTTTTGCAGTTTTCACACCACTGCACACAGAAGTGAATGGCTGCCTCCAACAGAAAATGAAAGGGTCAGGCGGCTGGAGGCCTGAGGGTTAAAAGCTATTTCAAAGTCCACTTTTTATTCATAATGGTCCCTTCAAAGGGCCGGGTCGATCACAATGTGTGACTACTGTATTTGGTGTGCCTCTGATGCGCTACTCTCTGCCCTTTCAAACATTTGATTTTATTTTTAGAGCAGTACAGTAAGAGCAAACCGTCCTCCCAAATTGTGTTCGGCCTCTTTCAGCAGCAGTGTGGTCAGCCCCACGGCAAGAGAATAACCACTGCCGGACAGGCTGGTATTAATTAGAGAAACTTCAGCCTAAAACACATGAACACTCAGCTTCATGTTCTGCATTAATGGGTTTAATATCATAATAAAAGAGGAGGAGGTGGAAATACTGGCCTTGCTCAAACAGTATAATAGTTTTTCATAAAGCCTGCTATGTATTTCCACAACACTGATAATAAACTATCACTTCTCAAGACAGCATGATAAGATGCTTATCAGCTGTCACAATAAGAATATATTAAGGATTTTTGTGGAATAAAATGATTTGATCCAGGGCTTGTTATGCAGCAGTGACTCCCTGTCCCCTTGACCTCTATACACCCAGTTGCTCCACCTATAATAAAAGCCCCAATCAAAGCTGTTGGCAAGCTTCTTATTTTTAGATATCATCAGCTGTAGTCAGTCAGTGATAATGTCATGATTAATTGTTTGCCAAATTACAAAATTAAACTGTTACGAAGTAAACACATATTGCGAGCCGGTGCTCTTGGCAAGACTAGTAAGTAAACAGCTGATAATGCTAACATTAGCTATGTAGCGACAGCAAGACTTACAAATAGCTCAGCTAACTCCAAAGTGGAGACTGAGTTGCAGCCATCAACAGGATCATTTAGATCATGTCTGATGTCTTCAACTTTAATTGTCAGATGTGACTTACACAACAGTCATCACTAAATAAGACACTTTTGAAAGTAATTGTTCGTTTTGAGAGTAACGGTAACATTAAAGTGTCCCAGTTATTCAATTATTATCTCACTAAAAGTAAGCCGATCAGCTTTGATACTGAACTTTGAAGTCCCATGGTGAATCAAAGGGTTTTATAGTTTCTATAAGTTCTAATTCTCTGTTATGTAATCAAAATCAATATTAGTCATGTCTAATATATAACGTGTGTCTAATATCCTCGTTTTGTATTAAATAGTGTTTTTCAGCTCTGTACATTGTCTAGCTTAAATAAAGCAGTTACTCAATAGAAATGTACTAATGGACCCAGTTGATCCTACTTTACCCAGACAGTCCTAGCTCAAACATTGTATACAAAATTAGTGTACAAGTGGTAAAAGCAGTAACCACACTGAGACGAGGACATAAAAATATCATTGGTTTGAAACTTGAAAATCTATCTCAGACAGTAGCTTTCCTCCCTTAAGCTTTCATATTTATTAGACAACCATATGCTAAATTTTCAGTGATTTCTTTGGTGTTGATCCCCCGAAGGAGAAATTCTCCTTCAGCTCCCGCATCCATGTAGAGGTCAGAGCACGCTGGACGGCTGCAGAGTGGAAACCCTGCAGCTGGTGGAGATTCAGTTGTGTTCAAGGACGCTTTGAGCTTGGTGCGTTGTTTGCCATGAAGGCAGGGCTCATGCTGCATTCACATCATGTTGGATGTACTGTAAATATGAGCTATCAACTGGGGAAAAAATTCACTTCCTGTCAGTTCTCTAGTGGCAAGTACAAGTGGAAGCTGTGGGAATATTTTGGAACCACAGTACGCCTCTGTTGGAGTCATGAATTGGGTAACTGTGTCAACAGTGGTGGCAAATGAGGAAGCAGGTTCAGAAATGTTTGTTTTTCTTTGCTGTTTGAAGTGTTTGCCTCTTAACCAACAAAACATATTTGCAGTTTTGTTGTATATAAACTTACTGTAAATGTAGCAAAGGTACATTTTATTTTTGGTCATCAAAGCATTGTCTCACCGTGCCATTCTTTCTTTCTTCATCAGCTGAGATCTGAAGTGTGATGCAGCTGTGATGACTGTGACTTGAGCACTGATTAATGTCTCGTCTTTGCAGGATGGACCAAGTTTGCACGGCTGACACGTGCGCTCACCAACAACCGCAACACGCTGCAGCAGCTAGCGCCCATAGGCAAACATGAAGTCAGCCATAAACAGTCCAGACTGGCAGAGGTGAGCACAAACACACACAGAAATACACAGACTCACACATGCAGTACATGCTTACTCTTACACCCCTCACACTGTACATTATACCATGACCATACTGTTTTTAACTGTTGTTCTAAAGCAGGTGTGTATCTAAACTGCAGGAAACTATCTGAACGATAATAACTAAGTACTTCTGCTTGAAGCCAGGAATCCACTTCTCTCTCACTGGTTAAACTGTCTTCAAGCAAATGTGGATATATAATACAATTTATCTATCTGAGCACCAAAGTTATGCAGCGTATTACTGTGCAGTATAATTTATTTCTTGGCTCACTAGTTAGCCAACATCAGCTTACAGGACCAGAGCTATGAGTGGGTCAATATAATGTCAGACAACAGGGCAAAAAAGTAGTAGCTACGATTAGCTAACATAAATCCACCGTCACTTCATCTTCATTCATCATATGAAGCATAATTTCATTAGCCAGCGAAGGTCTTAGGCCTTGGGAAATGTTGTTTTCATACGACTACATAAGACTAAGTAAACAATATAAGATAATGTTTAAAACGATGTGCCACCCCTGTCTAGATAAATAAATGAGCTTTTAGTTATCTTACTCCAAATGTCGGTGTGATTATGCAGAACCCAAAATTAAACTTGTGCTCTCAATTAACTTGGAACCAAAACTGTCAGGTTTCATAAACATAGTTTTTATGGATCAGCTCTGAAAGCTCCAAACAAAAAAAACTACCGACTTAAACTTGATTAAATAATAACAAGATACCAATAGTTCCACAGGAACAGTAGCTAACCTGTTACCTGGAAGTTGGTGCCACTGCAGGCCCCTCCATGCACACACACTGCAAATATGCCACCGTAGCAACTCTCTGCTCTTTATTCATTATTTCTGCACAAATAAACCCTCATATTAAACATTAACAGCCACATGCAGACCTTTTAATCAGTAATGGGCGAAAGCAACCACACAGATGTGCATCCATAAATGAATACAGCCATGCAAGCATACTCCACTTTCTCACACACAACCACGTCCTCAATACATCCATCCTCCCCACCCCTCCCTCAGCACACACTCGCGTCCCAGCCTCATTGGAGCTGCAGTTGTTTGACACAGTGAGCGGTGCTTCCTCTGCTCCCGTGGACTGCAGGTGTCATTAAAATTTCATGCTGGGTGGAGAGACAGGTTACTTTGGGCACTCAGAGTGATTGTGACTGCTGCTAGAAAATTTAGAAAATGGATTTTTGGGTGGGGAGAAGATGAGAGAAGATGTTTCCTCTTGCCAGAGCTCCGCCTCCTGTTTTATTCATGAAGGTTTGAGTTAGCTGTATCGCCTTTAATCAGAATTTGTTTGAGTTTCATCCCTGCTCATCACACGAAGTGAGCAGTGTTGTGCATTTTAGCAAAAGTGTCACTTCCAGGGCTGTTTAAAGGTGGCGAGGGCAGAGAGAGGAGTGAAAGGAGGAGGAAGTGAAGCAGGGCGGGGAGGGAGAGGAAAAAGAGGATGAAATGGTGAAAGGGCAGTGAAATGAGAGAGGGGGAGCAGAGAGAGCAGCGTAAATTAAGTAAGGAAGTAGTGTGGGAGTCAAGTCAAGTTTTTTCTGTGTAGTCATTATAGTGTAGATAGCAAATCACAACAGAAGTTATCTCAAGGCACTTTTCAAATAACGGTCTAGACTGTACTCTTTATAGTATTACAGACTCATGATCTTAGTTAAGTTGAACAATGGTTAATTAAAAAGTACCAGCTCCGATGCACATGTACTTGATCATAAATGTTCTTCCTTATCCGTGATCTGTTTTTTTCCAAGTTTTAGCTGTAGTCTCTGCTATTGCTGTCTGGAAAATACATGTACTGTATTTTCAGCAATTAAATCTCCTCTTATGAAGATAGATTTTATATAATTACGAATATGTTGTCATTAGACTGGGAAAGAGCAGGAGGAAATAAGTTAAGGAAGTGCGGAAAGTTAGAGACTAAAAATATGAAAGAAGTTGTGAAGGGAGGAGAGGAGCAAGCAATGGACATAAAGATGTGAGGAAGAGAAGAATGTAAAAGCAAAAAAGAAGTAACATTGGGAAGGAGGCAGGGAGGGAGGAAGGAAGGGGCAAAGACAAGCTGATACACCCGGCTTCCCGTTTCTTGAGCCTGGCGTTGGATGGCAGAGGGTTGCGTAATGTCCTGAGTGCACTCAATAGATATCGCAGGTGATCCATCTGCTCCTCAGCCTGAAAGGCACAGCTGGCGTCTTCTGTCGAGGGTGCTGTCAAGTGTCACATGATCAGAGCAGTTTTTTTCCTGTTTCTCCCCACAATACCTCTGGGCTCCTCAGTCCCACTTTTGAGTGGCGGCGCTGCTCTTGACCAGGAGCTGTTTGATTAGCGTCTCTGATGATAAGGAGTAGATGAGATGCAGCTCTGCCGGTATGAATCATCAGGAAAAGAGGAATTCTTCATCATGATGATGATGTTACTATTGTTACAATTATTTGTAGTCATAGGGACTATTGATAACTGACATACTATGAAGAAATAATAGTTGTAATGTTGGTAGTAATGCTGCAGTAGAATTAGCAGTGTTAAGTAGTAGAGGCAGGAGAAGAGTGACACTGGAACAGCTGGTTGTAAGAACAGTAGCAGTAATAGACACTGGTGGTAAAAGCAGTGGTAGTAGTAGCAAAAGCAAGTGCACATTACCTAGTATCAACAGGACAAATATTAATAGCCGCAGTTGTAGTAGTAATACAAGTGTACAAGGGGTAGTATCTGCAGTAGAAGCAGGTTTTAATACTATCATCTTCAGTATACTAGTATCTATATTAGTAGCAATTGTTGAAACAGCAGTATTAGTACTAGAATTAGTCATAAAGGTTGCAGTTAAAGTACCACTGGTACTAAAGCTGTTACTTTAAAACTATTTGGTGGCAGTTTGTATTGAATAGTAGGACGTGTTAGGAGGTTTAATCATGTATTATATATCTGCAGCTGTAGGCCACATTACACTTCCTCTCTGCAGCAGCTGGATACAAATAGAATAATATTCAGTTTGGTGTAAAATGAGCTGAGTGGTTGATGTGTGATCGGTGTGTGTGGCCCGCAGAGGAAATCAAACTGCTGTCTGTGGGATTTAATGTGGTCTGTGTTTTGCAGAAGAGGCTGAGCTCAGCGGGGGTCAGATCACCATGCTGCAAAATTTAATGGCTGTTTTTAAAAATTTTCTTATCCCTTTTGGTCAACGTGTCTCTCCCTTTCATCTGATATTTCTTTTTCTCATTTCACTCCTCCTCTGTCTCTGTCTCATTTCAAGCCAAATTTATTCATAATGTGGTTTTGTCACAGAGAGTGCTGCAGAAAAAGATGAATACAGATGGAAAAAAGGAGAGGAAAATTTAGATATTCAAATTTAATATACTTTTCTTGCACTGTTGTCCCCCACACACCTAGCAGCAGGGGGTAATTATAACTAGACTAAAAAACAAAACAGAAGATTTCAGTTCACATTATTCTACTTAATCTTTTCCACATATCTCACTAATTTAATTCCATCTCTCTCCCCTTCAGTTTTCCTTTCTAGTCTGTGCTCTTTCACCCTTTCAAAACAGTTAAAGTGCATTTAGATGGTGAAATAGGAATGTAAAAATGTATAACCCTCTTCCTCAGGCTTCTGTTATACATATAATTGACTATTAGGAATATAAAAGACAGAATAATCCTAACTTTTTAGTCTACAACAGTAAAGTATATTAGGATTAATCAATATATCATTGCTCAGATGAAAGGGAAAAGTTTAAATTGTGCATAGTATGTGTAAACCTACAATAAATACAAAACAGTCTTAAAGAAGAAGAAAAACTTAATCTATATACATGCAGAACATTTACAATATATATTTCAGGATACAGTGATACACCCAAAGAGCTGCAGACTTGTTTTTAATTTGACAAATGAAATGTATTATAAACAGTATCTCAGTAAAGACAATATCTGTAATTTGAAAGCCTTGGCAATGAGATAAAAAAGGAGGTTCATTATTATTGGTCTCAGTTTTACAGCGGTACAGTGTGAAAACTAGGCCAGAAATCATGACGAATGAAATAAGATCACATAGATAAAGTTTTAATTTGTTGAGTCTAGGAGACGTGTGAAGCAGTGAGAGTTGAACTGTTTGAAGATACAAGTTTTATTTCTTTTTGAACATCTTTGAATGTGTGAAGTTTTTTTTTAAATTTGAATAATTATAGCAGACATACAGTGATGGAATGAATCTGTTTGTTTTTATTTTGTTCTGTTTAGGATTAACTGAGTCCTGTTTGTTGATGTATTTTATCATTTATTCACAATTTAACTTATTTTTAACTTACATACCCATTTCTATTTTTAATCATATGATGTGTTCAGGTGCTTTGTGTTTTTATCTTGTTTCTTTTTCTTTTTCTTTTTTTGAAACCAGCCTTCCTTTGAAAGTGATTGATCAACTGACTGATCACATGATATGCTTTTTGTTTCTTAGTAATTGTCATAACATATAAAGATAAGATGAGACCATTATGCATCTAGAGGGAACTTTTATGCCCAAGATGCTACATAGTAAAATTAATATATACAAAGTAAAAATATCCTATGAACACATATATTTTAAAATTAAACATACATAGATAAATGTTTCAAATTACAATCAGAAATAAGTATGGATGGAAACAATGATACATATTCATTGGTAGAAAATTAGCATTTATTTAAAAGTGGATTTTGCAAAATGTTTGAAAATAATTAAAAAACAAAACTTGTAAAATACATGATCAAAATAAGATCAGATGAAAATAAACATGAGTGAGTAAATGAGATTCAAAAGTTAGCAGCTTCATAGACAAGTCTATTAAAGTGTGGATTTAAAGATGTAATTGAAATGGTCAGTGCATTTCTACAATGAATTTCCCAACGAATCATCTAATGAACATGATATATCTACATTAATAATAAGTTTTAGTGTGTGTTCATTACAGGGAACAACAAACTGTCATAAAAAGTTTTACTGAGTCAAGGTTCTTTGCTCTGTCTCATCTCCAGGTTTTGCAGCTCAACTCTGACATCCTCCCCCAGTACAAACAGGAGGCCCCCAAGACGCCTCCCCACATAATCCTACACTACTGCACCTTCAAGACCACCTGGGACTGGGTGATCCTCATCCTCACCTTCTACACGGCCATCATGGTGCCCTACAACGTCTCCTTCAAGACGAAGCAGAACAACATTGTGTGGCTGGTGCTGGACAGCGTGGTGGACGTCATTTTCCTGGTGGACATCGTCCTCAACTTCCACACCACGTTCGTGGGGCCCGGCGGAGAGGTGATCTCTGATCCCAAGCTCATCCGCATGAACTACCTGAAGACCTGGTTCGTCATCGACCTGCTGTCCTGCCTTCCTTACGACATCATCAACGCCTTTGAGAATGTGGACGAGGTACAATTTTGTTTTTTTCTGAATGGTTTTCTGTGTTGTGAGACAGGTGTGCACGAAGGGGAAACTATTCAAGAGGCCATGACTAGTCTCATCAAGCTCTGCCCCTGCAGCTCACAATCTCTCAACATAACCTGTAAATGGTTGATCAGCTTTAGAGACTTCTGTCCTGGAACAGAGACGTCGGGCTGATTACAGAGTGGTGTTCAGCAGGTGGAGTGCGTTTATATCCGAATATAACCACAAATGATTCTGTGTCACTGTTTCAATGGACTGCTCCTAATTGCATTTATGTTACATTTACTCATTTAGCAGATGCTTTTATTCAAAGCAACTTGCAAGTGAGGGACATCACTAAAGCTTCAGTTGCACCTGTGATTTTCCTGCTATTACAAATCAAAATATCTGCTATGTGAAAGGTCTCTATGGCTACATGAAGTTGACATTGCTGTTGACAAAAACATACAGTAAGTACTGCGAGATCCCTTGCCTGTAAAACCTTTTCCCAGCACTTCACTGTTCAAACACCACTTGGCCTTTAGATTATTACTCTAGAAAACATCAAACTAAATTAAACTCATGTATGAAAATCAGCTTCTGAATGAATCAAGGCCAATGCTGTTCATGACAGTTCATAACGAAGTTTCGTGTTCTGTCTTGAGTGCCTAGATTACTGTAAGTAGTCTCAAGAGGGGATGAATCATCATCTCAACCATTTCCTCCAGTTTGCTGATTGGTGCAGTTTCCAGCTGCTGGCCTCATCTGAGTCACAGTGGATGTTTGTTTTACACCTTGTATTAACATAGAGTCTGTTTCCTCATCCAGATAAGACATCTAGACAAACGCATTTATTGCAGGTGCGAATGCGTCAGAATGCTATCAAATCGACCGGGCCTCATCTGGAGGTGATCCGGCTCACATTGTGATTGAATCTCAGGCAGGTGTAAATGACAGATTTGAGATTTGGTTTGGTGGTTGAAAGGTAGGACAGAGGACAGAGCAGGAAAGAGTTTGAATATGATTTGTCAAACTGGTCCCCTCCCTCAGAGACAATGTTCCTGGCAGAAGAAATGGAGAAGTGACTTTTGTGGGGCAGCAAGGAAGTTTAGAAGACAACTATATATTGTTTAGTTGACTTCAGGAACTACACATGCTGGGAGTTGCAGTACTGCTGGTGATGTAACCGAAATGTTATCAGTGTGGCTGCAGGGTTGACGGTGTCGGTGTTGTGTAGTCGACTGCTTTGGTTGGTCCAGATTGTCCTCTTATGGATTGTGATAAAATTTGTTTCAGACAATCATGAGTGGCAGATGTTGTATCTTAATGACTTTTCATTTAGCGCCACGAGCAGAACAAATATTTTTGGTTATGAGTAAAATGTCCTGATACCTTTGAAAGTAAATTTGGCACAGACAGTTACATTCTTCTCAAGGTCTTTTTTTAAATTTTTTTTTTATAATGTCTTCATTGAGTTTTCATTATACAGACATTAGCATTAATATGCATCTTCATCTAGTGTCATCAGGTCAAAATCAAAATTTGTCCAACACTTGATCATATACCTCCAAAGCTAATGACCTTTCCATGAGCCCCAGCTGTACTTAAGTGCGAATGTTAGCATCGCTTTTTATTCTGAATGAGATGATGATGGATCACAGTTTGCTTGGGAGAGAGGAGAGAAATTTGAATTTCTAAAAACAGTTAATTTCCAGTCGTCTTTCAGTAGCTCCTGCTGTAATAGCTTGAAATTCAATATTGAAATATTTAAAAGTCAGTACCCTGATGTCTGTAAAGCCACGTGGGTGTATTTAAATCTGCTAACATGTAGAACTGAACTGGGACCAAGTATAATGATGGTGGGATTGCGGTTATGATTTTCCATTGTGACTTAAGTGAGCCTCTTCAGGCTGAAGAACAAAAGCTGATATTGATCGAATAATGGCTTCATCAGCTGTTTGGCCTCAGGGATACACAGAAGAGGACATTCACCAGATTTTGACATTGGTAGAAAAACCTAATGTCACAGTGTATCTCACAAACTTTCACATCGCACTTAAGCAAATTTGGAGTCTAATTAGTTTGAGAAGATAGTGTTGGATATCTCTGCCTTTGGGAATGAGAGTTTTTAGATGCTGAACCTCTCTGTTTGATTTCTGGATGATTTTCCATAAGGAGATCAGGCCTGTTCTGAGTATTTTTCACGGCCATTTACACCCGTCAGATATCGAGGAGTTATATCAATATGGCCTCAAGTCCATTAGAGGTGATTTTCCACTTGGTTTCCCACAGAATTAATTAGACCTCAGTCTGAGTGGAAGGAGCCGTCTACTGACTGTGAAATGAAGAAAAAAGAACAAGTGACATCTACTTATATTGTGCTCGTGCATTTCTTAGTTTTATATTTGAGTATTTCATCTTTTCGTGAGTGGGTGTGTATTTTTTGTTGGTGGAAAAACACACATTTGTGTATCTGCAGGCACGTGCATGTGAACACACACTGCACTGTGGGTTTGTGTTTGTGCACTGACGTCCATTATTGAGTTGTGCGTCTGCAAGTGGGGGTTTAATCACAGGAGTTTTTGAACAGCAGTAATAATAATAATCATTATAATAATAATGATAATAGTAATACCAGTATTTGAGCTGCCAGTAGCTGAATTTTCAACATCTTTTCATTTTTAATGCCAAGAAATGATCCCACACCTCCCTCAGCAGTGTATTCTTGTCTGGAACAACATTAACACCAACACAACACACTAAAACTCTGACACACAAACTGGTGACTTTTTAAAAAAAATTCTTAGCAGCTCTGAAAGTCACAACATAGTGTTGTGTTGGCAGTTTCTGGCTTTGATAACTTTGTTAAAATAGGATTTTGTGACAAGTAGGTTGTTGTATTTAAGGGGATTGTTCTACAATGACCAAGGAAATAACAGTTATTAGATACAGTATGCACACCTACTTCTACACCATGTCTTTACCTCTAAAGAAATGAAAAGGGGTGTTGTTGGTTTTTAGTGAAGCAAGGGGGCTGGAGCCAATCCCATCTGACATTGGGCGAGGGCGGGGTACACCCTGGACAGGTCACCAGTCTATCACAGGGCTTACATATAGAGACAAACAACCATTCACACCTACGGGCAATTTAGAGTTGCCAATTAACCTAAACCTACAAGGACACATGCAAACTCCATACAGAATTTGCCCCATCCATCCATCTGTCCCTCTGTCTATCCATCCATCCCTTGTAGGCTAGATCCAGGTACGTGGACTCGTGGCCGGGTCAGGGTACTGGGGCAGGGCGTGCCATCTTGTCACAGACTTTTAGACAATTTATACACTCAAATAAAAAAGTGATCCATGTGCTGGCATTTGCTGATTAGTACTAGTATAAGTACAGCTGAGGATGATGGGAATATTGTTTTACAGGTAGTTGGTCATAAACCAAAGTGTTAGACATCACATTTTGATCTGAAAATAGTTGTTTTTCCTCATACATAGACATAGAACGCAAATTGCTTGACAGGGTGTGTCCATATCGGAAAATAACAGATTAGATGTGAAGAAGGGTGCTGGTTTCTTCCACAGTTTTCAGTGAGAGCTAACTGGTGGGTTTGTGTAAAATATGAGCATTGCTTCTATGCTTACCTTGCAGTTTGATATACCCTGAGCATCGATATAGAACAGTAGTTAAACTGTTTCCAAAACAGTCAGAAACAAATATTTCCCATGGGCTTGGTGTAAAGTTAAACATGGGTAAATTATATCCTGCAACACTGATTAACAGGCTGTGAAGGGCTCAAAGGCATAACGGCGCTCCTGGGATACATTACTGCTTTTAAGTTACAGAAAATATTATTGAGTGAATTAAAGAAGACTCCACACTACACTACAGGGTTTACACACTTTTTTATTGTAGCATGAGCAGCTCAAATATTGATATTTAATTAAAGACCAATATTGAGCCCATATGTCTCATTCAGTCTTAAACCTGCGGCCCAGTATGTTGCTGTTTGTGTTTGTGTCTGCCCTCCTGCTGCTCCCCTGCTGTGTCCTTCATCAGTCTGAATGGTGTATTATATTCAGAATCAATCATTCAATAAATGTCTGATGTGGTGCTGCGTCTTGGTCCAGGTGTCTCTCGTCCTCTGGCCTCTTGCTGCCGGTCGCTGATGAATTCGATGAGGTCCCGCTGCGTGGAGTTTTCTGTTGCTGTCTGTTAACCATCAGCCGGCAGCAAGCGGGGGAGACGGGCTGAGAGGAAATCAATGGCACGTAAATTTCCAACCACTAAAGAGGACGCAGCTAGAGTCTCTCTTCCCCTCTTTGCTTAATTGACGTTTTTGTTGCTGCTTCCCCGAATTAGCAGGCTGGGGGAATGGATGGATGCTGACTGAGGACAGTGTGTGGGCGGCTTAAGGTGCAGTGTGAAAGAAAAAAGCTGAGATTATTATAGGCTCTTTACAGACTGTTGCTGTGTCTGATGGCTGAAGCAGGCAGGAAGTATTTTTAGTTGCATTTTAATGTAGGTTTCAAGACACCGCTGAGCCGTGCCAAGCTGGTCACATGCAGGTGCTTCCAGCAACATTCACACACATACACACCTACATATTCATGACCATGACCATGGGAGGACCATACAAGTCATTCCTGTAAACTGAACCTCATGTTTCTGACTTTCTGACGATCTGCTTCAGTGAAGAGTTGGGTCTTGTTTATGGCCAAAATTACTGTCAGTGATGGGAACACTTTACTCAGCAGTGTTGGTAATTTTGATGGTACAGCTAAGGCTGCAGCTAGCTATTAATTAAATTATTCATTAATCTTTGATTAACTGATTAGTCCTCATTACTCTGTGTAAGGTGTCAGAAAATAGGCCAACGTGATTCAAGTTACTGGTTTTTCTGAATAAACTAAAAAAAATCAATTATAGTCTCAAAAATATAAAACTGGAAAGATTTGCAAAGCCTGATATTGAGAAGTTGAAAAAAATCAATGTTTTTTGCATTTTTGCTTGATAAATGACTTATTGAGTGTTTTATGGACTGCATTAATCAAAACAGTTGTTTATTTTATTTTGTGAGTTTATTCGTCCAGGACAAATACACAGAAAAGTTATGTTAATCTAATGATTATTTCAGCACATTGTGAGTAAATATAGTTTGACACTACAACTTTTGAACTAAACTGAATTAAATGTGTTCGATCTTGAACAGCTGCCTCCAGGTTTAACATATTGTACATATTGTACACTACAGTGTTTTATGCACAGACATGTTACAGTTTTCCATATTGAATTTGGCATTTAGGTGTGTTCACTTTCCTGTTCACTTCCAAACAAGTGGATGTGATAATATGAAAACGTTCATTTGTTTACAGCTTGTACACTGGGATAGTGGCAAAAGTTTCTCATTGTATCGACAGTATTCCAGTAAACAAGCTCTCATTAAAGTGCCACTAAATCCTGCTCCTGTAGTGATCAAAGAGTTACCTCTCTGTAGAGGATCCACAGTGCACAATGGTCACCTTGTTGTGAGTGCAAGAAAGTCTGAGGGAGACTATCACGGCGCAAGACAGGACAGCATGACTAAAACAGTACATCTGTCTTTTTAACAAACTGGAAGCAGAGCCTGAAATCTATATAAAGATAAAGATTTAAATGAAAAATAATCATTTAATCTGCTTGGCTGCACATTCAGTTAGTCAATCCAAAACTCTACAACATGTCACATCCACAGACCTCAGCAATTCAGTTGATGAGTAAAATATTTTCCTAACCAATAGAAAATATGGTAATAATAAACTATGAGAACAAGAACTTTCTTTTTCTTTCTCTCTCTCTTTCTTTGTGTTTGTTCCTGTTGACATTTTGGAAATACAGTTTTTCTTCTATTTCTACAAGAGCAACACCTACATGAAGATGCACACAGGTCAGAAGTAACATCAACAAAAGAAGTGAAGTAGCCCGGCTACATCAGTAAAACAACCGCAAAAAATGATGATGTAACATTCTCATGAGGAGCTGTGCTGATGCTCCCTCAGGTTACAGCAGAGGTGGTGTTAGGAGTCTGTGTGTGTGTGTGTGTGTGTGTGTGTGTGTGTGTGTGTGTGTGTGTGTGTGTGTGTGTGTGTGTGTGTGTGTGTGTGTGTGTGTGTGTGTGTGTGTGTGTGTGTGTGTGTTGTGTGTGTGTGTGTGTGTGTGTGTGTGTGTGTTGAGGTGGGGAGGGTGAGTGTTGAGGTGGGGAGGGTGAGTGTTGGAGTCAGGCAGGGAGGAAGCCCCTGCAGGTCCTGAAGCCACCTGCTGTCGCAGAGGAGCCCGGCAGGATGATGGGAGCTCACAGCGTGCGTCTGCAGGCGCCGCGGCGGCTCAGAAAGTTCTAATCCAGGCTGACCTTTCTGCGTGGCGTGCATGTTGCCGCCACCACGGCCCGCCAAGCTGACAGAGCCAGGGGGAAGCTGTGCGGCGTGCAGTCAGGGGTGGGATATTAACACTCTGCGTGTTTCCACTGAGAGAGGGAGGAATTGAGGGAAGGAGGAAGGAGGAATCATGGAAAGGTGGGCGTACCGTAAAGGAGTGACAGAGGATTACAGAGGCAGGAAGATGGAGAGATAGAGGAATCAGAAAAAGAGATGAATGGATGAAAGCGTTGCCTTAATAAAATTTAAAGGAATAGTTGTTGGATGAAGGAATGAATGTTAAAGAAAGGGAAATTGTAGAAGAGAAGGATGCAGACAGTTAGAAAGTAGATGTGGATGAAGGAGGAATGGAAGGTGCGATGGAAATATCACACCATCCAACTTTTATGTCTATTTGTTTTGTTGTTTGTTTTGTCATAGAGTACGACACTAGCACATGCTTATCAGAGCTATAGCAGTGTTGGTAACCATGTTGGGATAATGTATTCTAAGAGGATGCTTTTAATCATTCTTGCTATTTAGGCGACACTGTGTGAATCTAGCATAGCGCAGACATTTTGAATAGGTGGATGGAAACATGAAATAAAAGGACCAAGGAAAATGTGTATGAATAGAGAGATTTTTTGGAGTGGAAGGCGGAAACCAATGAAAAACAAAACTCATTGTTTTTGCTGCTGACTTAATCTGATTCAACATATAACAGTCTGTTTCTGACTTGATTTTGTCTCCACAAATAGTTTATACTTTATGTCTTGCTTGAATCAAAGGGAGAAAAACATTGTGGAAAGATATTAAACCAAATGTATTCTATGGTAAAACATATTCAGTTTGACGTTTATCCTCCTGGTTCAAACGTTGAAAGGATTAAAACCTGTACACAAAGAAACCTTTACTTTTTAGTCTTTGCCGCTCAGGAAAGGTTTTGCATTTGGCTCCTCTTGGTGTGAAGTGACAATTGAAAACTGAATTGAAGCATGGCGTTCTTTGGCGTTAAGCTCCCAGTGCTGTCAGGAACACGTGACGGTGCGTCCTCTGCTTTGAAAATAATGAGAGAAAGAGTCGGTGCTGTGAAATGAGCTTCCCGGTGGACATGTAATTTCACACCATATCCCCTCGCCAGGCTCTGTTTTGATAAACAGGTGCTTATAAGCCATGATTTTACATGCGCTGTGTGCTCTTGACTCGTGCTCTTTTCATTGGTGTTGCTCTATTCTGCGGCTTCTTAATTTAGAAGCATTTACATATGAGCTGGGAACCGTCCGAGTCCCAGGGGAGGCCTTTGAAGCTGCAGCCGGAGAGAGGCAGGGAGGGCTTGGGAGGACGGAGGAGGGCTGGCTGGGGCTTGTGGCATCAGAGAGAGGGAAAAAAAGAATCTGCAGCAAGAGTGAAGGTGCAGTCAAAACCTTTGTCCAGTTGAGGTCAGAAACCTGACTGGTTGAATCTGACTCAAGGGTTTAGAACAACTTGAAACCAAGAGTCTAATCTGCTGGTGAAAATACTCCCCAACAAGTTTTTTTTTTTTTTTTTTTTTTTTTTTTTGAAACTACAGTGTTCAGCAGTTTTAGGAAAATAAAAAATAAAACCATATACCTGTGATCAGTTTTAAAAGGTTTACATCCTCAGTAGTGGTCTTGGAGCTGAGAGCCACAGACAGGGTGGGGAAGCTAGAAGGTGTTGAGAGACAGACTAACACATTGTTAGTTTTGGTCTTTTCATGGCTTTTGTTGACTATGAGAAATACTGTATATAGAATATCCAATCTGACACATCCTCAGTGGGACTGGAGCTACTGTAATAGGTGGCAGGAGCGCCGCTGTGACAAGAACTGTGTCTAAAATTGGGCCAGGTGTGAAGCTGCTCGCTCCTCGCCTTTGACAGGAAAGAGAGGCTGAAAGTGAAGAACCAGCTCGAGCTGAATCAGGGAAAAATATTTGTGAGGAGAGACTGTTGTTAAAGTGAAAAGGCTTGACAAAATAATCAACTCAAATGACATTACGGGTTTTTCCTGAGCTTTCAACCTCACCTGACACATCAGCCAACTCTGTGAGGACTGTGAGGTGTGGTTTAAAGTAGTAAGTAGAAGTAAGTGGTTCTTTGACTTGAGATTATTTTGTCACATCCACCATGCTCCTGGTAAAATGTTTGTTGAAGATATTGTTGTTCTATATTCTGTTTGTATATGCAAAATAAATAACTTAAGTAAACAGCCTCCTTTCGAACAGACAGTTTAACTCCACAACCTGGTCTTGATTCGTTTTCCTCGGTAATTAACTGCTGAATTACTTCTAATCAGGCACATTTGAAGCATCTGACCCAATAATCTAACTGGAAAGACTCTGTAGCCAATACTGATTATTGTGACTGAAGTAAATGTTCTTTTATGTGGTGTTTTAAATGTCCCATTGCATCCATTGTTTACTAGTACTATTGCTTACTAATGTGGTCACTAACAATGTTTGTCTTTGTGCTTTTCCTGTAATATCTCTAACTCAGTGGGTAAACTACTGTAATGCAAAGTAAAATTTTAACATTTCATAATTTTAGCCAAAATAAAATGGTAACACTTCACTTTAAATCCCCTGATATGTAAGTGGAGTCTGGTGTGTGATTAGTCGTAATAAAATTGGCTCACTTGGCCAATGGCATGTTGGGAACCTTATGGGAGCTGTAGGTAATAATAGTTTTATTCATGTTCTTAGAAAATAGACAGAAAGCCCCAGGAACATGTTTCAGCTTTTTATTAAGACTGAAACTAAGATGGAGCGGAAAGGAGGAGCTGAACACTGCAAAACATGAGGACAGAGTCAGGAAACTCTTAATTAAAGTACATGAATATGGAAACTGAAAAGTTTTTAAACCACACGTGAAATGATGTCTCAGTGTGGGGCAGGAGAGAGAAGCTCAGGTCTGTTACTGGGTTAAAAAAAAGAAAAAGAGGAATGAGAGCTGAATGGAGCTGCTTTGCAGCTGAAGATGTCAGACGTTCAGGCTGAAAATGAACGTCAGGGTGGACATGAAGGCTCGAAGCAAACTGCAGAGAGCAACTCTCCTCTTCCTTCAGCAGCCTCCCGCTTTATTACATAACATCATGGCCTATATCATTAGATAACCCGGCTGGCTTTCATCTACTTTTTACTCTCTCTGCTTCAAAATGAGAAAATTATTATTATTTTTTTTGTTAATGTTGGTGTATATATATTTGGTAATGTCTAGCTTCAGGTTTTACAGTGTTGGCCCCTGCTGCTCTGAACGCTCCGCTTTGTTAATTGTGTTAAACCGGATTGTGCAAAGCGTGCTGACGCCTCGGGGTCCTGGCTGCTGCTCCTGTTGTTGAAATAAAAAAAATCAGTTTTGTTTATTTTGAGCCCCTCTCTCTCTCTCTCTCTCTCTCTTTCCCTCTCTATGTCTCCGCCGACTGTGTTTAGGAAGTTTGTGATATAGAACAGGCTATGAAGAGCCAGGCCCTCTGAGGACATGGGCCAGTTAATGAAGCATTGAAAAAGTACTCAAGAGACTATGGACTGTGGTGCATTTAAAGTATATTTGTTCTTTATTTGTTCTTTAAGTGTGTGTGTTAGAACCTGCCCGATCCTGGATTTTTGTCTTTTAGTTTCTTTATTAAATGTCCCATATAGTATAACGGTAGATGTCAATGTCTTCTTTGATTATAAAGCAGGTCCAGGTTCTATATTAATACTGTGAAAGTATCAAAGCGCTGAGTCCACAGAGACATACACACAGCCTGTATTCAGAAACTGAGCCTTAAAACGAGCCTTGTGAAAACAAGCCTTCCGTAACTTTGTGATGTCACAACAAAGCAATCACCACCCTCAGCCACGCCCCAAGCCCCACCCACCTGGACCCACCACCCATCCTTGCAGAAAGTGGTTTCTCTGAGTGTTTACCTGAAATCTGCTTTTTTTTTTAATTAGATCACTCAAATAGTCAGCCAATCAAAAGAGAGGCTCTGGAGAGAAACCGATGTAAAACTACACTGAGATGATTTTTAGCTCTTAAATCCACAAATATCTTCCTATGGATCAACACTTCAAATAAGACACTGGAAAAGTGTAAAATATGGGACCATTAAAAACTGTGACCAAGATCTGAACTGAGTTTGACATTTTCCAGTTGAAAAATAAATTAAAAATAACTACTATATTAAAAAAATAATGACAATAAGTTACAGTCTTACTTTTCTGTACCTATGTATGTGAGATATTTTAATTTCTGAATCAATCCTGACCTCTAGTTTTCATCTTATAGCTTTTGAGCCTTTGCAGCTATATAATCTGTTAAAATGATGTTATTCCATGAAACAAGTAGTAAAATACTGAAGCAAGGTTTTCACTGAAAAGGAGAATAATCACCCACTTCAGTACCTGCAGAGCCTTTGATTAATCTGTCATTACAAATTCATGCTGTGCCCATAAGCTCTGTTTAAACTTGAAGCCTTTTTTTAAAAAGAATTCTTGTGAAGATGACAAAGTTTCCACAGATATCAGATACATCAGGTTGAATTATAGAGAAATGTGTAAATTATGAAAAAAAACATTGGGAATTTTTAATTTGATGAAGACTGCAGCCTTAAAACTGTTATTTTACACAATATACAGGAAATGTGAGAGAGTTAATTTCTTGCTCTGTGATAGGACAGGATATACGATACATATGATCTCCACAATGTGTAAAAAGAATATAACTTATGCAAAGTACTTAGACTGTAAGTAAATCTACCTAAAGAGAAAGTTTTTAAAGTGTTCAACAGGTGGGAATTATTTACTCTTAAGCATAACAAACATTAATTTTATTGTGGGTGTGTATGCTGAGTACATCCCCTGCAGCCATGTTTGTGCTTTTAGACGGACCTTTTGGCTTTCAGACGCGTCGGTGGTTGTGTCTGTGTTCGCATCATATTTGGCTTTGTCCACAGAGTCTTTGTGCAACCAAAACCACTTGTTGGTTTATGCATTTTAGGCACTGTGTCGCTGTTAACACTCCCAAATGTGATAAGAAATGTAGTAGAGACGCTACACTGCACTTTAATGTTGGTGGCTTTGTTTGTAGCCATAGTAATAATGTTTTGAGATTTGGTTTTTGTTTTTATTAAGTTTTGTTTGTGCACAATGTGCTTTTGTTTGTCACATTAAATAAACGTTAATGGTCCATCCTCTTCAGTGACATAGCCAACATGGCGGCAGTTTAGGGAGAGAAGTGTCCATCGTTTTACACTCAACTCTTTGACTTACAGTGCACTGTATGTTGCCGTACTTGTCAATATGAACAGACATTTTTTACTTCCCCCTTGAGCTTAGAGCTGCATATCATTAACAAAATATAATTTAGAAATAATTTTGAAAGGTATTGTCCTTTCTGTTTTTGCAGAGACCCTCATTTGTTAGTTTCAAGTATTGCTAGTGTGGTTCTCAGAGATAAATATGAAGCATTTTTCTGAATGGAGCTGCTCATTTGTGGATGGACTGAAAACAAACTGTTGCTGTTGTTGTATTCCTTTACTCTCTAATTTATTTCCCCCCACTTGTGTAGCTCTTACATAACCATTTATGTCTCTAACAAACTTTTGAAATAAGTTTTAATTGCTGCTGCCCACAGCAATTAAAACTATGTTTACAGAGCTTTGCTTCTGTTATTAAATTGTAGTGTATTATTGCAAATGCAACAAGGTGATAGGAGCCTCCAAATTACTTGAAGTTTAGTGTTTTAGGGAAGCATTTGAGCCTGAACTATAAATGTAATTTGCTTTTTTAAAAGTTTGTGTTTGTGTTTTTTTTTTTTTTAAAAACATGATATATTTTAAACCTTCTTTCTATTTGCTTACATCGAGTGATTGACACTTTGCTAAACCTCTCTCTTGAGCAGTGAATAGCTAAATAACAAAGCGTTCAAAATAGTCACCTATAGCATAAGCGTTACTTCCAAGACTAAGAGTTAGCATCATATCATTAACTATATTTTGTTGGGGTCATTGTTGTGTTAGAAAAAACACTATCCAGGACTAAAACGTTCACAGTGTGGGAGCCAGGCCTGGAGGGTAACGTTGAGGCTAACGTTAGCGGCTCAGTCCACTTGTCACTTCAGCACCCAGTCTAATTTATCCAAGATAATTTTACGTTTGCCAAAATCATTGGTCAGGCCTCATCCTAGAAGTCTTCTCTCTTGCAAAAGTAAAACACAACCTGCTGTTAGGTTAGTTTTCAGAAAAACTCATGGAACTACTGTTAGCTTAATTAGCTATCTAGCTACAGGTGATAAAATCTACTAGAAACAGTTTTCATTCCAGTTAGCTAATGGTTATCAGCTAAAGATAGGAAGCTGCTTTTGTCTCTTCTCTCTGAAACCAATGACCCATTGTTTTTGATGGTAAATCCCCTTTCTTCTCCTCTTCCTCCTCCTCCCTCCCTTTACCTGCCCTCACCCCTTTTCCCTTTCTTCACCTGCCTCTTCTCTCAACTCTCCACCTTTTCTCCTCTCTTCTGTTCTGTTGCTCCTTTTCTACTCCACTTTCATTTTCTTCTCTCCCTCCGAAACATTTTCCATCTATCCCTCCCTTCTCTCTCCCCCCTCCTCAGGGCATCAGCAGTCTGTTTAGCTCTCTGAAGGTGGTGCGCCTGCTGCGCCTGGGGCGGGTGGCCAGGAAACTGGACCACTACCTGGAGTACGGTGCTGCCGTTCTGGTCCTGCTGGTCTGTGTGTTTGGACTGGTGGCCCACTGGCTCGCCTGCATCTGGTACACTGTTTTTCTTTTGTTTTGTTTTTTATGATGTTTACAGTCACTTAGGGAACTTTTCCTAATTTCCTCACAGTTTAGTGCCATTCAAAGGCTCCTGCTGGCTGCTGGGAATTTACCCATTTTCCTAACTGTTCCTAATTGGTTATGTATGCTAAACATTGCCTCTGCCCTCCCCATCAAAGTATATGCTGCTCTTCTGCTGACTACAAGCTTTGTTCAGTTTCCTCCAAGTCATACAAAATCGAGTGATATGCTCATTTATTTATACCCTATGGCAAACGAGGATTTTTTTTATATAAATAATTTCTGCTCTCCCAAAACACAGAATCCCTTTTCAATTCATCCCTTAATTGAAAATAAATTACTCACGAACATTAAACACAACTGCAATATTCTTATGATGCATTACTACTCATTTTAATTCTCTCTTTATCCTTGATTTTACACTTTCAAAGCTTCAATAACTTTGTATAAAGATGAAAGTGAATAATGCTAGCTACCTTACAGGCTAAAATAACTGAATATGAGCTTTGACAGAGCAAAGTGAAGCTCTAACATTAATGATTAATGGTTTTGATAATCATATTTAAGGTTTGCTCAAGTGGCCCATCACATACTCATACATACTAAAAGCAAATTACAGAGAAATTAGAGGCAGAGATTTTTTTCAGGTGAGTTTTGTCCTCTGCTCCACCAGTCAGGCAACCCTGTCTCCTGGTTCCTAATATAAGCTTCATTTATATGTCAGCCACATGTATCACCTTGGTCGAGCTGTGCAGTCAAGCTAAACACACTAACATTCTGGTTTTGTCCTCATTAGGTACAGCATTGGGGACTACGAGGTCATTGATGAGGCCACCAACACCATCAAAATGGACAGCTGGCTCTACCAGCTGGCCATCAGCATCGGATCGCCTTACCGCTACAACGCCAGCGGTTCGGGCCAGTGGGAGGGCGGCCCCGGCAAGGACTCTCTGTACATCACCTCTCTGTATTTCACCATGACCAGCCTGACAACCATCGGCTTCGGCAACATCGCCCCCACCACGGACGGAGAGAAGATCTTCTCTGTGGCCATGATGATGGTGGGATGTAAGTACAAGACATACAGCTGTGCAGTGGTGGCAGCCTTCTGTTGGTTTTCTGTATGTATTGCTGTAGTTTTGTTCTTTTAACAGAGTGAAGCGGCACAAAAGACCATTTTCATTCAGGACGTATCACTCTACTGTTTCAGTGTTATATACAGACAGAGGATCCACAGAGCGAGCTGCTCTGAGGAAACACAGGAGTTTTTACGATATATTGCCATTTGAAACAAAGTGATGAGCTGTGTGGACGTTTCAGTCCTTGCTGATTGTTGCCATATTAGTTTTGTAACCTAAGGATGCCAATGTGGGTTGGTCTCTCTATCACTTTAGTCAGATGTGTGAGCGAGGTAGGCACTGATGAGATTGCCATAATATTTGGTTGAACATTCATGACCTCTGGAGGATAAATGCAAATGATTTTGGTGACCTCTTGACCCTCACTCATGTGTCAGCGTCAGGCTAAAATATCCTTGCATACACTCAGTATCATGGGCAGACTGTTGTTAAACTGACAGTGATGAACAGCGGATGTACTAAAGTGATAGTTCGGGTTATTTGACGTGGGGTTGTGTGAGGTACTTCTCTATAGTCAGTGTATTAACTGTAGTAGATTCAGATCAATGTGCTGCCAGTTTAGAGAAGCAGCAGGAGCACTGGCACAGAAGCTGAGTGATGTGCTGCTTTAGATGGGGCCATCTGCAAAATCATGTTTTACTCACTGCCCACAGAAAAAATATCAGTTTACACTCTATTCTGAATATTTGCACCACTTTGTCTCGTAGTACTACATTGCAACCATTGCACTACCGTATTACTGCGCACAAGCACACTCATGGCGTAATACAGTGTGCACCATAGGAGAACTACATGGAAAACATTTCTCAGTGGATGCGACTTTGTTTCAAGACTAAAACCTGGGCTTTGGAGTCCCTCTATGGCTGAGCTGCTGACTCCACTCACATCAGTGATATGAAAATAACATGCTCATGTCGTTCTTTGAGACTTTTCATTGCTTACTGGATAAAATGGCTAAATTTGTGTTAATTTTCAGAGTACTTTCTGGCTGTTTTGAGGCTTGGTAAAAGGTCTTGATTATTTTACAGGCCTTATTTTTGGAATTATTGTGTATGGGAAAAGGTCTTCATGGAGAGGGTGAAAAATGATTTGCACCCTGGGGGGTTTAGGGACCTATCATTTTCAGACCCACTGCAGATCAGCCTCTGAAGCTCAAATGATGCTTTCAGTGTCTGGATAGGGACTGTCGTCCTTGTGATGCAGATTTTGTTGCAAACCAGTTACCTGTGTAGAACATGTCCACATACACAGTTCAATGTCATACAGACAGAACTGCATTCATGTGCACCTCAGCTGTGTCAGCTGTGTTGTTTTGTTCAGATTGTAGAGTCAAATGGAGCCACCAGAGGCTGCTTGCAGACTGACTGCCAACTGTTATTTTTCCTAATTATTTTTTAAGCTGTTCCCAATCACAGCTGATCCTGCTAATCATCACCACTATGTAAAATATTGACTACTGCATAAAGACTTCATTAATCTATTAGTTCCCCCCAAAACATCCAGCAGTTAACCCAACAGTAAAGTTTCAGGTGTGACACCACAAGCCTGTTTGTTAATTGAACTCTCTTTTCCAGTGGAGTTAAGATAATGAGAAATCTGAACAGTTTTTTCACACTGTCAGAGGCTGCACACAGATCTGCTCAGCAGGCAACATCATGCTGATGATGAAAGCAGCAGATAACTGAGGAGAATATTAGAAAGCAGCATGTGACATGTGATTAGTGGCAAACTGTACTCAATGTGGTTCATCTTAGGAATCATCTGAACAAATGAAGGGAACAACGAGTTATTCTTCTTTAACAGTGAGTGGGGAAATACATTGTTTGTGTAATATATGGATTTTACTCATCTTACAACAAAGGTCTTTGTCTTGTGTGACAAATGAGCAAAAAATCTCTTAAACATTTCTGCTTCTGAAGAGGTCGAGTTGAACTTTCTCCTTCCATTGATCATTTATAAATTCTTTCACAACACCTCTCTGTCACGCATCTTTACTTTGCAAATGTATCCAACACCCACATATTAAGCCAGACACAACTACAGATACAGTAAATCTCTTTCAGGGCTGCAACTAACCATTAATATCACTATAAATTAATGTGTCCGTTGTTTATTAGATTAATCAATCAATAGATAATTCTTTAGAATATCAGTTTTCTCGATGAAGATATTCACACATCCAAATGTCTTAGATGTAGATGTGTTGGAAAGTGTCCCTTCAGTCTTGAAGAGAAGAACATCCCGCACACTGCTCTTTCTCAGCATCACAATTTATTGATCATCCTAACGTATCAGTCTCTCTATGCTCTCTATACTGACGCTGAGCAAGACCAGTGTGCGAAGATATTCCTTTCTTCAAAATATCAGAAAACACAGGAAAATGTCCCAAAGCCCACAGTAACATCTTCAAATGGCTTTTTTGTTCAAATGTCATTTCAAACCCAAAGACATTTAATTTCTCATGATAGAAAATAGAGAAACAAGAGAAACTGTCAGATTTGGCATTTGTGTTTGATAAATGACTGTTTGGTGATTTGTTGTCTGTTGACTAATTATTAATTGATCAAGTAATAATAGCTGTCTCACTGTAAATGGTTTATGGAGGAATGCAATGAGTTTTATACTGACATTAATTAATGATGCAACCCACTGGCAGCTGAGATCTGCAGGCGAAACATCGCTATCTGAAAAAAAAAAAGTTTCATAACGACAGGTGAACATTAGTTGCATTTTGTAAGGGACTCAGCAGGAAACCTGATTATTGACAACAGCAGGTAACCGTGTTAGTTCAGTCTTTCCATATCCACTTTCTTCTTAAAGCTCGGTTCTGCAGAGAAACAGCTAGTTAGTGTTACATGTAAAACACATTGATGTATTCAGACTTTGTACATTTGCACACTCGGGTCTATTGGTCTCTCTGATGTTATTGTAGTGAAGTGAGATTGCAAAGATATGATGGAGCTGTTGGAGATCTAGTTATGAAGGCACAGGATATCAGGATGTTAAGCATCTTAAATATCCATATTTATGGTTTTAACAATATCTTGTGTCTGTGGTTCAGCAACCTGTAGGTTTTCAAACCCTTTTCTCTCTGGTGTTCTTGCTTCTCTGCTGGCCTGATGGGATGGAGCTTGTGTAACAATGTCTATATCCTGAAGGAAAAGTTACTTTGAGTGCATCAATTATTAAACTGTATATGCACAGTCTGCAAAACTGAGAGCACAGATTCTTACATTAAATCCTTTTATTTTTCTAAGAAGTCGAAGCCTGGAGGCTTTGATGGAAAAGTGACAAACAGAACAGTTGTTGGTATTAAGGTTAAACGGCTGCAGCACTGACCTTTTTATTAGATAACAAAAGATGGGCAGTCATGTTGTCCACAGTGGAAAGGGTTTTCTACAGGATGTAAAATGTGTGTTTTAAGTGAAATTGTTTGGTTAGATATGTGTCTGTACATAGGTCATATAGAATCTGTACGTTGTTTATCTACTCACTGTTAAGCTCGTCAGACGTACCTGAACCTGGAACCTCGTATCTGTCCTTGTACCTCGTAGTTGTTTGACTTCGCGTCAGACTGTATGTCCGTTGTGTTTTTTCCTTGAAGCTTCCTGCCTTCGGGCCAACAGTGCTGTATATTATTCAACAGATTTGGTGTGCATGAACATTCCTGATGCGCGCTCCCTTTATCTCATCATGTAAATAAGTTGTGCACATGTGAGTCTGCTGATATGGAACCACCTTAGGTTAATTGTTTTCTGGTCAATAAAACAGGAAGATTTCCTCGAAAGCCCTGTTAGACCACAGTGCTTCTGTATCTAGTGGCCATTTACTTTCAGAATTGTGCAGTGTGTTTTAGGAGGAAGTCTATCAGTGCCTCATGGGTAATGAGTTCTGTTTCATGTAGGAAACAAACAATTACACTTTGAAGAAAAAAAATATTCACACAAACACTCACTCAGAGATGTTAAGCTTAGTGTTCTTTCATCCCTTTTCCAGTTTAGTTTTCCAAAAAGACTTTTGTCCTTTACTCAAGATTTAAACTGCCCCGTGTTGGCAATGCATTCTGGTCCTGAGGTTCCCTACACATGAGCAGTGGTACAAGCTGTGTTCACCACCCCACACCTTATAATTCATGTCCAGTGCCTGCTATAAACTTTCAACTTTTCATTAGCCACAACCTTTCCCTGACGTCAACGTAGTGTTGTGGTTGTCTAATCCTAACCGTGCCTTAACTATAGTTTATTTGCCAAAAGTCTTTCCCTATCCTTAACCATAGTTGCCATGTGCTTAATACTGTAGAAAAGCGATTGTCCTGGGTTTTGCACAGAGTTGATAGTGTTGGGCCCAGAAGACTTTGGCAGAGGCAAGCTGTAGCTTATGTCATCCATGTGCACAAAGTAACTGTGCTATTGTTTACTGTCAGGTAGCCCTGTCTGACATGCTTTTGTGGTAAAGTCTCGCTGCTTAGACTGGGGTATGATTTTAAGGTGGTGTTGTGCAGGTCTGGGTACCCAGAATGAGCTTGTCTTCTATCACAGGTCTTCATCATTTCACTGGTTGTGCACCGAAACATCATGAGCAAATACGGCCAAAGTTTCGCCAAGTCAGCTTTATTCATATATCTCAAAATCTCACAATACAAATGTTCTTCAAAGGGCTTTACAATCTGTACAACACAGAGAACAATCTATCCTTAGACCATTCATTTGGATAAGGACAAACTGGACGAAGAAACTTTCTTATGGAGAACATTTACAGTGTGGAGATACAGAATGATAACATTAGGTGAATTAAGAAGATATTAAGTACAAGTGAAAATGATAAATATTCCAATATGAAGAGGAGACAGAGGCTTTAGATCAATTCTTTAACTAAATTAGATTTTAAAAATGCAGCATCTCTGCATTTGAGGCTTGTATAACAACTCTGGAATGATCTGCTTAAATGTCTTTTGTTTTAATAATATAGTTGATGATCATGTGCTAAGTTCATGAATGCTTAACTTGAAACACAACTAGACCCAATTATGTCTCTTAAATTATGTTTCTCCTTCTTTTTCTTTGCGTTACTCACACAACCAAGTCACTTTTAAGCATGTACTTAAGTTGTCGACTTTCTCTGATGGGAGGGCTGAACAACTCCTGGCCCTCATTTGACTTTGTTCAACAGGAATCAGGGTATTCCTCATTATGGCAGTGGCTCACGTGCCACATGAATACAAAAACCTGAGGATTAATGCACAAACTGAAGGCATAGAGGGAAGTTTGTGTGCATGTAGAAACATGGGCAACTCTAGATAGAAGCCATTGCTCTTTGGTAATGGTTAGTGGTTGATGTTTTAGATCGCTGGAACATTTTCTGCCTTCAAACCCCACTACAGCTGCTGGAAATCTGTGATATTGTCTGAGTTTGCCCGGTTTTCTGAAGGAAGTAGAAACTTAAATCAGACAACTTGAAACTGAGGGCGAGTCGCCAGTGGTTATTTTTAAGTGTGTTTTCATATCTGTTTGGCAGGACACACAATTGTTCCTCATGGTTACAAACCTCCTAGCCAATTTAGAGTTTGCTAGAACTCCAGATGATCCGGCCTGTGGAGAGCATTTGGATTTGGCTGTTTTAAAAGCACCGTGAAGCCTTTTTTTGAATCACTCATTTGGTGACAGCAGGCATTTTAAAATGGCCGAATCTCATTTTGGAACTAGAGCGCGTTCATGTTTTTGTCTCGGCCCGATCTGTTCCTGCCCCGGAGTTTAGTATCAGGGCCAAAGCAGAGCCTCCCTCGGCTGTACTGCATATTGTTTGTTCCTGGCAGCTGGACAGTAAACAGCCTCAGCTCGGTAGTAAACAGTACACAGACATGATATGCTCTTCAGTGTCTGTTCTGTCTGGCTGTGACTGATAGTCTTCTTGTTGTGGCAGACCATCACACATCCTGTGTGGGCAGTTTCCTGATCTCAGCAAGTGAGAAGTGATAGTGAGATGCACAGACAGGGGGTCCATTCATTCTGGTTCCCAGATTTCTCTGAGAGAATGGTGGCGCATTACAATATAAATCATTTTTACAACATCGTAGAAGGGCGGCTGCAGAGAGAATAAACAGCTTGGTACCACTTTGTATTAATGCACCATTTAAGATGAGTTTATAAGTTGTAAATATTACTGCTGTGTAAAAGGTCAATAAATAATTTACTGAATTTTTCAGATCAGTTATAACACATTAATGAAAATAATTTTTGAGTCTTCTGCCAACATGACACCTGCTTTGTCAGTTTGCCAACACCTCATGTGATGACACAAATGATGCTGTGTGACATCACAAGCATTACATCAACGCTATCGCCGATCGTTCTGAACACTGTCAATCAGCACAACCACAGAGTGCTGCAGGGATGATATGTTTTTGTAGGCTAACTCCAAAGCTAGCATCACCCTGGTTCCCTAGACAAAAAGCAAATGGGATTTTAACACTGTCTTTTGGATTACTGTAGATAATAAACTCTATTCACTGACATATTTTATGTTGTAGAAAAAAATATGAAAAAGCTTGTGTTAACCACGGACCTTATTTCAACCATCTAATCAAAAACACACACATTTCTTTCTTTCTAATCATGCAGCCTCTTCAAAAGACTTTTCATCAAATCTTAACCTGATCTTGCGCTTATTGAACACATGTAGTACTTACACCAAGATCTCCTACTGCACTGAAGCTTCAATGATGTCCCTCACTTTTGAGTCACTTTGGATAAAAAGCATCTCCTTAATGAATAAATGTAAATATATCGTAAGATTTTATCGATGATTTTCAGGAATTTACAAACTGAGACGACAGGTAGACGAATAAACAAAGGCAAAATAATCTGCCTGGCTTTGGTTGATGGAAGTCAGGGCTTGTGTCGCTGTTTATAACAAAGACGGAGGCGAACTGAGACTTTAACCTTCAGTGAGGAAGGATGGAGGCAATTGTTCAGACTGTCATTCAGTTGAATGGTGCCAGCATCTGTCAGACTCAGCAGATTACAGTGATTGATTGATCAGCCAGACAATACATTGGCTTTGCATTAATGACTCAAAGCAGTACGCTGCATGTCAGAGGAAAATCAGACAACCCGACCAACCTGCCTGATCAGTTTCCAAAAGATTTATTATTTTCAAAGATGTCAAATATTTGCCTAAACTTTTCCTGACAGTTGCATGGAAACATACAAGATCAACAAAGACAGAGACGGTCAATTACACAAAGGTAGATGGAGGGAAGGAAAGTGAAACATGAAGGTTAGAGAGAGTGAACAGTGAAAAGCAAAGACAAAGTCTGGGTCAAGTGCTGCACATCAGGTCCTCTGCCTGTTTAAAGTCTTCTCAAACCCCCGTCTCTTCCTTTAATTCAAAGTTAATCCCACTTGACAAATGCTCTCTGTTGGCGACAGGAGGCTGAGTGCGACACAGATGTCTTGTCTTGAGGGAAAATGGCAGACAGGCCCTGATTGGCCCCGTGGTTGATTGTGGTGAAGCAGTGACATGCCAAGTTTGAAGGCAGTGTTAATGGAGCTGGACCAGTTGATCAGTTGATGCTTTTGATCTGTGGACACCTCTGACAGGATACAAGATACAGGTTGTTGTTATCATGCGTCTTGGATGAATGCTGACTGACAGACGAGCCATCGCATCCATTCAGTCAGTTTCAGGCTGAATCTAGATAATGTCCCTGTGTTGGTAATGTACACAGACAGTGTCATCTGTACTATTGATTGAGGAGTTTATGTTACTGTAGCAGCGTCCACAGCAGCAAAAAGTTGTACAAGTCAACTGAAAGTCACATTAGATTAACTGTTTCCACTTTGAAAATACCTCTCCATATACAGTGTTGTTTGTTTTTGCTTTTCATATAATACAGTTACAGCACAGTGGGTCACAGCCTTTTTTTTAAAATGAAACATTTACGTGTGACCTCTCTCAACACAGTTTTAGTGCGGACGTCAGTTAGTTTTCTTTCTCAGATGGTTTAATTTGAAGTATTTTTACAAAATTGAAGAGGCAGTAGAAGTATTCAGTTTTTCACAGGAAAAAAAGAAAAGCAGCTTGTCTGCTTTCTTTAATCATCTTGGGAACCAGTGGTTTAGCATACTGAGAACAAAAGCTTGTTGAACAGAATGTGATCAGATGAATCAATATCCAATAACATGTCCACGATGGAAATGCCATATCTGACATTCCTGTTGTAAACAGATCCAAATATTTGGTCCAAACTTTTCCAAATTTATAATTGGTAGAGTTGGTCTCCTCACTTCCCCAAAATTCCTCCCAGCTCATTGTTGAGGATCTCAAGAGTCTGTCACTGTTGTGGCAGAATTGTTAGTGGAGATCAATTTTTATGCATCTAAGAAAATTGATCAATACTTAATTAAGGAGCTACACCAGCTACCTACAAGCTGTAAAACTTGCTACCACCTGTTTCCCGTGCCAAAGAAAGCATGTGGGTCGTACCTCAGCCCCGGTGAGTCTGACTCACCAGCTGAGTGCTGGTAGCCAGGCCTGTTGTCGTCTTTTGTGCGTTGCCAACCTGCGCTGACAGCTCACAGCTCTGCTTTTGTTTGAGTTCATTGAGGTCAACACCTACACACAGAAATAAAAACATAACTACTGTAGAGATAAGGGCCAATATTCATGGTCCATTTTTTGTCCACTACTCTGCTGCAGGCCAGCTTCTCCGCCTCTTTCTTCTTCTTCCTGTGACATGCTGTTGAGATGCTCATCAACCCATTGATTAGAAAATAACAATATCTTCATATTGTGATGAGACAGTTCCTGCATGAAACATGTTGTGATACTGTCGTGCAACAGTACAAAAGCTCAGGAGTCACTTCCCATCTGACAGCATGTCCCTCTGTCCTTCTGTCTGTGTGTCTGCTTCTCAGCCTGAGAGTCAGTCTGTTTGTCCGTCGTCGTCTCCGATAATCGACCCAGACTGAGCACAGAGGACTGTATGTGCACTGACATCTGAGTGACTCTTCCTCCTATCAGTGCGACAGAGGCCGATCTGTGCGGCTCCTCCTCCGTCCTGTCCCCTGCCCCCTCTCTCTCCCAGCTGTCCTCCCACATGTCCTACACCCTGTTTGCCACAAAGACAGTTCAGGATTAATGGGCCACTTAACTTTATCTGTGGCCATCAGCAGAGTGCTAAACAGCTTTTACTGACCCGTGCAAACCAACCTGTGATCACGCTTGACTCACAAGAATACATTTAGAAGGAACACATACAGAGCTCTGAACCTACAAGTTCCAGAAATCACAAATTCACACGCATAAACACACATACATGCATTCACATGAACACACAGCCCCGCACACGGATATTATATAGCAAATGTATAGGACCATGAAACTTTGATCAGCACCATTAAATAGCAATTAGCATAATAGCCCATTATCATTTCCATGCCATTTCATTAGATGTAATTACATAATAGCATTAACAAGTCGCAGTAGGATATCTTCTAAGTGTCATGCCATCTCGTGGCCCATCCCACCCTCGGAACGCATGATCCCACCTCCTTTCCTCTCCCCACTTACAGACTCCATCTGTGCTGATGACACCAGTGTTGTAACTCAATATAAATACATAATAAACACATTCATAAATAGCTTACACTGTGATAACAGTGGTCTCTTCCTTAGCTCTGAGTTCTCTAAATTTGTGGTTCTCAACGTGAGGTGTGGGGACCCCCATTGGTCCTTGATGGGGTTCCTGGGGGTCCCCAGCAAAAAGGAGAATAATGTATTTTTCACTATATTTCCATCCACATTTAACACGGTGATAAAACATATTAAAGCAAAAATATTATCAAATGGGGGTCTGTGGTCTTGACATGAAAAAGTTTGACATAGAAAAGATTAATAATTGTCAGAATCTTTCAAATCATTCAAAATGTTTTTATTACTAAAAATTACTTAACAAAAAGAACACGTATTTACCAAAGGAAAGTACAATAAAACACCAAAGACAGTCACTTTGTACACACACAAAATTTGACTTTTTTTCCAAAGCAGCGTAAATACACATTAAGTCAAAATACACCAACTCTAATGTGAATTCAAAGAGACTTTTTTCTTTTTTGCTGAGTTTGTAAAGTCCTGATTTTCAGTGAAGTAACCAGAGTTACAGGGTGGTTGTAGGTGGTTGTAAAGAATAGAATATAAAGGGTCTATAAAACATTTATAGAGCAGCAGAAGTGATTTAATGTGAAGGGACACTGTTCTTTTTAATATTTCTGTGATGCTGTAAAGTCAGCAACACAGATGCCAAGGGCACATGGAAGAACCTGTGCGGCTCTTATGCTCATGCAGCACTATTGACGCACACAACTGTACTGTACTGTAGCATGCAATAATGCTGCAGGTAGTCGTGGTAGATGACTGAATCTATTCTGCATTAATGCTGCTTGAGCTGATAAATATTCTGTGCTGAGTGGATGGTGTTTAGCCACAGCACTTAGATAGATAATAGAAACCCTGATCCTGGTCTCCCTCCACTACCTTCACACACTTACAAGGAAGAAAATGTAGTTACAGGGATCAAATAGAATGTAACTTAATTACAGTTTGCTACACACTTGAACTTCGTCATGAGTGAGGCTCAGACGACACATTATCGGCCTGATCAAGGGCCAGTTCAAAAAAATGAGAGTGCAGCAATCGCTTGTTTTATTCAGTGAAGTCTATCATAGTGGAAGACAACCTATGCAGCTCTGGGACACCTCACTGTGCCCTGTTTTTCCATCCCTCACCAAGTTTTAAGACTAATAAAATTTTTGTGAATTGTGAACTTCTGTGAATAAGGATGATGTTTCATTTCATTTCTATATGAACCTGCGACCATTGGACTATGAGCTCTGGGGCAGGAGTGTTACATCTGTGGGTGTAACATCACTCTGCAAACACATCTTCCAGTCGACCTCACTGTCTAAAATGATAGAAAAGGGGCAGATCCCACATTCAGAGCTGACGGATGATGAATGGCCCAAGGTTCACTTCATTCAAAAAAAACCTATGGAACAGTGAAGTTGGTACCTGACACCCATCAATCACTGTTTGTAGCTATGAGTAGTCAGGGTCCATGGCAGAAAATTATATATGCTGTGAACACCTTATGTGTTCTCAGTGATGCAGAGGACTCTGGTCATGAAGCTGAGGCCTGAGCCAGAGAAACACTAGATCACGGATACAAACCTGGATCGCTTGTAGTTTGTCCTTAAAGAGACGGCGAAGAGAATCTGGAAACTTCCTTGGTTTTACTTCTTCAGGCCACAACATACTGTAGAGTTCTGTGCAGTTGAGTGTCTTTGACTTTACAGTCCAGTTTGAAAGATGATAATAGTGTTCAATTCAAGACCAAACACAAAAAAAACCCCAGAAAGAGCATGTTTTCCCAGAAGCAGAGATAGTGTTTAACTAGTTTAGGCTCAGCACGCAGTCACATCGTGCAAGAGCTCTGATCAATACAGAGGGCGTGTAAAATAGTTGAATCAACGTTGAGTTTTTGTGATCCACATGAAATACATATATTCCTACATAAAATGAAATACACCAAGCAGTTCAGTGGTAGCAAATATTAGAGAAGCAATTTAACTCTTATAGGTTTCTATAACAACAGCAAACTATGAAACACATCTGTGCAGTGCTGACTGAGTGACAGATTTAAACGTCATTGTGGCTTATTCCAGTTCAGTTGTAATTAAATTCTTAGGGGACCAATTAGTTTGCAGCAAAAAGCCGTATTTACACAATGAAAAAAGTAGCACACGTCATATACTTTAGTTTTCGAAAAAAAAAACTGCTGCTTAAATCTCAGGGGACAGAATAATACAAGGTTGTCATTAAATAAAAACTGAATGAAACAACTAACTTTGTTTTATCTTGGCAGCCATGCAGTTGTTTTGAATGAACGTCCTGAGGTGGAGGAGCTTTTTAACCTTCTTCCTCATCATCTTACATTTTTAAAAAGTCAAAACATTCAACAACGGCATGTCAGTGTTTCTCAGAAAACGTCTGTTTAGCGGTTTGATTGCGGAGGAGATGGTTCCTCCTCTTTCTCAGCAGCCTGTAACAGTGATTTCAGAGCACAGACAGTAATCACAATCTGAAAGGATTGCATAAACCTTGTGTAAGAACTTTCTATTAAGCCCAAACTCCTCTGTCTGATTCCTGTAATCTTCCTCCTCCCACTGACTCTGCCATTTACCATATTCTTCTTTGTGACACTAACATTGGAAAACTGAAAAGGTCATGGAAAAGCACAGCTCTGCATCGAATGTGTGAATTATAAAATACTTCCAGAGTGTAACCCAGGCTTTTCACCTTGGTGCTGGTAGCTGGTCACAGTATAATTGGCTGAGAGAGATGATTTCCCTCTCTGAACTCTCACCATGCTCGCCGAGGTGAAAAAGAAGTCATCGCAGATGTTGGTAGAGAGTAAACAAATCATCAACCCCTGCCACTAGTTTCTCACTGGAAGAGTTTTTCATGATACAGAACAGAAAGGTGTGAAAATAATTTAATAGGACACCTGGATCACAGAGGTGAGGCTGGTTAAGACCACAAAGCCATGAGAAGCAGCCGCCGCTCTGATCCTGAGCTGCAGGTAAAGCTCTGCACAGCCTTCAAGTGCAGCACAGGGAAATAGGCATCCATGCTAACAAGTCAGTCAGTAATTTGTCAGGTCCTAGTTTTCATTTATAATGAATGTGATGAGTCAGTTTCCCTTAATCCCGATGCAAATCACGATTTTACAAAAGTAATTTTTATCCATCTAATGAATATTGAAACTTGACACTGTGGCCAAGGACACCCTCATCAGGCCGACTTAATCAGACCATCCATTTTGCAACACTAATGAAGAAGATCATTTCAAGAGATTGTAGCTTGACACAAGTGGATTTTTGCAACAAGGAATAATTGAAATGCAGTAGAAGTGATAATCTCACCCTGGTGGCAAAAATCTTTATTACACTTGTTTAAACAATTTTGAGACGCGACACCAGACGACCATTTCTGTGCGGAGCGAGAAGGAACGTGAGGTCGCCCGAGACAGGGGGTGTGGGTTGGGGGGTGGGAAGGAGTATCAGGCAAACAATGCTCACTTGACAGGCTCCAGCTCGCAGGGAATTAAGGGAATTACCTGGGCTCAAATGTTTGGCGGCGCCAGTGAAGCACGCAGCCGGGCGGAAGGATGCGGCCGATTTGGCCCGGGGAGCCCGGCTTGATGGCCGTGTATCCTAAGCGGAAGAGACTTACCAGACTCAGCAGGAGAGGAGAAAGGGGGGTCGGGGGACAAGAGATGAAAGGAATGAAGGAACGGAGCGGGGAAGGAAAGCACAGAGGAAAGACGCTCTCGCCCTTGGCCAAGTATTTATCCGACTTAAAACCCCGCCTGATGCGAAAAGTGCTCCAGCGAGGACTCTTCTGGAGCCTGTAGCTACTTCACCACAATCCCAATACGAGTTTGGGTATCACTCAGTAGATTGGTAGTCCTCCTGACCTGCCACCCCCACCCATGCATCCCAGTCCACTTATACAACTCTCCGCAGAGGCCTGCGGGGGAGGTACGGGAAGAGAGAGAGGAGAATGGAGGCTTGGAGGGTAGAAGGAAGGTTGATGAAAATGGTGCTACAAGACGGGAGAGGAGGGGGATGAGATGATGGAGTTGGAGGAAAAGGAGAAGTGGGCGAGAATAAAAAAAAATAGAAATGGCGATACGAGAGGATGAAAAAGGAGCCAAGAAGAGAAGAAGAATAGGAGGAGAGATGGAAGGATGGGAAGATGGAGAGAAAAGGAAGCAGCTCGGAGTGTCGTCCTCCCCTCTGGCTTCTCATCTGAGATGCCCTGATTAGTTTGGAAAGCCAGCTCTGGAGAGAGAGAAACACATACACTCCGAAACAATTGGACGGTGAAGGAGAGAGAGAGGAAAAGAGGGAGAGAGAGCTCTATATTGTATTTGCTGATCCTGAGGGAGGCAGTGCTGTGTGTGGCCTCTCTGTCTGACAGCAGCAACAGCAAGGCGATTAGTCCACTAATCCATAAAGAGCTGTCTTGCGCTTTCTCCTTTTGTCACTTTTTCCTCTGTCACCCATTCTTTCTCTCTCTCTCTCTCTCTCTCTCTCTCTCTCTCTCTCTCTCTCTCTCTCTCTCTCTCCATCTCTCATTATCTTCCCCCTCTCTCTCTGTCCTCCCTCTTTCCACCCACCCTTTTTTCAGAGGCATCCCCTCATATCTGCCCAGCCCCTTCCTCTCTCTCTTTTTCCTCTGACTCATCAGGGTCAGGATTAATCTGTGAACATCAAGTGCCCCAATTCTGGAGACAGTTGGCCCCAGAAAAAAAGATCCATTACTTCATCACCCACTCCAAGAGGTCAAGTTTTCTGTTCTGCTTGTGCTTCGTTAGTTTGTGGGTTAGTCAGGATAAACTGCCTATCAGATTTCAGTGAAAATTTAGTGGAGAGTTCAGTCAAGGGCTAAGATATGGTTAAGATAGAATATATCATACACTTTACATTTTCTCTCATAACTCAAAAAGCGTGAGACACAGAAGCAAAGTTATGTATTTTCTGGATCATGTGGTCCTAATAGTTTCTGTCCATGCAGCCCAAACTGAATCTCTCAACAACTGTTTGACAGATTGTCGTGACATTTGGCACTTACATTCATGGTTCCCAGAGGAAGAATCCTAATGATTTTGGTGATCATCTGACTTTTCCTCTAGTGTCACGATGAATTTTTATGTTGTTTTGATTGAAATATCTCCAGAAGTATTGGATGGATCCACATATCCATGTCACTCGCAGGATGAACTGTTATAACTCTGGTGATTACCTGACTTCCAGTGCCATCACCAAGTCAAATATTTTAACTTGTCCAAAACTTACACCACTGCCTTTATTAAACATCTTATTGTTAAGGTCGTTTTTGTTTGTTGGGCCTTCATGTGTCTCTTCACTTTCGTTAACGTTATTCTTCCCAGATATTTTTTAGCTGCAGCTTCTCTCCTGACAGTAATATTACTACACACTATGGCATTATATTTAAAGTGCTTCCAAATGACAACCCATTTTTTCTTCCTGAACACAGGTTATGAACTTTCAGTTAGAATTAAAGTGACTGGAACCACTAGAGCTGTGGCATTAACACAGGTTCACTACTTCTTTCTCCGGAGTAGCTCTGTTTGAGTTTTCCAGCAGCTACATGTCACGCACTTCACAAAATTGTTAAGAAATGTAGTGGAAAGTTCACTGGTGAATGTACTTGGACGTCCGTTCCTTAGGTTGAGTTTTTTGCTGTTCTCTCCAGCTCTGGGTTTTGTTGTGGGACACTTGGTCTGTTTGAACCGAGTCTCTTTTTTGAAAAACTCAAAAACTTTCTTTGCAAAACTCTCAAAAGTTTTCTAAGCACGTTTGCTGCTTTTCAGCAGTACCCTGCTTTACATTCATACAATTCCTCAAATTTCCTCCCAGGAGTTGCCCACTACAACTAGACATCCTCTGTTGTTGGACACTCAGCAGCTCTGCTGGGTTTAAAAGGTGAAGTTGATGGACAACTCAGCGCTCGCTTTGCAGATTCAGGCAATTGTTCTGTTTACTTAATCCACCTGTGTTTTCCCAGCTGGTCCAGGGATTAGATGCAGTGATCTTTATCCATTCTTACTTTTTTAACTTTATGTCAGTCTCCTTTGAGCCTCTATTGGTGCCTGGATTCGTTGGTTATGAATCTCCTTACTGTAGATGCATTCATTGTTCTGTCCTCTGGAGGTTGCATTACCATTCACAGTCTCATACTCTTATTCTCTTTCATCACAATGCCGTCCTCTCGTCAGCAGCTTTAGAAAGTCACGGCGTTACTCGTAACAGAATGCTAAACATGGTAGAGGGAGAGCGCTGGGCACCTTGGCACACTGAATAATAAATGTAAAAAGAGGAGTATAGTCTTCCTGCTTTCCTTGCAGTGTTTTCATCACCAGGTCTTGGAGCAAAGTAGCTCTCCAAACAAGGATCTTGTCACTGAGTCGCCAAAAGCAAAGGACACACACTCAGGTGCTTAGATATTTATTCACTCTACAAATCTGCTTTTCTGTCCTGCTACATGTGCAGCCAAAACAACCGTGGAAGAGAATTGGCATTCAGCATCATCATATTGCCTCAAAAAAAACCTTAGAAAGCAAATGCAACCATCCAGCAGGCTCTGCTTCTGCCTGTATTCAGGTAAACTCATTATTTATCTGTGGACGGTTTAATCCAGAGCCTCAGTGGAACAGGGACAAAGGGCTGCTTTGGTGTTTTGTTGTTAAGCATTTACCATTTTCATTGTCCCCACTGCTGATGCTGCTGTGTGAAAGCTGTACATTTGGATGCTTATTCAGATATGTTGCTGCATCCCAAGACGAGATGTCATTGAGACAGGCTAACAAGGGCCGTCGCCTCAGTCCCACAGTCCACTGAATAATGAGCAGCTGTTTATCAGGTATTTACGGTCTGGTGGTCATCCGTCACTGTTAAATCCATCTAATAAAGAGCCAGTGCAGGATGTAAATGATGGAGGCCAGCCCAAAATTTTTATTTTTTTCTTGTTAGCAACCTGGAAATAATGTTAAATGTCACAATTTATATTGATCTAAACTTAACTTTATTATACAAAACAATTACCCACTTAGTTGTCTGTTGCAGGGAAGGCTTCTGGTGTCCCCTAAAGCTACCCAGAGCATACATTTTCTTTTTAAATAAATTTTTGCCCATGGACTTGTAGAATTTTGACTGTACAAATTTACAAAGAGCAGCCATTAGAAGAACACACCATTACTTTTGGTTCTGGACTTTCCAGCAAATTTATGTAGTCCTTTCCAACCTTAGTACTTCATTCAGCTCTGCACACACACTTACTTACTCTACTAGTGGCAGTGGAGCTGCTGTGGAAAGTGTCTGGCCATTGGGCGCAAGGGGGGGGGGTCTCAGTGCTCTGTCATTAATTGACAACCAGCAATTCAGTTCTGCACTTCTATAAAGATGGAGACAGGTATTGAAAAATGGCAGAGTTACCCTGATATCCTTAGTCCCCAGTGTGGGTCAAACTTCAACATCCTTTGATCCTACACTTCCAGAAATGCAACTTGATAGTCATTTTGTCAGACTGACAAAAGGCCACTCCTTTCTCTGTGGCTGGCTTCCAGTTATAAGTCCATGCCAAGATACTCCAGAAAGTCTGCACAGAGGATATTATTATTTACTTTTATTAAATATATATTTTGCCAGGCTGAGTCGTGCTCATGAGTATTATGTTGCCTGATGTAAAATCTGTAAAATGTCCCTTTAAGACCTATAAAAACCTGTAGAACAGCTGCTGCTGGAGCGGTAGTTGCCTGTAGTGGTGAAAGAAGTGGGCTTGTGGTTTCTGAAGGTACTTAACCCCTGATAGAGCAGGATGTGCGTCATATTGAATCTAAATGTTTCTATTGTAAGCTTCGGACAACATGTAGGATTCTTCTGTTTCTTTAAAAACCCATTTCCTGTGAGGAATGACTGACTTGACCATTAATGAACCCATCCTGCCGCTCTCTTACACCCTGACAAGCCGATCTGACCACGGCAGGAAATGAACTTACATCCAAAGGCCACAGATCTCACTCTGCTGTTGCTCTTTTACCTGTCAAATACCGTGAGTCTCAGACATGTTAGCTTTTCTGATTGCATTTCTTTTTTAATTGAAAAAAACAAAACAAAACAAAAAATTACCTGCCCATCTATTACTGGGCAGAGATGTGTGCTCAGCCTTCTCATGCATAGTGAGGGTTGTCAAGAAAGTCTATCACCCAGACGTTTAACAGCAGAGAAAAGGGAACCTCAGCCCTCTTCACCCTGACCTGCTTCTCTTAACTTGTTGACATGGCAACCGCAGAAAGAGCAAGAGCACATGCTGTGAGTATATTGTCACCGTTGAATCAAAACCTCATGACTCCTTGTTTAGGGAGGGGGTTTCTTATTACTTTATCTGGTGGAACACATGCTTATTTTACAGGAGAGATTTCTGCAGGGGTTGGTCTTATGAAACATTTCCATAACTGTGAGGATGAAGATGAAAGACGGGTGATAAATGAAAGGAAAGTGAGTAGAGAAGCAGCACATGCCTCCATACAGGTATACTGCATGATGCAACTAAGCAATTAATTCTCTGCTCATGTAATAATGATGCTAAGAAACCTGTGGGAGAGTTTAAACTGACAACTCCACCACCCACCATCACAACATCAAATGAAGGAATATCTTTTGGAAAAGTGTTAATGGCTCCAGTAGAGAGAATTAGTGTGACGGACCACTGAGTCTGTCCTGGAGCTTATTTGGTCCTGGTTTTTCCTTTCAAGGTCCCATATAGTACACTGTTGCTCATAAAGTTGAAATAAAATATATTTTTTACCTCTTTCCATGAAATGATTGTGACAATGTGATTTATTTAATTTCACCTGGGTAATTGGGACACATAATGTAATCATTGCACCTGGTTAAAAGTGATTACTGATGCATTTAAATAGGAATAAACAGAGGATTGTGTCTGAAAACAAAATTATTCCAACTTTATGGGCAACAGTGTATAAAGGTGGGTTTTTCTTTTTTTGATATAAAGCAGGTCTAGGTTCTATATTAATACCATGAAAGTATCAAAGCGCTCAGTCCACAGAGAAATGCACACAGCCTGTATTCAGAAACTGAGCCTTAAAATGAGCTGTCAGGACTTCTGTAACTTTGTGATGTCACAACAAAACAGTCACCTATCTCAGCCTTGCCCCAAGCCCCGCCCACCTGGACCCACCATCCAGCCTTGCAGGATTTGGTTTTATGGTGTTTACCTGAAATCTGCTCTATTTTGTTACTTGTTACTAGAGAAGCCTGAGAGAGGAGATGTAAAACTACATTGAGATGGTTTTTGGTTCTTAAAACCACAAATATATCTTCAATGGATCAACATTTCAATTAAAACACAGGAAAAATATAAAATATGGGACCGTTAATTTGTCAGTCTGTATGTGTGTGTGATGGTGCTTGTTTGTGTTTCAGCATGTGTGTGAAAACGTGTGAATACTTGAATATTAATGCGCATTCAGTGGCACGTGCTTGAAAGTCTGCTGAGTGCATACACGCTGTTAGTGTGGCCTCTGGAAAGAATAAAAGAAACACTAGAAAACATTACTAGCGATGAATTTCACTACATTACACTAGAGCTCAGCCATAAATAATTAATATCAGTTTCATCTATTTTACGTGCACTGTACAAATCACTCGGAGGTTTGGGTTTGTAGTGATTCACACCCCATTTCCATAATTATCGCTAGTTGTAATCATCCTCGTGGCAAATCTCTTCCTCGCTCATTCATTTATGAAGCCAATCTTCCAATTGTCCCCGCTGTAAAAAAGCCTCTAAAGAAGCTTATCGCTCCTATATTTATTATAATTTTTTAATTTATACCGGAGCCAAAAGTGTGGAGCCTGCAGTCAGATGGGTAGCATGGGCATAATTGAATCAAGCAGGTGCCAGACATGATGGATTGGTCCTCCTCAAGTATAATTGCTGACAGTGGGGAAAACGGGGCCAAGCTGTGTTTACCACGAGTTCCGGAGCACGTGAGCCTTCACCGTCGCTCTGCACCTGTCTCACCTGCTGAACCAAGTCGGCACCGCTAAAAAAGCCACTTCACAGAGCACAGTGTGTGAATAATGCCCTCAGATGTTAGATCCCCTGACTTGTAGTCTGCTAACTGGTGTCAGTGTGACCTGGGTTCCTCCCCGAGCTGCCAAACCCGAGCGGCTGAGCCAGAGTCAGATGAAACCAGAAGCTGGAAGGTCAATCAATGTCTGCTGCAGCTGTCATCTGATGCTAACGCCCTGTACAGGGCAGACTGGGGTCTCACGATCAGTCATCAAGGACTAATCAAAGAGCAACAACTATTTACAGTAACACACACTGTTTGGACAAGCCAGCAGTTCATGAGGTCTCTACAATCACGTACATTCTGTCATTTATTTGAACTGAATTGTGAGATTCCTGTTTCTGAGGTTTATGTTTTCAAAACATAGCATGAGACTGAAAGTGAAGTGTCTCAGTGACAAAATTATTCTTTGCACACTCGTGTAGGAAAGACAGACACTGATCTTCAGCATGAATCATGGTAAACACTTCAAATTAACAAGCATATGCTCACAATTAAAATAGAAAAACCCAAAGACTCTGAATTTTATAATGAAATCAAAAAACACCTGGAAAGGGTTGAAGAAGTGGGATGAGGTAAGACACATCAAGGTAAACTAGGAGACAAAACAAAAACAAGGACACAGTTAAGGGCCATTTTTTAATTAATTGCTGGCAAAGTAATGAATGAGTCATTTGAATGGATCAATAAATATTTAAACATTTCATTTTTTATTTCCAGACTGTTTTAATGTTGGAGGTACTAATGTTAGGCTTCATTATCTGGTTAGATAATTAATGTTGGACACTAAAAACCTGTCGCCATTTTGATGAGGTTGGTGGACTGTGTAAAGGCTTATTGTGGGGGAAAGTTTGACAATCTGCTGTTAGTCACCACAATTTGTTAAGATATGACGTTTAAAGTGAGCTAATGAAATCTCCAGGTACTGCACTGATCTGCCTCCTGGCTGCTGTTTTCTGTTCAGATCAGGGTAACTGTGATGGTAAAGTTTCCCAGCCCCTCAATTCATTGGGGGAAAAAAAACACAAATGAACGTACGCACGTGAAACGCTCACTGCCTATAGAAAACAAGTATAAAAGACGCCTCTCACTGCAAAAAACTGATCCTGTCTAATCAGGGCTAAAGTCTGAGATGATGCACTGTTGTTGCAGATGTATTAGAGTCAACGAACTTACACTTTACCTATGGCAGTGTCAAGCCATGCACATATATATCAGAAATGGGGGCGATGGAGACGTCTTAGATCTCATACTAGACAAGTTTGTTTGTATTGCACCGTTCAACAACTAGACATCTCAAAGTGGTTTTTGATAAAACATAAAAGGCATCAAGAAAATAAACACAAGGCAATATAAAAAGACAATATAAATAAAACTGGGCCAATAAAACCAAAATTAGCTGCATGACGAGATAGTAAGAAAATATTTGTTTTCATAAACTGGGTGAACTGACCCTCTAAACCTTGGCTGCATGCTAACCTATGCTCCAATCTGTTCCTCATTTCATTTGTCCATATCTGACCACAACCTTCTGACCCGGCACACGGCGCCATACGACGGCATCACTTTCCCCATATGTTGACTTTTAGTCCGCAGTCAACATCAGTGCAGCTGTGAGCTCGCTCAGCTCGGGGTTAGCTGACTTGTCCCTCCTCATAAAAACATATCCCACTGTTTACCAGGCGCTTGTGGTTCGATGAGAGCGCTCCTCCATGACTTCATTACTCCTGCAGAGGCCTGTCCCCCCCCCCCCCGGGGTCCACAGGGAGCCCCGCTCAGCCCCTGTTGGCCTTGTTACCTTCAGCAGTGAAACCTCAGAGCCGTCTTATTGTGCTGTGGTTTTAATTCAGTCCCACCAGTGAAACTACAACACTCCGTCTTCTTGACTTCAAAACACATGTGCACAAACAGTGAACACAAGATAAGACCTTATTGGTACTCATTGTTTGTCGTTAGGATGTGTTCTCATTCCTAGGGATTTCTTACTCAGTGAAACTGTAGAATAATTGAGAAGATAATCTCTTTTTTTAAGTTTGTGGCAGTAATCAAGGTTACCCCTCCCCTGCTTGTTACTCCTGGTTTGTCTGCAGACAGTTTGAAGAGTTGGAGAGATCAGTCTGTGTTCCTACCTTCAGAAAAGCTGTTTGCTGTCATATACATGGTTAGAAAATAAAAAACAGATTAGAAAAACCTGGAAAAATGCCAGTGCTAGACAATAACCTGACAGTAAGCAGGAAGCTTTTTTTGTTTTATCCTGTTTTCATTTTGTCTAAGATGAGTTTTCACATCAGCGCTTCAGATGAAACACAGGAAATTATCTGCTCTGTGGAATTAAAGCTCCCTGGAGAATTGAGCTTTATTGATGATATTTTGATCAAAACAAATCGCCCCAGGATGATGTGATTGGTTCAAATGTCACAAGGGAGCTTTTCCTTCCAGCGTGCAGATATGTCTCTATTTTTCATGGCATTGATCTTTGCATCCAGCACCTGACCTACTGCGGTTGTTATGGATGTTGCACACAATGACTGCGTCTTTGCTATTATTCTTATGAATGCTGCTTTATAATATGTTCTGTTTTCTGCCAAATTTCCAGACAACACGACAAAGGCATGTGAGAAAGGCCTTTTGTAACTTTTTTCCTTTAAAAACACATATTTACAATTTGATTAGAAAATGTAAAAGTAGATATAAAAAATGTTGAATGTGTATCTTTGGCTTTTACATGAAAGGTTCACCTTTTGTCTTGAGGGACACGTAGATTGGGAAAGCCACTCGTAAAACAAAACATGAAGAAAAGAAAAAATCCTAATCACTGCTTGAAGGTCACAAGTAGAATATTTTATTTACAATGTGTATTTGAATGTTTCAGAGAGTCAAGGATCTTATACAAAACGCATGCACAAGAGAAGAGCTGATTCCTTAGCAGAGACACTCTAGCTGCTGCATCATGAGTAAATACTGATGTACAGTAACAGACGAGTCTCATTCATATCATTGAGCTTTGCAGTATTAATCTGTTTACAGTTACAAGGACACACAGAGTTGTAAAGTCAGTTTTCCAGTGTCATTTCAGTAAGAATTAAACAGTCAGAACTTACAACAACTAAAATCCCGGGGCTTTTGTTAAAACTGAGGTACTTTTGGTTAAAAAGTTATTTTAGCCTTCACGTTTTAACAGCATTCAAATGACTGTATTTCATTGTTAAATTGGTCTTAACTACACATCAAAAATATAGTAGAGCTGAAATAATTCAAATAAAAATGAACCTGCAACTATTTTGATAATAAATGTATTGTTTTATTTTTCAAGAAAAGATTATGTGGTTCCAGAAATGTGAGGATTTGCTGCTTTTCTTCATCATGATAAATACATTTATGATAAATTGAATATATTTGGGATTAAAACTGTTGCTGGGGGGAAAAAGGTAAACGGAATACAACACCTTGTGTCCCGGGAAATAATAATCAGTATTTTCTTGTATTCAGTATTGATAATTTATTTGATTTCATTTTAATCGATAATGAAAATAATCAGTAGTTGCTAGGCTTGGGCCAATATTTGATGATATAGACTATTGTGATATTTCCCACCAGATGCAATATTTTTCATGATATTGAAAAAAAAAAATGTATTTCATTTTTATTTTTTTTATTGTTTTTGCCGTTTAGCACAATCTGCTCTGCTGCTGAGTCTGACCCTCATTTCACTGATGTTAAGAACCGTAGCAAAGGTTCTAATGCAGGTTTTAAACCTCCCTAATGTCTGGAGTGTAAAATCACTTAACGGAGGTTGCGGTTTAGGTGGACACAGACATTTGTCACACATCAACCCCCCCCCCCCCCCCCCCCTTCCTGCCATCCAACCCACTCACGCCAAAAACCCATTATCATTTCATATCACACAGCAATAGGTCGTCTATTAAGTTGACCTGATGAGAAGTAAACAGTGTGATGTTTGGAGAAAACGATGAAAAAAGAACCTTATTTACTGAGTTAGAGTTACAATTACAGAAATGATTGATGTGGCTTGAGGAGGGGCGGGGCTGTGACTAACGCCAGGATGCCTCTGCAGATTTTCCAGTCAATATTTATTTGCAGACAATCAGCCAGAATGTTTTACTTACTCAGACAGCGCTTGATGCACAATTACTGCTTGTCAAAACAGATTTATACAGTAGCTTTTTTTTTTTTTTCATGAGGTTTGGACTCTGATGCAGCTGACTGGCTCTCTCAGCGTTTGGCTGGCAGAGCCCAGTGTCCTGTCAGTGTATAATGTGTTGTGATGCGGCCTGGATGCTGACTTGGCTCACTGAACAACAAATGGACTGGGCTCAATGGCTCGTGATGGAGGTGGCTCCTCTGAAGGCCCCCGCTGCTTTGTTGTGAGCCTGTGTTGCTATTTTGGGCTGTTTGCATCACAGGTGTTTTCAGGTTTTTACCAACAAGAGCTTTCATGTGGGCAGATCCATCTCCTGAAAAAATGTGAAACTACAGTCAGTCATCTTAAATGATTGGCGTGTCTGTTCTGTCAGACAGATGTGAGATAGACGGACATTTGTAGTGTGTGATTTAATTGATGTGCTTTCAAACCTAAGCCTGCCCAAGTATATTAAAGCCCTCTGTACAACTATATTCGTTAAGGATGTAGAGATTAAAGCTGTGGTTGGCAGTATTTCATCAATGGGAAAAAATTCCATAATCACCTTTCAGCATATTGGAATTCAACTGGTCTGAGAGCAAACGTCTGCACATTCCCTTGGTTCTGTTTTCAGACTTAAGAAAATCTACGGCCGACGCTTTTAACAACGTTGAAAATAATACAGATGGATGACACTGACCTGTACAATGTTATATTATAATATTGACTTTTTTGTAATTAGTCAAAATGAATATACTTAGATTTATGACCAAGTAATAATATCAAATCCCAGCTGGTTAACATTGTAACAAATATCATTTTTATCAGATTGTGGAGTAATAATAAATGACAGGGAGAGACACAGCACACACCCTGAACATCGACCAATGTTCAACATATTCCACGTGTCATTCAGGAGAATCACACCTTTAGTTTTCACAATATAATTATTTTCAACCGGTTAATCTGTGAAATGAAAAGTGAAGAAGTACACATCAGGTCCATAAGACCAGGTGACATCTTCAAAGTCAAAAATGACGTCATAAGTGTTTTTTTGAAAAACAATTTAACACAGACAAAAAAACACTTGTCGTTTTTGATAGAACTGAAAAAAGTTCTGATAGAAAAGGAGACACTGTGTTTTGGTTGGTGGAGATATTTACTGACCAACAACAGGTGGGAGCAGCCACAAGCTTAAACAACTGTAAGGCCTTTTTTGGGTTGTTTCTGCCTTTTGTTGCTGTGATTATAGTTTATATCTCTATTGGACACACAGATATGAAATGAATCAATCTTCTTATCTTACTATTGATAAAACAGCAAATAAGATAATTTCCTTCCAATTCAGAATTAGATTATATTGATTGTTGTTGGTGTCATTGTGTTTCTTGCATGTGAATATGTGTGTGAGTCCTACCATGTGTGTTTATGTATGTGCTGGTTGTCTCCTCATGTACGGGTCTTGTGAGTAATGTTTCCTGGGTGTCTCGGCTTCAGGCGTTGACACTCTGTCTCCGGCCTCTTGCTGGACTGACAGATATCTGTCCGTCATACTCATTCACTCTGACAAATCATCCTGAACTCCTGCGGCAGTTCGTCTGAAACCCAGGAAAAAAAACAAACAAAAAAACCCAAAACATACACATGACATGGAGGTAGGCGGCTTCTGATCTCTAATAATTTCTCACAAAAAAGCATCATGGTTTTATTACTGTCACACTGAATCAGTCTGAGAGAGAAAACACACAAGGCTTTGTTTAACCTCCTCACCGGCTGTTTGACACTGATTTGCTGCTTTAAATCTACCAGGGAGATATTTCATCATCCAGCGCTGTCTCATCTTGACGGAAGTAATGACAGGGGAACAGTGAGGTGAATAATCCCTGATTGATATATTTTTTTTATTGACTGAATGAGGATCTGAAAGGGATGGAAAAGAAATCTGGAGAAAGTTGTCAGATGAAATACAACATCTGATGACCATCATTAGATTTTCAAACAAGAAAATTTTAATTAAGATGCTACAAAATTGTATACATTTTGCAGAAACTGTAGAGTAGTGTTTGGTAAATTGACATTACCTGGTTTCACTGATAGAGATCAGTAAGCAGAAGACAACGGCACAACAAAAACCACAACCACAACCATCCACTGTGCTGTTAGCTGTGAGACTCCATCTCCTCAGACAAGCAGGAAAAACCACAAACATTCCCTCTAACTCTCTGGTCACAAATCTCTGTCATAGGTAGCTCACATCACAGAGGGGCACCCTGGAAACCTCAGTAGCAGCACTTAAATTTTCCTTTTTATCTGAACTGACATCTCTGAACAGGCAGATTCTCACAACTCAGGCTGTCAAGAGATTAAAAAATTAATCTTATTAATTACATGCTGCGCGATTAATTAATCTGAATTAATTGCACAGAGAAATAATTGCACCAAAGATGCAAACAGGTTTTTTGAAAATGGATGTTTCTGCAGGAACCTTGTTTTTTAATTTCTAGCCATGTAAATTCAGCACTGACGTAACTGAGACAGTATGAGATGCTGCAAAAACATAAAACTAAAGCACTTAAGTCATGTGTGTGTACAGCCAACACAAATGTGTTCAGAAAATTAAGATGTATGCAGATTGGGTTGGAAGCAGCAACAACAGAAGAGTTACAGAAATGCATCTGATCATGTCTTTTACTCCATCTTCATAATATTCACAAACTTCTTCTGACTTTTTGGAAGTTATAGGATATATATAGATAAAGGAGAAACCGTGGCAGGTCACAGCAGTGATTCAACCAACACATTCAGTTAATTGAAGCTGTGTTTCTGTCAACACCACCCTCAGTACAACAGAGATGTGTTTTCCTTTTCAGCAGTAGCAGCAGGGGTTTGATTGCGACACATGTAAAACCTGGGTCGTTAACAGGAGGAGTGTTGCATGTAGCTGCTGTGACTGAACAGTCAAAAAGAAACTGAAGCTGAAGATCCAAACAGAAAGGCGTCACAGCCGTGCCCACACTGTTTGACTTCCAGGTGATCTCTGGGAGGTGCAGAAACACTGCGGTAATGAGCGCTTAGCAACTATATAGAAGTAAAAAAAAAAAAGTTGCTGCCGTCACTAAAATGAGATCAGCGCAGCTTCAAGATGAAATAGACCGACAAACTGCAACCCAACTATCACACTGATGTATTTTCCTTTTTCAGCCTTACAGTCAATTTGGAGACAAACTTCCTACAAAGCTTCTCTGCAGCTGATCAGTCTCATTTTGACAGCGTCGGTTCTTCTCTCTAATAAATATGAGGAAATAAAGCTCTTCATCTGCTGCTTGTCCTGACTTTCACCCCCCCCCCCAAAAAAAAAAAAACTCTGTGTGGCCACCAGAAGGGAAAACAGAGGCAGACTGAAATACACAGAGCCATGGGGGACGGATGAGATTTCAAATATAGTAATGACATGACAACTATAAGGTGACGACTTTGATTGAGCTGTCTAGCTTCATAGGGTTTCTTATGTGTTCTTTATAGACTGATGCAGGCTGCTTTAAGGATCTAATCGTTATACTGTAGGTTTTTATTCCCACCATGCTCAAACAGTTCGATATAGATCAATTTTACTGCTTGGATGATGCTCAAAATCAACACCATCATTGTGTTCTTTAGCTTAACAAATCTTGTTCTTTGTAGAACCCCAGCCCCGGTCTGCAAATAGAGCTGTGTTGGTTAAAATGGTTTGCATTTATAGCTCAGAGAATGTTCATGTTGCTTTATTCTTTGTTGCGTGGTGGTTATGGTTGGTGGATTGGGTTGATTTATCCTGTTAACGGTCTTTCATACTAAAGGTCTTTTATACAGGAGCACTATAGTGACTCATCTGATTAAGGCGTTAACCGTTTGACTGTGATTTGAATCCAGATGAGGAGCTCTGCTGCGTTTCACGCTGCTTTGTTTCTGCCAGAGTGTCTTTACTGTAAATACAGAATAAAAAATAGATAGAGAAGTTCATATTCTACATATATTCATACATTTCCACAGCTGGTCAGTTGCTGGGGGAAATGGCAGTGATTGTCGAAACGTTACAAAAATGATCAAGGAAAGGTTTGGGGAGACGGACAGTCCAGGAAGCAGTTCAACAAGTCCTCATACCAAAACTACAAAATACAATCACCCATTTGATAGTTCCTGTTGGCTTCCTCTCATCTGCTGCCACTATGGTTGGGAAACAGAGATGCAAACCACTGTTTCCAATATCAAATTCAGACCTTCTATGCCCAACAATCTTTGCGCCCTATTAAGTTTTTAAAGTGACAGACCACAAGAGGGAACTTGTCAGTAAAGGAAAATCAAAGTTGTTTAAAATCTTTGAGCAAACATCTGCTGCTGTCAATATTCTGGCTAGGATGGTTCAGGAAAGTTTTTCTGGGATGTGTCAGGTCTGTCGTTCATTTCTTCTTTGTCGTGCTTAGGGCAGCGTTACCTGTTGTATTCGGTTTGCTTGGATCCAAACAGGCTAAAGAGACGTGAAACCAGGTACATTAAAGAGACTTGGTAAGCTGTCATTGCGCCAATTTTGGCAACATCAAGAGAGAGACGAGAAGAATTGAACAAACTAAAAGTTGTCTGTGTATTCAGTTGCACAGAGGTAAAAATACTATAAACACAGTTGCTGCAAACACTGCTGCAGTGACGGTCGGTCGTATTACTTTGTGTTTTCTGTTTCCTTTGGAGTTGAGTTTTGTGTCTCAAACATCTTTGACAACCCATGCATCAAAGTGCTGATAGCCAGACCTTGTTTACACCTGACAGATAGATAGATAGATAATTAGTTTCCATGTACTATGGTTGACCCCTGCAGAAACGTAGTTTTGAGTTTGTGGTTAGTTTGTTCACAGTCCTTTTCCTAAAGCTTCAGATGTGTGAGAAAACCTTCTGTTCCGAGTCTTCTGACAAGTCAAACGTTGAGTTTGACTTGTTAGAAGACTGAAACTCGGAAACATTTTCATGTGTCTGAGTGTGGTTTTTACCACCAGAGTTCACCTGGATAAATGAACCGAACTAAGACGATGATTTGCCAGAAGTTTGAAAGAACCACTTCAAATCCTCACAAACGCCGGTAGATTGTTTCAGCTCAACAGAGGAACTTCCAGGGGGTCAAACCTCCGTCACAGTTTGAGCTGGGGTGACAGTGGCCAACCGCGAGCCACAGAGTCACCCAATTAGGGGTCTTATGTTTGCGGGTGAGAGCGGTATCTCTGAGCTTTCAGTTCCAGCTCAGCAGTGTAGTCAAAGTCCTTCTTTATCAGCTGACAGGGTCCTGGAAAGGTCCTGGAGGGTTTTGGAAAGCAGCAGACTTTGAAGGTACTAAACTGGAACAGTGTTTATCTCACCGCTGACACACTACTCCTTTCTGTGTGTGGCTGTCTCTGCCTTTCTCTCTTTCCTTGTTTCTGTCTCTCATCCAAACACACTCTTTCCCCTTTGTGTCTCCGTGCCCTTATTTTCCTATTTCTGACTCTCATTGCTTCTGTGAGATACATAAAACCTCTCTGTGTCTTCCTGGCTTTCTTTCTTTCTTCCATCCACTTCTTTCTCATATACATACACTTTATCTCGAAGACACACTCACTGTCAGCCGCTGTCTTTCCAACGTTCTCCTCTCTTACTTGTACTGTACTTTCACTCTTCAGCACCCTTCTCATTTTGTGGCTCATGTACCAGCATCAGATCCCTCCACCTCCCACCAATCCCCATTTTTCAAATCAGAAGTCTTGTTATTTCGTCTCTCCTTTCTTTTGTCATTTTTATTGGCTTGGAGGAGGAGGAGGTGGGGGTGGGGTGGGGTGGGGTGGGGGGGCAGAGGGAGAACTATTTCGAGTGAGGTCTCTATGGAAACAGTAGAGTAGCAGCAGCAGGGTAAAGAGGAGGCTGACAGCTCGGCTCGGCAGCGACGACGCACAATAACTTTAAGTTCAAAAGGAGGGAAACACTCATGCTTCTCCTCTTGAATGCCTCCTCAGCAGTAAAGGCCATCGTTAATGCAGCCTGTTATCTGCCAGGAATCATCATAACTGCTTGTTTTTATAAAAATCATAAATATTTTACGACTTTTTTTTTGGCATATTTAAGGTGTTAATTAAATCTCAAGTGCCACTTTAACAATGTCCACCTCCCTCGTTGTCTATGTTTTTCTGCCCTCACCCCAACGTGATTTATATTTTAAATAATTAACAATACAAACAACAATACAATTCTCTGTCGTTTATTGCACGTACCAAACTTCCTGAGGTGTTGTTAGGTGGTTGCTGATATAATAGTTAGTTGGATTCTGTTTTGCTATGCTTTCCTGGGGGTTAAGGTGGGTTTTAGGGTGTCAGTATGTAGCTTGTGGCTCACTTGGTGACTGACAAGTCATTTAGGTTGTTACTGGGTGATTGTTAGGGTTTTTCCAGGTGATTGTAATGGTATTTGGGGTAGTTCAAAGGGTGTTAGTAGATAGTTGTCAGGATTTTTCTACAAAATAATTCTTAGCACAAGATCAGGAAGTTTTCCTTTCAGCCACATCAGTGGGTGGAGATGAAGAAAAAGACAATATGACATTGTGAATATGTGACGCTATTGTCAATGTCATTAATGAATCTTCAAGCTTAAGCTGTTTGGGTGGAAGCTACAGTGTCACAGATGACTGATAGAGTGTAGTGGATGATTGATGGGTAATTACTAGTCGGTTAGTAGGAAGTTACTGGGGTGCTCTGGTGGTTTAAAGGGAATCATTTAATGGTTGCTAAGGTGCTGAGGGTGGTTGTTTGGGTGTCACTTGTTATCACTAGAACATTTTGTGTGGTTGATCTTATTTGTAGAACATTGTACAGAGACAAAGTTCTTTGTTTGCGATATAATATAAGTTATAATAGTAACAAGTTATTGTCATCTCTGACAATTATTCCACAATTTCAATGATATTTTCAATGGCCTCTAAGTCCGTGTGGACCGGGGACTAAATCCATGACACACTAGTCCTAACTAACTATGGTGTCTTGGGTTGTTATTAATGTGTTTGACACGGGTGGTACAGTGATTTTGGAGGGTTGGCGGGATGTCACCTATCTCTATGTGCAGGAAATGTTCTCCTCCACATTGTGGAAAAACTTATTTTGTTCTATTTGTGTTTACATTTATTCAAACACAAACAGAATGTTGAATCTATAATCCATCCACTTTTATGACTGACTGCCTACAGGACTGTGATGGTTCCTCACTGTCGTACTCCAATCTGCATCAAGGCTGTGTTCACTTCTCTCACTGAGCTGCTCGTCTCTTCAGCCACAAAGTGCTTTCACAAATTCATTATTCTTTATTTATTTGGTTCCCCATTAGCTTCCACAAAGTGGCTGCTGGAGGAACGTGTGTTTATGAGTGTGTGTGTGTGTGTGTGTGTGTGTGTGTGTGTGTGTGTGTGTGTGTGTGTGTGTTCTGTTCCAGTCAAAATAATCACTTTCATGAAAGGCTTTAATGAACCATGTTTTATGGAGCACTCACAGGGCAACAAGAAGAAAGAAATGAGAAAATGGTTTAAACCAAGAAATAAAGGATAAAACAAGGAAGAAAAACACAAGTTTAAGACACAGATCCAGAGTGTGTGCGTGTGTGTATTTGGCAAAGATGTATTTATCCTTCTCCTCTCTGCTCCTGTCTAGCTCTGCTCTATGCCACCATCTTTGGAAACGTGACCACCATCTTCCAGCAGATGTACGCCAACACCAACCGCTACCACGAGATGCTCAACAATGTCAGGGACTTCCTGAAGCTCTACCAGGTTCCCAAGGGCCTGAGCGAGCGGGTGATGGACTACATCGTTTCCACCTGGTCGATGTCCAAAGGCATCGACACAGAGAAGGTACGACTGAAAGGTCAAAAGTCAAGTTTGATCAGTGTGAGACGGTGATGTGACATGTTTGTGTGGTCACACTGAGGTTTTGTTCATTCCTTTCGTCACAGCAATGATCTGATTTTGTTGTACGGTCGTTACCTGAGATTACAAAAACGCCAAGTCACATATGAGGACAGGAATAGAGGAGACATTTAATGAGACATTTTTTAAGCTAATTCAACCAGACTGTCGTGTCACAAAGACGCTATAAACAAAGCATCACAACAAAACAGGTGAATATAAAGGAGTAAAATACAATCATAACAAAATGCCTTACAGCCAGCCACCAGTCACATACAGTTATTACCTAATCCGCCCAAACACTCAGTAGTGAACTTTTGATCCTCAGATCATAGGCTGCAGTTGATATTGTAAATGTGTATTATATTATATTACTGAAAAACAGATTAGTGTGACTTATGGTTAAGTTTAACGTGAACTCCAAGCTCGAAGAATAAAGGCTGCAGGGGCTCTGAATGAGTCTGAGTTCTTCAGAATCTGGGTTATGAATTGTTTAAATTCTGTCTTCTGCCTTCACTCTACCAACAAGGGTTCAAGACCGGGTACTGCATTTGAAGCTGAACTATAAAAACAGTATTATATACAAAACTAATTCAGTGATGGTGGGAGAAAGATAAGAGAAAAATGTTTTTCCATGAAGAAGATTTAGACCAAAGGAACAGATGAAAGTAGTATGGCTACATGAAAACTGTACAAGCTAACTGTCCCACGATCATTGAACTTACCAGGAAGAAACAAAGTATGACCAGTGAAAGAATAGCATCAAGTCCCCGTAGCAAGTAGTTAAAACAGTAATTAATCTAGCCAACAGAATCACAGTTGACAATACAGAAATAAAATACATCAACTTTAAACCACACACACACACACACACACACACACACACACACACACACACACACGTCACAAAATGAATGTGTAAAACAGAAGCTCCCTGAATGTAACAATGGCAGCTGCTACTGAAATGTGCCAGGACCTGTTGTTATTGACTGAAACTGATTGTCGGTGACAGAACAGTCTGAACTTTCTTAGTTAATGAAAACATTAATGTCACCATAAGATGTAAAACTTAACATTGGACAGATTAAGTACATTGTTAACCCCAAATTGCCCCCAGACTAGCTTTAGTATCAGGCTGAATTTATGGCAGATTGGCTTGAAGTTTGAAGCTCAGTGACATGTCTCAGCTGATTCAGCCCAGTCCCCCAATGACATTCATAAACTACTAAATTATTTTCCCATTTATGTTGATCGGTCTTCTGTAGTTTAAGCAGGTGCACGATTCAGTTTCCCACATGGCTACTGTCAAGAGGTCTGTTATGAACTGTAATGAGCTTGTTGTAATGTTACTGGAATAGTATTTAATGTGATAAAGCAACATGCAAGCCTGAGTCTAGCCTGCTTTATACGACTCAAGTTATTGTTAAACTATAACTACCTTTTCACCTTGTCATAAGACTATTAGTCAACTCAAAATTTAAATTGTTGCTCCACACTAAAGGACTGCAAGATTAAAAACATTCTCATTATACTCCTCCATGCTCTGCATCCATTTATCCAGAGATCATTTATCTTTTCAGAATCTAGATCTGACTTTAACATGAGCTCTGATCTGATCAAACACAACACACACCTCACACATACAATAGCACTGAAGCCATTAATGAAGCTGTGCATCACTTGCATCACCTGCAGCCTTCAGAGCTGAGCTGAGGAGGCAAAAAAAGGAGCTAATAAAAGCAAACACACATTAAAGTGCTGGGGGTTTTTTCACATTAAACACAGCTTCACTTCTCTTCAGTATTTCTTCTTCCTCTCTTTGTATGCATGTTTCCTGTGGGCATGCAGTGACTAGTAATAACTGTGGTGAACATTGATTATTGTTATCAAACATTAATGTGTCATGTCTTATGTGTACTGTAAATCACCTCCTGTTGTTCTGCAGAGACGGACTTCCCCCTCAGATAGCACTCTAAATCAAACTGTGCTCCTGCAGCCTTAAATTCAGCTTGATTTCTGACTCTGTTTATTATTGTGTTGCGTCTGTCACCTCAGGAGGGACGTTATGAAAGCAATTCAATTCTCAGTGCAGGTGTCAGGTTTTTCTTTTCTGATCTGGGAACCGACCAATCATAAAATCCTGTAAGGAGGTCTGTGTTAACTTCAGAAGTGGTCACAGCACTAACTCATCAATTTCTCATAATTCTCTCATTATATTTGTCCTGTTTCTTTTTCAGTTTGAATCACAAGCGCACTCCCGATCAATCCTATTTTTGTAGTTTTGGTAGAGATAATTAAACACTATTGAAGAGACATAAGGCGAGTCTTGTGCCCACCCTCAGTATAAATACCTTGGAGTCAGAGCTGGGGCCAATTAGTGTGTATTTTTTGTCACTTTGGGAGCAGTTACACAGTTCTCAGTCAGCTGTTTATGTGAATACACACCCCAAAAAAAAGAAAAACACAGGCTCAGCAGTACTAATAATCCTCTACTTTAAATAAGGCAAATAAGATTTTCAAAGGCTGTTGTGTTGCAGAGGCTTTTAGATGATTTATTGTTCCCCTTGGTCGATTTTGTTCATATTTAACAAGGCAGGATTGCAGAGGACAGGCCAGTTAATATTTTGTTTTCTGTTTTACCTAAATGCTTCAGTTAATTAGGCTGGATTTCAGAATGTGTGTAATGAGCCGGACAAAATGATTATAATTTAAAGTTTAGGCTCTTTGGCAGACAATTGTTTCCAAAGGGAGTTAATGAATGTAACAGCTAAATAAGCTTGAGTTTCTAAACTGTAGTAAAGCACGGACAGTAAGCTGCAGGAAAGCTGGGTGGGGAACAGGAGAGAGACAGAATGTAAGTCTTGGGTCAGAGAACCCAAACTTCTACCTGAAGCAGTAAGTGTCTCATGCTGATTGGCTGTCAGATGGAAACTCCAGACCTTTCAGTCACTCAGGCATTCATCATATTTCTAATGGGAGGAACATTGAAAAGGAGAACTCTGTCACAACTTCAGAGGTGACAATAAACAACGTCAGACAGGTGTAAAGTAACAAAAAACATGATTTACTCCAACAGAGAACGAGCTGACTTCAACTCAAGTCAGAGCAACAGGTACAATCAAAGATGGGACAGGATTACTTATTTGTTTAGCAAGTGGAGAACTGCTGAACCACAGTCCACTCAGTGCTGCTGCCGCCGGTAGTCGGAAGCTGTACTGCAGCAATAACACTGATTAAAACAGTGGCAGCACTGATTGCTTCACAGGTCAGCAGCACCCCTGCACTGAGGGCACTGCTGCCGTGGTTTGTACTGACTCTAAAGGAAAATCGTGCAGTTTTTCATTGACAAAACAATCTGAAGACAAGGTCCATTAACCATCTGTTCTGAGGCTTTTGACCGTTTCACACAGAGTTTCAGAACCGTATCTTCTGAGCCTCAGAGCCAAAGCGACATTAATATAACAGCATGAAATCAGGGATTTAAAGACCTCTGACCTCAGTGCAAGTAGGACAAGACAAAAGAGACTGAATTCAAGGAGACCAGTGGAGTATCAGAAACACAAAAATGTATTTAATGAACCAACAACAGTGTTGTGAAGACAAATGTAAAATATGTCCTCAGTTCTTTCTCTTTCACCTTGTTTCTGACAGACCTCCATCAGTTATTGTTTGTGAATCTGTTGCTGTAATGAATCAATAAAGGAAAAAATGAAAGAATGATTTATTATTCTTTTATTATTCGTTGTTCCTGATACTGAGTGTGACTCATTAATGTGTCTCTGTCCTCCAGGTCTTATCCATTTGTCCCAAGGACATGCGAGCCGACATCTGTGTCCACCTCAACAGGAAGGTGTGTGTCTGTTGTTTTCTTATGCACGCATTCGTTCTGCCGCAATGTTTAATCTGATCTGTGTAGAAAATGCCACAAGATAGACAGTGTGAGTTCTGGGACAGGTTAACATTACACTGTGATACATGTACAAATGTTAAAGCTATAGGTAGATGTTGATTGTTTATTTATTTTGTTACAATTGGGGAGCGCTAGACTCAGAAATGTTGAAATCTTACATATCAAGGTTTAAACAAAGCTGAAATGATAACAAACTGACCTTGTGAAAAGTCCTTTAATATTTCATCCTGGGTCACAAAATGTAATATTTATTTAATTGGTAGTAGTGCAAAATGGAAATGCATTTCCAAGGACTTATTCACCTGCATTAGACAAAATCAAGAATAAAAACTCATGATGGGATGATGGTAATGTCCTTGTGCACTGGCCACAGACCTATATTGAACACACATCTAACACAGTGATGTTAGATTTCTGGAGCAGGACGTTCATCAACTCCTCCTCCATGAAGAGTCCTCGGTTGCTTCTCTTACATAACGATGCTCAGAAGCTTCTGGGCATCACTTGACACGACTGATACAGACCCCAAAACTTTGGCAGGCTCAAACTGCTGCGCTGGCATTGAACCAAGGACACCTTTTGGTTGGGTAACTGTGCCGTGTACCAACCGTCTTCATGATAAATACTCAGAACTCCCTAAAGTTAATCTTGTCATTCAGCGCAGCCGATTATCGATTAGTCTCAAATATCTCTAGAATAACTCAAGAAGAAGCTTTTCATTCATCAAACATAGTGGTTCTTCAAGGATATTTACTAGTGATGTTGAAATGTTAATAAAGGCAGTACACTTAAACCAGGGCAAAAAAACTTATTATAACAGATGGTAAGATAGTATTTATTATTATTATTCAAAAGAAGCAGATCTGTTTATTCTACACTACACTCATTATAAATGAAGCATTGTGGTGCTACAGAGATGCCCCAGACTACAAATCATATTCTCCAGATGTTGAGTGAACATGCTTGTCTGGTACAGACCCCAGCAAAAATTACATTGTTATTTTTATACTTTTTTTTTTTTTTTTGTGAAAATGAAATTCAAAAATTATAATTCCCACCAAAATCGTGATTCATACCAGTATCGTTCAACCGTAGTCCTACATATCCAAAAGTTGTTTTGCCAGAAGACACTGGCCACCACAGTTTACTGTAAACCAGGTCCTTTTGCAACAAAAACCGAGCTGATAACTCATTAAGCACCACATTCCCACAGAGTAATTAAAAAATATTCTCCTTTATTAAGTAAGTCTGGTTTTTCTAATAGTTTAGTAACACTGCAGATTTCAAAACTAAGGTCAAAGTTAGTAAAAATAAGAAAATAAAAGTCCCTTTCCCCTTCACTAATTACCTTTCCTCTATATAACATTGTGTTTTCAGTGCTGCTGCTGCTGCTGGTTGAAAAGACGTCATGACTAAAAACATGAAATGCTAAATGTGTATTTCAGGAAAAAAACTGGACTCAAACAGTCGTCTGCCTTTCTGCTTCTTTTGATGTAAAGCATCACACACCAGCCGAGTTCGTAAACATGACGAGTTTAACAGTGTCACATTAGAGGAATTCTGGGTTTTGTAGTCTTCGATCTTCAAAACTTCAAGCAGTCACCATGTGCTGCAGTGTGGGACTGCTGACAGCGAGCCGACTGCTGTCCCAGCAAAACAAAAGCCCCTTAAATAAAAACTCAAAGATGAGACAGTGAAACTTGAAGGGAGACGAGGTGTTGAGGGATTATTTCCTGATGGAGACGTACGTTTCCTCTCTAGGACTTCAGGTGATTGACAGGAAGCACTGATATAAAAACACTGAGCTCATCTCAGTGAAATGAGGAACAAAGTAAGTGAAGGCTTCACCGTCACTGTAATGGATTATCTCACTGTGTGGAAGCGGTTTTTCATTCTGCATGTGTGTGAATGGATATCAGTAAATGACTTCTTCTGCAGAGAGGAAAACAAGGAGGAGGAATAATCTAGATACATTGAGATACATGAGAGGAAGACCTCTGTAGTGTCCTCCAGAGCTGCAGTGCTGCTTCACTAACAACTTTCTACAGTTGTTTTACACTTGTTTGAGCTTTGCAGTGGTGATGTTGAGGCTGTTACTTTGTTGTAACGATGGAGCTAAAGAAAAAAGTCTCAAACTCTGTAGAGAATGAACATGATCAGCAAAATGTCGTCGTCTGTGGACTGAATATTCATCAGTTAATGATAATCTGGCCCATCGGTGCTGAGAAATCTCATCAATGCAGAATTGATTGAGTCATTCAAGATGAGCCACACAGACGAACTGTTAAATAATCTTAATTCCCGGTTACTAACTCTAATATTATATCTATATCTAACATTCATAGAAATCTTAATAATAATCTAATATTTGATGCTTTCTTTGTTTAAAGTTGTTGCTCAGCTGTAATCTGATTACAGAGGTGGTGCCTTTTCATCAGTAAATTTTAAATAATTACAAAACAAATGTCTCAAACCGGTGCTCGCTGATTCGTGTTTATTCTGCTATTCAGGAAACAGTCTCACTTCCAGTCTTCTTTCATCTCACTCAGGTGTTCAACGAACATCCAGCGTTCAGGTTAGCCAGCGACGGCTGCCTGCGCTCGCTGGCCGTTGAGTTCCAGACCACCCACTGCGCTCCCGGAGACTTGATCTTCCACGCTGGGGAGAGCGTTGACACCCTGTGTTTCGTGGTGTCGGGGTCACTGGAGGTCATCCAGGACGACGAGGTCATTGCCATCTTGGGTATGTGGTCAAGTAATTCAGAATTAGAAATTACACACAAAAAAAAAACTTGACAGTGAGTTTAACAATGAGTTAATTGTTTATATGATATATAAAGTAAAAATACCAAACTTTAACTTCTCAAATGCAGATTTACAGCTTTTTTTATATTTACATATTATTGTAGATTGTGAATAATCTTGGGTTTTGGACAAAACAAGTCGGTTGAAGACTTCCTGGACTTTGGGATGTTGTGATCGTCCATTATCTGAACATTTTTGGATAAAAATAACTATTGGCAGCAGCCATAGTCTGGATTTAATGCTGTGTTTGGAGGATGAAATCAACCCTCTTTTTTATCACGAACTCTTTATGATTGTGCAACATTAAAACATTCACAGAGAACAGGCAGAGAAGGATACAAACCATGTTGATAGGCGACTGTAGGAACCTACAACAGGCAGTGAATTTCAAATACTGGGAATAAAGGGGTGATCGTGTGTCTGGAGCAGCTGCAAAGACCTGACAGCTGTTGTCAAAAAGAACATACGACTGAAACATGTCACAATAAAGCAGAGGAGAAACAACTAAAAACTCAAATAAACTACTGACATTTTACAAAAACAAAATTTTTATCACCAAATCGTCGTATTTGTGGAAAGTGGGAAATGATGGTTACGCATTTTTGACCTTATCCACTGGAAGTTGAAGGGGTTTAATGTCTCCACACACATAGAAAAACACATAACCCTTCAACTGAAGTGCAAATCACTCATACATCAACAACAGGTATGTAGTCAGACCTGCTATTTTTATGCCTGAATTGTGAAAATATAAACATTTCACACAGAAAACAAAAGGGTGAGTGAGCTTGAAAGCTGAGTCACTTGAATGAAAAACAGCAGTCGGCTTGTGTCGTGTCTGACTTTGGAGTGTTAAACACAAACAGACTCTTATCTGCTGCCATGCATATTGCTCTCTGCAGCCTTGCACTGTAATATTCATGAGGAGGAGAAGAACCGGAAAGGAAGAATAAGAGGCTAACGGCGATAATGTCGGGGAAGCTGCTTTTTATTGAGACAAGCACAGATAGTACTGATGACATAAACTGGCAGCGGCAGCAGCCGGTGTAGTGCACGTCCTCATCACCATCAGCGAGCCCCAGACGAGCGTTTACTGACAGAGAATAACAAGAAGGAAAGATGATTACAACAGAGCGGGGGCACAGCTGCACAGAAAACTGGTGTTAAGATCATTTGGTGTTTGTAGAAGTTTTTAGGAATTCACACACACATACACACACACACACACACACACACACACACACACACACACACACACACAAAAGAACTTTACTTAACAACAACAACATAAGTCAGCTTGACAATCACTGCTCATTAGAAATATAAAAGTTGGACATTTACTGTTGCTGTTTACCAGGTTATAACAGTACGGTCATGTTGAAACACAGTCTGAGCTGTTTCCTGGACAAGACAGACAATTCAAAAACTGGTTTATCACGACTTGGGTTCTCACGATACTAGAATTTCAAACTCGATAATGAAACCCAGGAAAATACTCGATACTCAATACGGTTGTGTGTCAACCAGAAGAGGCGAAAGCGGCACTGTTGGTATCGATACTGTTGCAAAAAATACGTTTGACTCATTCGGACCGACAGAGAGGTTGTAAAGACGCCAACAGTTTTTCTAGATTATCTAGACCACTGTTTTTTCGAAGGTCAAGCTGAAAATAAGTCTTTAATTATTCCTTGTTGTTGATACGCACAACTACTTATACCACTGCGTTTCCTTTATCTAGAAAAGGAAAGGTATCCCTGTGAAATTTGTAACGTTTGTTTGTGGTCAACATTTGTGTCTTAAACATATTGTGTGTATCCTTAAAGCTGCATGTGTCTATTTGTGGCCACTAGGGGGCAAAAAACATTAAAGCAACATTTAATCCCTTTATAAATTGTTGTGGCAAACACGCAGCAGACACAGAGTAACATTATCATGACATTTGGAGTCATGTTTCTGTGTGTAACCTTTGTCTTCCTGTATTCAGTTCTGGTTTGAAAACCTCTTTAGTTTACACCCAGGCTTAATCCATGTGCAGGTAAACTTTCAGTCAGCTTCTTTCTTGTTTGATGATATAATCTCTATTAACTCGATGTTGCAATACTACGGAAGATTGTGACCTGGGATGGCACCCATAGAAACTGCTGCAGCTGGTAATGCTAGCTGGTGGCATGCAAGATAGTGATCCATTATGTTACACCTATAGATGCACTGCAGCAGATAGAGAGGATCTGTTGCAACAGCAGTTTGTGCTGAACCATGTAAGGAATGATGCAGGAGAAAGAAAGGACAAGTAGGAAGGACATTAAAGAGATAAAATTCACAAAATATGAAAGATAAAAATAGAGGAATATAGAAAGGAAGAGAAGTGATGAAAAATGAGACCGCTGAAAAGAAATATTGTTCTGTTCGGAAGGAACAGAGATTTGAAAAGTAGGAGGCAGAACATAGAAGAGAAGGGAGGAAGGAAGAGAGGAGGAAGTGCAGAGAGCCGTCGCTGCAGCTTCTCCATCTGTGTTGCCTCTCCACTTCCTTAACTTCATTAGAAGCTCGAGTCAGACGCAGTCAGAGGTTCATAAAAAGCACATTAGATGCTTGATAAATTGCCTCATCACACTGAAGACATTAATCAATAAACTGTCAGACGGTTGTCATCGTGAGCTGCTGTTGCTGTGAAGAGACGGACAGGACAGTTACCAAACAGCAGGATATTTTTTTCAACATGTCTGCAGTTGTTTTCCACTTATTTCTGACGTGTTTCCTCCAAACTCTGAGGCTCACATTTTGAATATTGAGGCTCTACTGCTTCTCAAACCTCAGCGTCAATGTCTCACAAAGCACACCTTCTGATTTCCTGCAGGAAGGCCAGAAAGCTCATTCAGTGTCCTGTTAAAGAATATTAACCTCAGATAACATACCTGCGGCCACTGCTCATTTGTCAAATCTGTGATGTGAAGTGATGTTTTGAAAGTTTGCAGAATGATACTGGAAACTGCATCAAAGTGGCCTCTTTTTAAATTGATTCATCACACCCTTCAAAAGTCAGCAGAGCAATCATTAACTGTTCTGGTTGCTTCTCTTTCATTTTACCCCTTTACTTTGCAAATTCTGGTTCCTTCACTCAAGAATTTCCAAATTCTTTTTGTCATAAAAGTGTATATATTTGATATTTTAATGAGAACACTCCTTTCACTGCCCCTATAGGAAGCAGAATCCCCTTTGAGGTTTTGTTAAACATCTGCACAATGTAATACATTTGATTATTGAAATAACAGCAAAGTAGAGAAGAAATAATAGAGAAACTGTAACTAACATAGTGGTGAATGTGGCGTGAATACGACTGTTGTACTGATTAACGCTGTCACGCAGCTAAATGCACCAGGGTGTAGCTTAAAACAGAGAAAATTAATGGCAGTATGATGCAGGTTTTGCAAACTAGCATTAAAAACTTGATCATCCCAGACCGGATAACCAGACTTTAAAGTTGATGTTGCTCCAACACTGTGTCTCCTCCTCGATCTGTCTGTTCTCTGTAGGTAAACGGTGAATCATTCAGATTACTCAGATACGGTAAAATCAGCGCCCATACTGCTTCCCCCGACTGTAGTTTCTTTGGTTGCCATGGTCACATAGTGAGTTGTGACAGCAAGTTGAAGAAGTTGAACCATTAGCACGTTCACGACAGCAGGAGCAGCCCTCCCTCTCCTTTCAGCTGCCGGCCTCAGGAGCACGACTTAAATGAAAAACTATGGAGACGGTGAGAATTGCTCATTGTCCAAAAGCGCCTTTAGTATAGTTTAGACTAAAGGTCAGTTCCTGGAAGTCTAGAACCAGACTTCTGGAACTGACCTTTTTCTATTAGAGCAGACCACACCCCCTGGCTTTAGTGAGATTTATTTAAGTAGAAATTAAAGGAAATTAATTCTTTTGTGAAAATATCTCGAAGGTATGACAGACCACAGCTGTATGTACAACTGCATTTGAGGAGATACCAGCAGAGTGAAGGCAAACAGTCCTTACACATGTTGTCAATGAAATGATTGCTTATGAACCCTTGAAAATCTCTCAAGGCCCCTTTGAGGTCCACAGACTCAATTTTAGGTAACAACTAAGCTCTCTGATGCTAATTGGATAGCTTGCAAATTGTTGTAAAATTTTGTGTTGCATAGCAACCAGAAAAATGTTCCTGTCCTCAGGAGCGAAGCTTGCAGCTGCAGTCTGTGTTTGAGCACATAGAACAAAAGCTGCTGTCTGATCGCAGCCTCCAGAAGGAGAGGAGGATGAAGGGATGAAGAGGAGGTCAGTGAGAGAAGGACAAGGTGGTAGTAGGAGAGAGTAGAGCTGGAATCAAAAGTAAAGGTTAAAGGACAGAGTGATGCAAGGAAATCCAAGATAAGGGGTTGGTCTCTGTGTGTTCGTGTTCACAGCATGCGAAGGAGGCAGCTTTCTAAAAAATCACAAAGTTTTCCTCGTCCTCGTGACAGCAGACCTGTTCTCAGCCAACTTCTTCTGTCGTGTTGAAAAGGAGAGAAAGCTCTGCCAGCAGCAAGCTCATGTTGGGAAACAAAAAGCAGGAGAGAGAGAGAGAGAGAAAGAAATACAGATGATAGGTGCAACAAAAGAAAAGTGTGTTTGAATCTTTTCAGGATTTACAATGTCAAAGTGTTTTTCAATTTTTAAGCTGCCATTTGTAATTGTTGTAAATGTAGTTTGGAGGTGGATGTAGAGACAGTCGCAGGATGGAGGTGGAGTTTCTGCAGTTTACAGAACAGTCTGTCTCTATCGAACTCAAGGAGACATTTAGATGTGAACTTCAACCAGTATTTATCTTTTCTTCAGAAAATGCAGGGATTTGGAGGATGATGGTTGTTTTCTGTGGAGACATGTTTGGAGACAAATTTGATCTGCATCCGACAACTTGTTTTTCTTTTACTTACGTGACTCACTGCCATGGTCAGAAGATCACAGATGAAGTCACAGAAGAATACATCGTGATGATAGTAGTGGTCCGTGTAAACATCAGCAGAAGCATTATTACATATTTAGCATTAGTGAATGGTATTAGCATTTTTAATACTGGTTAATGTTTGTGTGCTGACTGAAGCATGTTTATGTTACCTATAGCTAAACCTTACCTGCTAAATAAGAGCTTCCCAGCATCATGAAAAAATCGAGTTGACGTGAAAACCCAACATTGGCTGACTGACATTGTGACGTTTAGGAGATTGTGTTTTGCTGTCAAGTCCAGATGATGTTGACTCCCTGTCATTCCCTCTGCAATGTCACCGCTGCCGTGATCTCAGCATCAACAATATTGTAACCTCTTTGAGCATCGCCTTGTTTTTATTTACATTGTATAAAAGTGGAAGTTCACCAGGACGTTTTCGGCCAGGGATGACCAAACCTTAATCTGCCCCCTAGTTGACACTTGTTTATCCTCCAGATATACACAAAGTATTCGAGCATGACACTGGTGTCACAGCGCTTGTGTATGTGTATGTGTGACCGTCTGGTGGCCTCGGTATTGAATATAAACCTTAAGGTTGCAACATGGCCTATATTCTGGGGTCCGCCTGAAGTACAAACTTTAGAGTTTTTGCTCAACTACTGGTAAAGATAGATATCTCTCACCTGATAATTGTGCTGTGTGGGTTGGACTGGATGTGTCAGATTCTTTATGGATTGTTCTTTATTTCCTCCTGTAGCACTGTGAGTTGGCGCTGTAGGTTTCTTTTTTTTTTGTTGCTCAGTTTTGGCTGCTTTAAATGCTCATGCTGTCTGTCCCATTTTTTTCAGTTTATTCCACATTTACCAGAATTGTAAATGCATCACTTACTGCCTGGCAGTAGAAGGACACTTGCTATATTGATTAGTTATAGAGAGACAACACACAAACAAGCACATGCAGAAATAGTTTGTTTAAATTTACACTGAAATGCACACATACACACGCTCTCCCCTCTCATAAGCTTGTTTCTCTCGTAACACACACACACACACACACACACACACACACCCACCCACCCACACACACACCCACCCACCCACACCCACCCACACCCACACTCACACTGGGACAGACTGCATATATGAGCAGTTGCTGAGCACAGCAGGGAGTGAAAAGATAGAGGGAGGGAGACGACAGGAGAGTTTTTTTGGATTCTCACCTGCTCAAATGATCTTTTCTCGTTTCAAACCAAATTAAGCTCATAGAAGAGGAGGCTGGGAACAGGGACAAAAAAATGATATAGAGCAACGCAGAAGAAAGGAGGGAGGAAGATGAGATGGAGGAGGACATTGGGGAAAATAGAAAAGACGGGGAATGATGTGGCAAGAGGGAGAGTTAAAGAGAGGGATGAATGGAGCAGATGGAGACACAAGACAAGGTACATGAAGTTGATGGCTTAGTGGAAAGAATAGAGGGAAAGAGAGAGGAATAGGATGGACAGAGGTGATTTGCAAGGTAAGAAGACAAGTAAAGGATGAGGGAATTGAGGATTGGAGGTAGGAGGAAGAAAAAGGAGGAGTGGAACTGAAAAACAACAGGATGGGAGGAGGGACAGTAAAACAGGGAGACAGAGGTTAGAAGGATGGAGTTATAGAAGAGGAAGAGATTGAGAGGATTTGCAAAAGAATCGAAAGATGGAGGGAAATGGGGCAAAGTGAAAGGATCAGAGGAGGATGGAGAGAAAAGAAGAAGAGGATGGAGGGTGTGTGTGTGTGTTTGTTGTGGTTTTTTAAGCTGCTGATTTCCCCAGGCTGAGCAGTGAGGCTGCTACACACTCTGCCCTCATTAGTGTCCAGTGGCATCAGGTGTACAACACAAATACACACGTATACACTCGAGGTACATATACAAATGCCACTGTATATTTTCTTATTATGACTCTTTAATGTGTGCATGTACAGGCTGTGGAAATTAGTCTCAGTAACACACACTCATATACACACCACACCTCATACACAAGTGTAAACGAACAAATGCACATGACTGTGGCAACTCCAGTAAATACTCATATGTAATAATCCTCTAATTTCCCATCGTCCACCAGGCTTATTGTGGCACCAGCTCTAACCAAGCTCATTCACCAACAACTGCAGCAGGCAGCTTTGATGTGTAACACACTGAAAGATCAGTTTGTCCTGATGAAAAAGATCCTGATTCTGGAGGCTTGGAAACCATCCAGAAACCATTTCTGCTGCGATGCTGCAGCTTTTCCCAGACACATCAGGCCAGACAGAAGTCCAATAAGATTACTGGCTATTGTCAAAAAGAATGGGGGACCAAGTCATTTGCTGCATTGACTGACAGCTGGAAGAAAAACATTTCAGTTTGAAATGAATTTGTCAGAAAGTGCAAACCAGCAGAGCAACAAACTTTTGTGATAAATGATCAGTAACAAAAACACATCTGTGTCCAGTTTGTGCTGTTAGCTCAGCTGGTAAATCTGCAGTAAGGCTGGACTGTAAACTGTAAAGTAACCAAGACTGTTACATCTGAGATTCAAGATTCAGTTTTGACCTTGGAAGTTGTGACATCTGGTGAACCACAAGGCAGAGGACTCAAAAGCACAACTCTTTACTGGGAAACTGGTCAACACACAGGAAGTCAAAAATCAAACAGGCAGACAAATCCAAAGAGATGAAGCAGAGGCGAAGTTAAAAAAAACAAGGGAAAGAGTAATTAAACCAGAAGACTTAACAGTAGGAATAATGGCTGGTACGGTTGTTGCAGAGGTATGAAGATAAAGAGACGCAGGGGGGAGGGAGCGGGGAATGAGACACAGGTGCAATACATTATTTGCAATGAATCTGAAATGCAAAGGGAAAATTGACGACTCCAAAATAAAACTGCGAACAATTGGAATAAATGAAAACATGACCTAGGTGACAGAGCAGGCCATGACAGAAAGTGATGACAAGATCCACCCACTTGGTTTTTTTCCGAAACTGATTAAAAAACCAAGCAGATGGAGTTTTTCAGACCCAGTAAAAACCAAGTGAGTTACTAACTAAATCGATCTGCCAAATTTTTGCTCATGAGAGTGTGTTCAGTGAAAATTTCCCAACTGTGTGCAGCTGAGCGCTAGCACCTTAAATCATCTTAAGTTTGCTACCTCACAAAGTAGATTCAGAAAACACATCGTTAAAAGATCTACTTAATCATGTACATGATCCATTTTTGCCCTCATACTTGTTCTCTAGACATTGTTGCTTGTTTCTATTAAACCTTGGATGATCTGTTGGTCTCTCAGCACTGAAAGAGCAGTTGGATAAACAGACGACCAAACACCATTAGCACTTTAGTCTGTATTATCTATTGAGGATTTCTTCTTCTCAGCTTTTGGTCTGAGAAAATTCAGCCGCCCTTTTATTTTGTTTTGCCAAAATGATGAGCTGATTAATTTCTTAATCCATTATTCATGCTCGGTTATGAGAAGGGGATTTTATCCTGGCCTTCTATTCACACAGCAATATGTTCTGGCCCAGCGAGCACTACTTCAGCAGCGAGCAGGAGGAGATGAGCCTCCAACCACATATGAATCTGGCTGCGTTACAAGATCCAGTAATAAGAATCAGTGCAGGGCTATTTAGATGTGGAATAGATTAGTAGAGGAATATATTAACAGTGCAGTTTAAAGGGACAATGATGAAAGTCAACGTGCAACAGAGAGATTCTTGTAAAATTTCTTAATGCATAGCTGCTATTCGCCACTATCTTAAAGGAGCTATTTGTAAGTTTTGCTGTTGATGCACAGCTACTGTTAGCATTAACAGCTGTTTACTTACCAGTGTAGGAGAAATGTTGCGAGTCTCCAGAGGTGGAAAGCAATCCCTTTGTTTTGCTTCCGTTTCTATCACTTATTTTCTTCTACAGAAGTTAGCATGCTAACCAGCTAGCCTCGTCCCTTTACTTTCCAATACCGAGTCACTGTAGCTTCCAGTCTGCCCTGAAGAAGTAGCGCTGCAGAGGACGTATTATAACCTTGATAACATTGTTTTGTACACGCAACAATGACTGAAGCTGGTTGGCGGGAGAGAAAATGTACATATAGTACCTTTAAAACTAAATTACGAACACTCTTCACCTCACATCTAAACTGTGTGGATGTAGAATAGCTCCTGCTTTGCAAAGGCTAATGAGGGTTCTTGACAACATTGTGTACCATGCCAAATTTAAAGATCGCCATGCTACGTAATGTCAGAAGTTCGGACATGTACATCTACCTGTCAATCTGCCAGTGAACACTTTCTTCTATGTGAATGAGGAAGTTATTCAGTCACTGGTGTGAAATGTGAAAACATTAACTGTTTCTGTGTTTGGATGTGAAATAGTTTGCATCACATGCTACCTTATATAATTAACAAACCTGTAATCTGTGATGTCTTGACTCGTAATCAGATGAAATACATCACATATCTGAAATGCATAAAACTATCGAAGTGGAATACTGCACGCAGATGGTCTTTAGTTGTCCCTTGCGTGGTCTTTTCTCAGCATGCCACTCAGAATGAAAATGTGAGGATTAAATGGAGATGAATTAAAGTTAAATTATGGATTATGCCTTTAAATTCTTGCCAAAGTTAAAGTGTATTGATGGAGGAGCATTTAGCAGCACAGCCCAGTAGCTAAATCTGGATTATTGAGTTGCAGGTGAAACTGGACTACTGAATTTCATTTTAAATTTTAGGTGTTTTAGTTGATCGCCTTTATTTAAATGGAATTTTGACTATATTTCAACATGTAACACATTCTTCACAATCTACAGGAAGTATTTTTCTGGTATTTTTCTGGTAAAAGCAGTTGAAAAGTAAATTCCTAACATGCAGTAAATCATTGTTGTGCACAGGTTTGAATGTGAGATGCCACCTCACTGATTGTGAACCCAACCTTTCAGGTAAAACCTCCCTCATCTCTAATGGCTTCCGTTAGCTGTTGGCTGCTTATAAAACTTTGGGGTTTTCTGCAACTATATTTCGTAACAGCTTGAAGGACCATTCTGCAAACATTTGTATATTAATCTTGGGAGGAAAAAAAGTTTGTATAAAATAAATCTTCCAGCCTTCACGATCTGAAGCTCATATAAATACTGCACATATGTTGTGTGGACCAGACACATCACCATTTGGTAATTAATACATCAATTATCTTAATGAATGGTCTCATTAGCATAAGTGGTAATGATTAATATCACGCTGATCATGTTGGAACTTTTAAGCACATCATGTTCTTCTTGTTGAGAACAGAATGAGCTTCATTAAACTTCTTTATTGCTTTTTCTGCAGTGAACATATTGAGAAGACCTCATTAATCATTAATCAATCAATTCCCGTCCAAAGTTGGAAAAAAAATTAAAACGTTTTCAGACAGAAGCTGCGGCTGAATCAACATTTGGCAAAAGTCTGGGAGTATAAGTGCAGTAATTATTAAGAAGCGTGCTTCAAATGATAATAGTTGTAGTACTTCTCATATAATAAGGACCATTAATGCTGCTGTTGGTGGATATCAGTGTCACAGCAGCTTTATAACTGTGTCCGCCCACTCAGTTCTGCAGGATAATGGCCTGACAGGGGCTACAGCAGCATCAGCAGCCAGCTGTAAGTAGCAGCGTGAAATGGCTCTTACTGGACTGACATCCGGTGAGCTGCACTGCATGATAAAGCAACAGGGGGGGGTGCACGCCCACCCACAGGCAATTTCTTTTTCTGCTGATGGGGGATACAGGCTCTAACAGCATCCCGAGTCATCACCACATCTGTCAGGATGTTAACTGTGAGTTGATCTCGTATAGACAAGAAAAGCTCCAACATACTTAATTTAAAACCGATACACTTTCCAATGGATAATGCAGCTTTCTGTCTTAATGGCTCTGATACTTTTACAGTTTTTGTGTATTTGGTTTGTTTATGTTGAGAGGCTGAGATCTTGCTGTGCATCCTGTGGGTCCTACAGGATTCCTGTGGGATCAAAGGAGTATTAATGTACTGTACACTGTGTCACAGGGGGTTGGGGTGATGTGGGAAAAACAAACCTTGGCAGTAAATTAGGTAGGGAGGAATTTAAATGTGTTGTTTCATCTGCCACAGCCGTTTCAGCATGGAGTTGTCATATGCGGTACAAATATTTAGCCAATAAAAGATCAGAGAACATGACTCACTAGAACATTTAAAGCGCCCATGTTCTCTGGGGATGAAGCTCTGTGAGACTCAGACTTAGAGATACTCAGGATTTAAACGGTTTTGTGACGAGATGTGACCGGACAAGTAAACCAGGACTCGTAAACAAAAGAGATATGAATCAGAGGTGGCTTGTTTATTTGACTGTTAGGTGAAGTTTCTCTGCTTTACGTAACTGTGATGGATCATGTCTCTGCTTTCATTTTACCTCATCTGGTCTTCGGTGAAGGAGACTGAAGAAAGAGCTGAATGTAAGTGGAAGTGTTGTAGAAGAGAAGACTGACTGATTTGATTATAAGAATGTGTGTGTATACCAACATACAACAAGTGTAAACTACTTAAGAAACACATGAATGCATCATTGGGATCACACAAGCCGCCCCACCCCCGCCAACATGTTGTTGATTATTACATGTGTATTCGGTATCCATATTTGACCTCGGCCTTCATTTTGCTTTCAACAACAAACCTGTAAAGTTTCATGACTGTATCTTGGCTGTGACGCAATGATGGTGACAACATCTGACCACAGACAGACAGACAGACAGACAGACAGACAGACACCTGCCAAAGTACTCAAATCTACCTCTGTGGTACACACACACACACGCACACACACACACACACACACACACAGAGGAACTAACAAGGTGAAAACAAAACAGTCCCACTGTCACACCTGGTAGTAATGAGCAGTGTGTTCATGTCAGTGTAATTCACCAAAACTTTTGAGGTGGCCACAGTATAGAAGAAAGTCCTGTTTCCTTTTTCAGCACCTGTAGTGACACTCATAAGGTTAAACAGGGTGACGAGGAGAGTTGGGAATCAATCAGACCTTATTGATAACCTGTTGATTGTAAATATCTCGAAGCTGGGCTTGCCGGCCCCTGCTCTCTTTGCTGACTGCCTTGCTTTGGCAGCCTGTTTTTATTTGCTGGACTAAGCCAGAACCAAACCACGCAACAATACAGTAAGTCTAAATTGAATTAAACACTAGCATTGACTTGCCATTCACGTACATTGATGTTATGGCAGTAGATAAGAGGGGTTACACTGACCTTTTTGACCATGTTGAGTGTGTAATAGTCCCTGTGAGCAGTCAGGCAGAATGATATGAGCAATGGTTACAAAGCCTGGTGATAGGGGTCATGGTCACCAATGTGTCCACCTCCACCCACCCATTCGTAACAATCTCCACTGTGATTTTTAACCCTGCTCTAAGTGTCATAGTCGGTGCACACAACCCTCTCCTTCACACCCCCCACCCCCACCCACCCCAGCCCGTGTGACCAAGTCCACATCCAGACGGTTAATTGCCGTGGAGCTGCGGTTCTCCGGGGAGCTCATTCCAGGCGAGTCCTGCTGCACTGAGCCGCGGTTGGCTGTTGGGAGAGAGAAAGGGACCCTCAGGGGGCACAGAGGAGGGATTGTCGAGATGAGATCCACTCACTCACTCACTCACACACACACACACACACACACACACACACACACACACACACACACACACACACTCCGTCAGCTTTTTTTGCAATATTATGTTGGGACTGTCACACGTCTGTTACTCAGGGTGTTGTGACAGCTTGTGGACAGTGTGGACTGCTTTTCGTCTCATCCTATCCGGGTCAGCTGTCAGAGAAATGCTGAGCTGAGTGTTGTGGCAGGTTTGACACAGATCTGAGTCCTGATTGTTCTAGATTTTACTTTTTTGTGTCTGCTACGGTGAGTGTGAATGAATCTCTTGAGCGAAAAGTGGTGTAGAAGCACCATTATACTCCATTTACTACTCATCAAAAGTTCTTTGCATGATATTATTTTTTAGTACTTTCTCTTTTTTCTCTATTTTTTCCTCACTTCATGCTGTCAATTGACTCAGTGCTGTTAAACCATTTTTATAGTTTATTAATCCACTTTATTAAAAAAATAAAAATGATGGTTGATGATCAGTTTCTCTTGATAACATTCGGCAGATTTTGATGACGTGAAACATTTGATACTGCTTCTAATTATGATTCTTCATACTAAAAATCTATTATTATCAGAAGAACCTTGGCGTTGCCCAGGAGATGCTCACAAGTGTAAACATGCGTTCATCTGCTCTGGGTGATTAGCATGGGGAATGTATGCTGGCAGGTGATAAGTCAAGCATCCAGGTGGCTGTGTTTGGGTTGAGACCAGTGGAGGGAGGCAAGTGGGTTTGAGAGGGTCAGTGCTTCAAGCTCAAGAGTTTAGTTTATTTTTGTGTTTACAAAACCACAACTACCTTCTGTAAAAATCTTTCCAATCCGCTTCATTGAAGCCGCAATTTCCTTATTGTGTACCTTATTACTCATGAAAAAAAACATGTTTAAGCTGTTTACTTTCCATTTCTTCTTTTATACTTGGAAATGGCAGTATTTGACCACAGATAACCTACCTGTGTATACCTGTGTATATAGATGACACATCACATACATCATTAGGTAATTACACTAAATTACATTACAATCATTTGGCAGACACATTTGTCCAAGGTTATTTTTAATCTCTAAAGATACAACAGCTTGTTGTCATCAAGAACTGGAATCATTCAAAATAAAGTGTTTTTTACGGAACAGTCTGACTGGGATCATTTAAAGTAAATTTTGCCCATTAATATTTCTGTACTTTTACATAAATATGTAACTGACACTTTTATAGTAACATGTTGGATGCAGGACTTAAAGTAGCATTCTTGATGATTTCTGTTTTGTTATCAGGTTTAAATGTGCCAATTTCTCAGTTGCCACTAATCTATCTAGGACCCTGTTGCCTTTACTTGACCATTTGTTCTCCAAAAGTTGTGATCTTTGTGTAGATTGTGTCATTTTGTGCAGATAAATTGCACCTGTAAAAAATGTATGACTGTGTGTGGTCCCTGATGCATCCCTTATTATTGTTATTTTTTACAATTACACTAATGAAAGATGCGCCTTCTTTTTGCAGTTTGGCTTTAACTGTGTAGTTTCCATCAGCAGCAAAAGCCACCATGGTTGAACAGACAAACAAAAGAACAAAAAAATAAATAAAAATCAAATTCAAAGAAAATTTCAACATGTTACAGCACACACTGTTTGATCGACAGGAAGAATTTGTACCAATGCGGAATTCTTCGAAATGTCAATTGGGTTTTGTGATGAAAGTTGAGGAGAAAAGGTTTTCCTGTTCTCCTGATCTTTTGTTCCTCACAGCAGTTTTTATTCCAACTGACAGCTGTCAAAAAATACTGCCAACCCCCAGCAGCTAAGCTAAATGGATTAATGCAGTCAGTGGACAATCTTCTTCTTAATGCAGTTTGTTCTTATTTTACATGTCACCACCTGCCTTTCCGTCATACCACCACTTTCTTTGTGCATTTCGTTATTTGGCTGTGAGTATTTTCCTTTCCTTCCTTTGTCTCTGCCATGTTTTTCCTTTTCGTTCCACTCGGATTATGTTGGATCTGAAACTGATGAAATAGCTGTAACTGTACCTGTTACGTGCCTGGTGGTATCAGCGTGTGATGGTACACATGGTGAGACCAGCAGCTCTGGTTGCTATGGCCAGGTAAAACTGTTGCTAAGGACAGAAACAGAGTGGAAGTGTGTGGTTTATGCAGAGATGCAGATGGTGCGTGTTCAGTGTTTTAGAGACAACATATGTCCATACAGCTAATCAGTGCTATCCTGTTTTTCATTAATGTCAGATAAAAAACCTTTTTCTACTCTCTTCTTCTCATAATTTCCTAACATTATACTAACTCATCAATATGATGCAATGTACTGGTCCAATAGAAGATGCTGCTGTTCGTTTTTCTGGAAAACACATTCTAGCTGCTGAACCTTGACTTCCCTGTTCAGTGATAGCATGACTTCCTCTGTGGTTTAAAGCTGCTGGATCAAATAACCCCGTTGTTAGGTGTAAAAAATATGGCCTTATAAAGATAATAGAGTTCCTGGAGAGCCATAGCTGGAGGGATTGACTCTTCAACACACACGAACAACTCTGAAATCCAGGGCAGCTCTTGAAAGTTAAGCTTCCCATCGGACTGTAGAGGTGTAATTTGGTATTCTAGAAACTAAGTGCTCATCGTCTAACAGCACTTTTTAAAAACACATAATCTGGCAATAATGACCACTTTGCATGTCAATTGTAAAGTCCAATCTACCACAGTCTTGATAATGTATGGCTCAGCTCTGTTAGGGGAGTATTTTTGTCTCAGTTCAGCAAAAGTTTGAAGGACTTTATATCCCAAAAACCATGTAATTTTAAACTAGTATATTGCTTTTTTCTGTCTCTGGCCAGAACTATCTTCATTTTGCCGGCTTTTCCAGTTTTTTCCTTGGCTGAACGACATGATCATTTGGTCTCTAAAATGTCAGGAAACTGTGACAAATATCTGTCTCAATTAATCAAGTAATTATTGGATTTCAACATACCTAAAGTTACACTTGAAATGAATGTTAAACAATTAAGGTAAGTCTAAAGCATCAATTCGCATTAATGTGAATTGGACACACCGGTCATTCAGCTATGGCCCAGTAGCAAGACTCAGTTCTCTTATTGTGGTGGTGGTGTCACCTCTATCAACATTTATCAACATCATCAAACTCTTACCTTTCTTGTGTTGTTTCCTTTTCTCGTCAGGTAAAGGTGACGTGTTTGGCGATGTCTTTTGGAAAGAAACCACCCTTGCACATGCGTGTGCGAACGTCAGAGCACTAACGTACTGCGACCTCCACGTCATCAAGAGAGAAGCCCTGCTCAAGGTCTTGGAGTTTTACACGGCCTTCGCCAACTCCTTCTCCCGCAACCTCATCCTCACCTGCAACCTGCGCAAGCGGGTAAGTTTTACAGCTTTTTGAACAGTGCAGACAAACACACCTGAAAAACTACATTCATATATTCTACATAAAGCCACATGTACAAACCTAAGCATCCTCATACCAGTACAGTTGACCTGTAAACATTTACACACATTACATGTTTGTGCTCAGCCTCATATTCAATCTAGACAGATTACGTAGCTTATTAGCAATCAGTGAGTTGCCTATTTTCTCAAGATTTTCCTAAAACGATAAGGAATGTAATTTAGCTCAGTTTTCACGGTGACTTTGTGAGGTGAGTTGACACCAGCGCAGGGCTGGAACAGGAGGAAAAATGTTAGTTAATGCAGCTAGCTAGAAGTGAGCCATTCAGCTCAGCCGTCTGTCATACGTAAATCCTGGACACAGCAAAGTTCATCTGTGCACTCTCTTGAAACAGGTGGTGTTAGAGGCTTGATGGCTTATGGGACATTTCCATCCAGCTGTTTTTGAGCACATTTTAAATTTGCACATAAAGAAATCTGAGTGGAAATGATGAGAATATTAGAAAAAATATCTAAATATATAATTTTACGCTTGGGAGAAATGGAAAAGTTCGGGTATTAGCTAAGTACAATGAGAATAGATTTGGCGCATAAATGAAATACAGAAATCACATGACTTCCCCTCCAGGAGAGACAGTGGCAGACAAAAACATGAGACTGCAACGTTCCTTGAATTAATACAGGAAACAACCATTTCCATTGTCCACTTTGCTCTCTGTTAACGAACTTTGCATCATGTTAATACATTCATGGTTTGCCTTCATTTGAGGTTTGACTTTTGCTCTTTTCTTTCTTGTCTTTTCTTTTGCTTATTTTCTGAAAATCTGGTTAAAATTTGCAATAAATTTGGATGGAAACTCGACTTTACTGACAATTCACTTGGCAAACTGGTGAATGAGCCAGACACATGCTAGTGCCAGTCAGTCATAGTAAATTTCTCTGCTAGTTAGCTTGCTAAGCTAACCTGGTTGTTACTGGGGCAGTAAGTTTGCACAGTTTATTCAAGAGACATAAATTACCATTTGTAAGGTTTTGTTTAATGTTGTGCTAAATGAATGTTCAACAACATAGAAGCACAGGAGTCTTTCATCGGGTTTCCTCAAAGCATATATTTAACTTCAGCTAGCCATTAGAGGCATACAACAGAATTTGAAGCTCTGTGACTTGTTGCTTGTTACTGAAATACACCTTAGGAGTCAGAGTTGACTTCTCTCCTTTAGTTTTTATGTCCACAGGCTTGTACCTTTAACTTTTTATAGAAGAACCAGATGTTTTCTCATATAGTTTCTCCTTTTCAACTGACGATTCAACCAGGAGAGTTTTATGTTCATTCAAGCTTTGAAGTGCTCCAACTGTCAGTCACCTTACACTGTCTATGCAGAAAATGAGCAGCACTTTATTAAAGAAGACTGAGACGTCCAGTGGGAAATCTAAGAGGAAAATCAGGGATTGAGGGGTTGAAACAGGCAAAGAGATTTCTCAAGGATTTTTTGTTTCCCTGCCTTCATGAAAATAAACTGTAACCACGTCATAGTCAGAGGTGGGCCATCTAAATTGGCTTATTTCACACATCCTTTCTTCTACCTTTCTCTCATAATAACTCTGTTGTTGTTTACTTGTTTAAGTTGTTTTTCATTCTTTATATTCTCAGCGTGCTTTGAACGCAATGAATTATACATACGACACAGGTAACCTCATTATGTCCTGTGCCCTTTTTGCTCTTTCTTGCTGAAGCCCTATAGCAGGCAGTCTCTTCGCTCGCAGCAGCATTTTTCATACTGTGTTTAAGTTCATTGTTTATAGATCATAAGTTATTGATGACCATTTGCTTGTGTTGTAACTTCCTGTGCCTGTGCAGTATGTCTACATGCAAATTCTGTGCATACTCTGACTTAGAAGGTTTTTATTTAACCAAATATTTTATTTAGAAATGATGGCTGTGTATCGATCAAGTCTGTACTTTTAATGCTCACAGCTCTAGTCCGGCTTCAGCTCCAGGTTTCTGGTTAGTGACTGGATGCTTCTGTGTCAGTCTGTTAACTGGCTGTTTTATTTAGTTACCGGAGATGTTTGACTGTGGATCTGTCTAGTTCATTTTTCTTAGTTCATAACTCACTTTTGAGGTCCCAAGTTTTGATGCTACTGTTGATTTCTAGAGGAATGAACTGCTCCATTTAACCTAAATAATATTTTCACTCACTGTTCATTCATTTATTATTGGCAATTTTATTATTAATACTTGTTGAATTGCATAAATGTCAGTAGACGATGTCAGTCACTGAGTCACTCAGACTGAAACACCTTAACAACTTTCGGGTGGATTGCCATGAAATGTCATACAGATAATCATGTTAAACAGATGATGAATCCAGATGATGTTGGTGACGTTTCCTCTGGCGCTGCCATGAGGTTGACACACATCTAATTTTTCATCTGGCACCACCGTTAGGTAAAACATTTCAGTTCATCCATTCTTTTGGTTTATGACCAATTAATTAGGAAACTAATGTATTTCCCATAAGCCTCAGCTGTACTTTGTTTTTAATGCTAACTAGCAAATGTTTATGCTAAAACTCTAAACTGCTTTAAAACGGGTAAACATTATTCCTGCTAACATCAGCATGTTAGCATTTTTTCTATGGGTCTGTAATTTCTTGATAATTTTACAAAACATTTCCTGGAAATAACAGTAACTGTACTTTTTCACACTTTTACATGTTCATGATTTGCTGTGCACTGATTAAAATTCTCTATGATATGAGAGCAGTGGAATTAATGAATTGGTAGAGCAGATGAATTGTCTCAATTTTCCCTGTAATTAGCACTAAATTATATACTTCTTTCCAAGAACCTTCCTATCAGTTTGCATTTATAATTTCCTTTTAAGGGAACTGCAGTAAACTATTGAGCCCGTAAAACAAAATATGACCATTTTTTTTAAATACATGCTGTCTAGTTCTTACAGGTAACTGTTGGTGCAACATTTTACTTTTGCATGTTAGCTTGACTTAGATATGACGGACGGGCCCCATCAGCTAATCATAAAACTTCAGGATCAGTTAAAAGATTTTATTTTGGAAGGGAATGCATCTCAGTTAGAAAAGATGGGATGCTCATTTTCATTGTGTCCCCGGTGTGTAATTTAGGCCGATTACACAGCAGCAGTTCACACACAAATCTGCTAAGTGAAGCTTTAAAATGAGTTAAGAAGTAAAACTACCATTACGATGAGGTAATGGCTCTTATTTTAAAACACAATCTCCCTTCATCATGTGTTGGCAAAAGAACGTGTCATGATTCATGAACAGGTCTTTAAACAAGCTTAGCCGCTCTGAGAGCTGATGACTAAATCTCACATCTTTGGCAGACACTCTCTCTAAACTTAGTTAATTGTAACAGATGTGCACTTTTTTTTTTTTTTTGCAGTGTGCAGCAGGATCTGACCCAGTGGTATCCTCATGTAAACACAGAGCAGAAATAGTGATGTGGGCAGAGCTCTTTTCTCCTCTCCTCAGTTAGCTATTTTGTTCCCGGGATGCGTGACAGCTGCTACAGCGCCGCCATGATGAAGATAAACAACTTGTAGCGGGAGCTCAGACAGGGGCCTGTGGGGGCTCTGAGGAGACCAGAATGTGTGTCAGCCCTAACTCGCCGTGTCACTCATGCAATAATGGCCAGCTACCAATCTGCCTCCCTAAGCACTTTCCTTTCTCTCTCTAGCTTGTTCTCTGTCTCCTCACGATTCTCTGACTTTAACTTTATCTCCTCATTGCATCCTGACTTTCTGCAAAACACTTGTTAATATTTGAGGAAGAGTGTTTAGTGATCGTGTCTCTCTTCAGACTGAGTGTTAGACGGTGCTCATTAGGCGAAGGCAGTGGTTCTCAACCTTTATTTTTTTTTTCAGTATGTCCTCTCAGCCCTATCAGATGGGCTCGAGTACCTCTTATTCATTTTAGATAGATGGCGATGGCTTAACGGATTTTTTCAGCAGTATTACACGGCAGAGAATATACACAACAGTTCTGCAACAAATCCTCCCTTCATAAAGATGAAGATGCTCAGTTTTTAGAGAGGTGTTGATTTAACTGTATGATCATTTTAGACGATGTAGTTGTTTTTCTATTGTTTTGTCAACCTCATTTATATCAGAGGAGAGGCTTAATAACACAAGAAAAATTTCAGCAGATAGCAGTGCAAGGTTTTGCCTGTAAGGCTACGTTCACACTCCTACATTTTAGTTTCAAAATACTCCTGGTGTCCACTACTCCGGAGTTTTCAAGCACCTAAAACTGAGACTTTGGGAAACACTGCTGGATCTGTTTTAGTCTGAAAGCTCTGGGGTTGTGTTCTTCGGAAACGCAGACACCCATGGTCGCTCCCTGATTGGGTCGCGATCAGCTTCAACTACCAGTGTTGAAAGCAACATGGATACAATCGTTGTTGTCAGCAGCTTTTGTTCAGTTAAATTCTGCATTTTAACACTGCAGCTGTCTTTGCTTTTCCTCGTTAGTAGTATTTTCTGCAACTAATCAACTGCAGAGTACACAATCTGCTTCCTGTTTACACTGGCTCGCACAGGCCCACTGTACGTGAATGGTCATGTATGTATGCATTTCCAGGTGTGATGGTATGGACAGAGATCATTTTTGTTTGAAAACATATTAGTGAGGACGTAGCTTAAGGGCACTTTTGCATTTTTTTGGTAAAACCTTTAATCTTCCAGTTGTGAGATATACGAGCTCTTCGGTGCAGCACCACAGTTTTGTTGGTGTTGATCTTCACAAATGGCTGAGTTTTACTTTGCGATTGCTGACATATCCCTGGTCTTCCTCAAACAGACAGATTACAAAGATATAATCCAGATGAGTTTTTGTTCTTTGTATTTTTGTTGTGTTCTTTGTACCGGCTCCACCTTTCTTTACATTTGTCTGCACCACAAACACTGTAGGGCACAGCTGTAAATCATGCACATGTTGATGAGAACACAATAAAACAACAACAACACAAAGAATTATTATTCATTCAAATTATTATTATTAATATAATATATAGAATAGAGAATAGAATTTGTATCCGTTTGGGTTTTGTTTACACGTGTAACGTTTGTAGAGACAGTGTTACAGTCTATTCATAAATGTGTTAGGAAAGTGTAGCCTGGAGAAACGGTAGTTTATGTCGGCCACATCAGTCCAGTCTAGACATTCAGCCAGTGGCTCAGGACTGCTGAGTGATTTACAGCCAAGTCTGCACTTTAACTCTCAAAGGATGTGTTAGGATACAAAAACAGCTGAGAAGCAAATACTTGGGGATATTTATAGACACTTCCACTCCTTGAAGTTATTGGCCTTTTCCAGCTTTTGATGAAAGGCTTCTCTGTCAGCGTACTTGAAATACAGAGACCATGAAAAGTGTTCCAGTCCTTAAACTGTCTGTGGTGAAGCTGATTAAATCCTGAATTACAGTAGGTCTGCTTGTTTGCAATTTGACGTCACACTCATTGTGTCAGTTTAAAGAATATACACCGGTAAAAGATCACAACCAACACAATGACACAGTATTTTACGATCAAATAACTTTCTGTAGAGCCTTTTGTATCTATATCTGTAAAGCTGTCTTACCCATTCATCCATATCCTATAAGATCTGGACCAGGAAACTCTGCACATCAGTGGCAGTGAGCGAAACATTTTTCATTACTGAAGACTGATGTGTTACAGGAATCTGGTGAATCTCAAACAGAGACTTTGACCATATTTACAGACAAACTGTTCATGCATGGCTCATAGAAACCACCGATAAAGTTTGTTCCCACCAACTTGCACAGAGTACATTTTTATGAAATATAAAGAGAAGCCTCACGGAAAATAGGCATGGGCAGCTCATCTCACAGCAGAGGCCACGGCCTTGCAACTACGACTGATTGCAGAGTGGATGGAAATATGCATTTTTTGTTTTCTGGAAATTAGGTTCAGATATGAGCTATGTTCAGCCATGTTTTGTATCCAGTTGTGTCTGGATTTCCTGGACAAATGGACTGGCTCACTCACTGATGTTTGAACTTATGTCCTCACACTTGAACCACATTTCATTTTAGCTTCAGAGTTTGCAGTGTCTCATGGAGGAGGGATGGTGGGTGTTTTATTTTTTGTCATAGCTTCATTTTTTCTTGTTTACTACAGCTTTAAGTCAACAGAAAGGAAGAGAAAGAACTCCTTTATCAGGGCTTTAAACAGAGAGTAGAGATTAGGTCCTTACCTACAGAAACATCACATTAGTGTTTTTGAGAGATTCAGTTCAGAGGGCAATAGAAAGAATAAAAAGATGCAGCAGTCGTGTTCTACAGTCATGGTGCACCAAACCTCCTCCTCCAGAGCTCAGAGCTTCTATTACACAAGTACTGTGTAAATGTGGCTTCTCTTTTTACTACTTCCCCAAGGCTGTTCACCTGGCTAAGCGGTATATATTACCTGCAGAGAAAAGTGCAGATCTGCCGTTTCTTGGTCGTTGCTCTAGGGCCTGTTATCCTTGAGTCCCGACTCTGCAGCTTCTTCTTTGTCAGTAGAAATGTCCCTTTTCTTCACCAGGGAATCACTAACTGTTCATCACAGTCAGAATCGTTTTATTGGCCAAGCTCAGTAAAAGCGCAGGAATTTGTCTGTGATTTTGGTGCAAGGACGTAATGAGCGTTTCAGAGCAGCAAACTGCAGAGTTTAAAGGGAAACAAATACAATTGACTACAGACTGTAAATGTTACTTTACATTTAGGTGTTGGACTAAATATTCTACCTAAAGCATCACTGATTCTCATTTTCTATTAACAATGAATCAAATTACTGCAGTGGGTGATTCCAGCAATTAGCCCACAGAGAATTATCATCAGCTCTGCAGCTCGACTTTTTTCTGCTTGCCCCTTTCAGGTTTTATGGCACATTTACTGTACGCTTCTGTGCTGGACTGTAGTGGACGGTTCAACAAGCTCAGATAAACCCATTGTACACTAGCTACCCACCACCAAACAGCAGACAGACACAGTTAGAGAGCAGCTGGTGAACATAGTGGGACATTTAGCAGCTAAAGAGTCAGATGTTTTTATTAGGAGTTGGTGGAGACCAAGCACAGAGTTAAAACTGGAGTGAAGATTGGACTTAGATTCATCAAACACAACTCTGAATACTAATTCCCAGAATCAGCACCACTTGTGCTTTGCAGATGACACCACAAATCCACTTAGAAATCATAGAAAAAAAGGAAACTCCTATAATCTTGTCTCATAATCATCATGTTCCGACTCTTTCTTCAGTGTAAAAGAAATCCAGCTGTGGATGGCAGCTGTGGTGACAGAGCAAACAGGTTATGCAGCATAATGTTTCAGAGGGCAAATTTCAAAGTCAAAAAGCAAACACAAAGCTGCTCATTTATATCCATGGCAGCATTGTGCATACAAACTTTCTTTTGACATAACAAAGGCTGCAGGACATACACATACACATCCACTGATATGATCCTCGTCTTATGTTGCCATTGATAGCCATTTGTTTTGTGTTACAGAGACACTGTCTGTGTTTTATTGGCTAAAATTGAAAACTGTAAAAGAAGTATAATGGCACATTTTTGTATGTTTAGGTCCTCAGTTGTCAGTATGTCCTTGCCTCATTATCACCCTGATAAAACCCTGAACATTTCTCTACTTGGCGAGTTAACTGAATCTGATTTTCTGACACTGCCAAACACCAACCTTCGGATGCCAGCACAGAGCGACAGCAGACAAACTGATCTGAATCCACACCAGGAGGATCTGGCTGCAGTTGACTCGCAGTGTTTCATCTTTGGGTGGTATTCATCCTTGTTCTGCTGAGTTTTAGAAACCTAAATAAACAAGTAAACAGGACCCGTGAGTGAGTTTGTTTGATGGGGAGGAGCTGTTAAAGGCGCCTGCTGGGAGGCTTCTCATGCTGCGCTGAGGTTTTTCGGGACAGCTTGTGTGCTGGGAGGGACAGACTTCAGGGCTAAAGCCTGCAGAACGGGAGGCTTTTACCAGCCCTCTATTGGATTATTCATGTGACCGACAATAAAGACGGGTGGGCATACTGTGTGTGTGTGTGTGTGTGTGTGTGTGTGTGTGTGTGTGTGTGTGTGTGTGTGTGTGTGTGTGTGTGTGTGTGTGTGTGTGTGTGTGTGTGTGTGTGTGTGTGTGTGTGTGTGTGTGTGTGTGTGTGTGTGTGTGTGTGTGTGTGTGTGTGTGTGTGTGTGTGTGTGTGTGTGTGTGTGTGTGTGGGGGGCTGGCTGAGTGTTATTGACTGTTGAGGGCATATTTTTTAAAAGCAAGCGGACAGCAAGAAAAAGGTAGTATTTTTGTGTGTGCAGGGATGGAGAGTAACTGAATACATTCACTCAATTTAGAGGCTCTGCTACTTCACTCGACTCTTTCTACTTTTCTGCTCATCAGAATCAGATTTTATAATTGAAACAGGGCACAAGATATAACATGGCTGTGGAATCTGTCAACTCTTCAGGATCTTTGAAAAAACTGCCTTTATTTCGGCTCTGTGAAGCTGGTTCTCACATCAGCTTGTATTGTATTTATAGGTTATTTTGCTCTGACCAATCAAAAGCCATTTATATATCCGTTTTGCCGAAATCATTTTCTGGCAACATCGAAGCTGGGTAGGTTAAAACTCCAGCAACACTTGTGGCCTTTATCAGGGTCATCAAATAGATGGGTGAAACCATATTTGGTATATTTACTACTACTAAACTAAATATGGTATTTTCTCATGGATATCAAAACTTTTTATACTTTGGTGTTAATAATCTTACTTAAGAGATCTGAGAACTGCTTCCCCCACTGTTTGTGTGAGTGTCTGTGTGCGCATGCTCACGCCGAGCTGCGGACGATGTTTTAATCAGCGAGCAGCCAGCTGAGTTGTCAGAAGCTCTTTATAACAGGCTGTTGACCAGCAACTCGCTCAGGGCAGAGCTTCCCAAAAGCTTTGTCTTCATTCTGCTCACTCACAGCGGAACAAAGTTAACGTGATAATTAATTGATTGCTTAGAGGAATTTGTTTCTGCGTTCACCCCCTCCTGTGAAAACGCTCTTCCCTCAGGTCCAGGCAGTTTACACTGATTTCAGTCTGTGAGTCTAGTGTGCTCTTATGGAGTTTTTTTCCACGGTGGATGTGTGCAGAATATCTTTTTCCACAGTGAATTTTACCACTTTTCTCCATGTTAGCAAAAAGTCAGTCAAGCGGCAGACGCACATTTGTTTTTAAAGGTCAGAGGTCAGGATCTGCTGCTGGAGCTGGAGTTGTGTTGAAGGTTTTGAAAATTCAGTAATTATTGACAACCAGGCAGCAAGGATGGAGCTCTGCTGCCAAACCCTCTTCGCCTTAGTTGCTGTTTTTTACTGTGATTGTTGACGAAGCATGTTGCTTTTTTTTTTAGGAGATTCGTTGCTGTATATTTTTCTCTTTTGTTCGCATCTTGGATTAAAATAACACAGAGAGAAACTAAGGTCTTTAGGTCATGCAGATGTGTGCTCTTAAAAAAGCAAAGCAGCATCTGCATCATGTACCAAAAATACACATGGCTGTTTCTGTTCACCACATGCTATACAAAGTATATCTCATATCTTCTCATGTATATATGTACACACACACACACACACACACACACACACACAGAGGCCATCTGTGTACTCTCAGGCTACAGCCGACTCTGATTCTTCTACCAGTGACTCTTTCTCATTTATAACAGTTCAGTTTTCATTCTCACCACTTGCGTTGTGCTAACAGACCGACAGTGGAGACACACTGTCATGCTCAGTGACAGAAAAGAAGAAGAAAATAGATGTTTCAGATTTGGTTCAGCAACTTTTGTTCCTATATTTGTATCTATTACACTCAGCCCTGGGCTCAAGGCATTCTGGGACATTCTATATTAATCCAAGGCCTGAGGGGCTTGTAGTCCATGGCTATCACTTCACATTGGTACCACGTAAAGTGGGCTAAAGCCGTGTTTGGCAGCAGGGTTAGCCCCAACTTTTCATGGCTAAAAATAGAAATGTAGGATGTAACTCCGGGCGAACTGGCTTATTGTGAAAGAAGGCTGAACAAAAGCTGCAGGCCCAGTCTTAGCTCACAGAACAGGATGTCCACAGGCTACGAAAACAATTACACACTTCTCACATGATCACAGTAATTAGTGGTTGTTCTCATCTGCTATCATCTCTTCTTTTCTACAGTCATCACAGCCTAATCCCAGCTACATCATTGTAACATCAGAAAGATGTCGGACAGATGTTACGTCAAACCCCAACGTTGGCGACACTGGTGACAAGACTAAAGCAGTTTTGGTCACCTTACATACACTGTAGGATATCAGAGATAATCTTATTTCATCCATTAACGTACACCTGGTGATTTGTGTCTCGATCGCTAATGTTGATATTATAATTAGCATGCTAATATGTTAACCCTAGCATTAGCATTTAAATGTACTGTGCTAACGCTTACGTTAGCATGTAAACATGAGTGTAGTTAGAATGCTGACAAAAATATGTTTATGAGTTAACGAGTTGTCACGTAATGGATTGAAGTGAAAGTTCAGACGTGTTGATGAGTCCTAATGACTGTTTGTGCTGATTTTATGGGAATCTAAAATTATTTTTGATATTAACTCTTTAAACCAGAGGGTTGGACTGACGGACCGACCAGCCAACACTAGGCGACCATAAACCAACCGACAGTGTGGGTAAAAATTTCACAAGGTGAAAATGTCAAGATATGAAAGGTTTGGGATTAAACAGAAGCGGTTTTTTATTTTCGTCATTTTACAAAAGACATTCAGCTGTTTAGTGACGAGGTAAGGTTTTGTGAGATCATCTTGTAGACTTCACTGGCATCAAAAATCGTCCTGATCTTATGACGACAAACCAGCTTTGACTTCTGAAAGTAAGAGTCAAATAAAAGTAGTTGATCCCTGCCGTTTCTCATCAGGGCTCACTGTTCTACTTTTCTCACATCGCTTCACCTCAGAGGAGCAAACACACAACCTGACGTTTTTACCAGCTGACACATTCTCATTTTACTTTTACTTCTAAACTGACGCTAAGCTTTGTAAGTGCCGATCATCTGCATCAGTCACAAAGCAAAGACAAGGAGAGGGGGCAGCTAACATGTTCCACATTGAAATGAGTCATGACCGGATCTCCAGCTTTTATTAAACATGCGCTGATTTTATTGATTCTCCTTTATGTTTATTTTCAGCCTCTTAATGCTCAGAAAAATTTCATATCACAGTAAGATTAAATATGAGCATGTGTAAAGCATTGCACTGTAGCCTCTGTTACCTTGTGTTTCAGAGGAGGACAAATTTTTAATAATGAATAAAGTGGAAGATGTGTGCACAGGAGTGTGTCCTGAAGAGATGAAGGGGGGAGGAGAAGCTTGTATGCATACAGTGTGTGTACGAATCTGAAAGATGAAAGATGTTATGGTTGAGGTGTGTGTGTGTGTGTGTGTGTGTCTGTGTGTGTGTGTGAGCACAGGTTTGTTGGATGATGGGAAGGTTGAAAATGTGTCTTAGTGAAATTAAGAGTAAGGTGGATAAAGGTTTGTTTGTGTAGCTGTGTCCCAGTTTTAATGTGAAGTTAAAGTCATTTGGAGTCTGTTTTTATTGTTTGTGCTGGAAACATCATTAATTTATATTCAAGTAATTAATCTATAAAGTGTCAATAATAGTGTCAAAGGTCAATCACAAGTTCCAGAGGCATGTTCATGTCTTCAAAATAATCCAAAGTTACAACAAAGAGCCAATGTTTGGCATTTTGTTTGAGAATCAATTAATCCTTTAGATAATTCATCAATAGTTACATAATTTTCCTTTCAATAAAGTAATAAATTAATTGACTGTTTGTTTCAGCTCTGCACTTAATAATGTCAGTAGACATGGGTTGTTTCATTTTCAAGAGTGGAGTTGATTTTTAATTTCTAATTGATATTATTGATTTGTCCTGATAAAGAGATAAAAATATGTGGGTAACATTGGAAAAGTAAACTTGTGATGCATTTAGACTTGTAAATGCCGAGGAGCTGCAGACAGAAAGAGTGTAGCAGCCTTAATTGGGCCCAGTGGGTTTGTCTAGCTTCTCAGCAGTCTCGCAGTCTGTCCTGCTCTGTCTTGGATTTGCACAGTTTACCAAAGATTCTCTGACCAAATTCATATGTATGTTCTCATAATTCTGTCGTGTAAACATGAAGCAGATTTTTTTTGGAAATACCCACAATAAAGCAGAAGCCTGACCTCTGTGCTGCTTGTCCATGGAAATCATTATGTATTTCTACATATGCTGCAGTACAAGCACAGTGCTGCCCTTTTTCCAGGTCTTCAACATGAATCATCATCTCTAGAGAACCTGTAATCTGTTAGCTCTAATATGTAACCTTTAATTTAACAGGTTTCTCATTGTCATACAAGCCAGATACAGTTTTCAACCAACTGCTGTTCCAGTGGTTACTTACCAGTGGTTCGGTGTGTTGTGTGGGGTATTTACTCTTAAGCAGGTAGAAACACTCTTTTTGTGGATTTGTCCAGTCTTTGTGGCTTTCAGCTCGTCTTCAGGTTTGTCCAAGCTTTACTGTTTGAAGGCCTGACATGAACAGACTCTGCCAGGTGTGAACCAGAGCCAGTTTCACTTCTTCCTTGTTTTGGCGGTGGCTTTCCAGGCTGATGGCAGTTTTGCCTTAAAAATCTTTTTGGATGCCTCGCCTGTTTGGCTAGGATTACTGTCCTGCTGCTGCATGGTCCTGACAGGACTGTATGTAAAAAGAGCTGAGTCCTGCGTCCTCAAATTAAAGCTGACTGCGCTCTAGTATTTCCCATAATTATAGCTACAATTCATACACGATAAGACATCAGTAATATTTTTAAACTGCACAAATCGCTTGTATAAATACATTTCACTAAAGGAACCACTGAGCTGATCTGCTGAATCAGATTCAAACTGGAAAACTAGGGTGAAGCCCCAGTACAAGCACAGTACAGTGTCTGTGTGAGTTCCTCTGTGTGTCTAAATGAATATGGGCTTTCAAGCATATTGGAGTCTTATATGAGCCTATAGGGAATGTGTGACTGTGTGCTCAAGTGTGCATGTGTATATACTAATTGTGTGTGTGTGTGTGTGTGTGTGTGTGTGTGTGTGTGTGTGTGTGTGGTGTGTGTGTGTGTGTGTGTGTGTGTGTTTGAGCGAGGCTGGGTCAACCGCAGGGAGTCGACAGGCGCATTAGGGACGAGGTGCAGCAGAGAGGAGAACAAGTCATCCATGCACACAGTCTCATTTTCTCCTCCTCTCTCGTGTCTGGTAAATAATGAATTGTTGAAGTAAAGAGGAAAAAGTCACCAATTCTTTCCTCCTGTGTTTGTCTCTCTGGAGAAGTCGTAGCTGCATTAAAGAAAGACAAGGGAGGATTTTCTCTGCAGAGTAGTTGCAAGAAACGAGAAAAACTAACACGCTTTTAAAAGGAGTGGACGCCGTGTCGTCCACATGCTGTTCTTTAAGCAGTCATTTCACAATGCTGCAGCAATAAGGGCCTGTGTGTGTGTGTGTGTGTGTGTGTGTGTGTGTGTCCCATATGCTCCAAGGGCCAAAACAATTAGTTGATTAACAGATTTGTCAATAGATCCTGTAAAAATATGAAACGTTTGCTGATTGCAGCGCGTCAGATTTGATGATTCAGTGCTCCTCTGTCACTTTGGGCTCTGGTTAAGCAGACAATTTTATATATATATATTATATATATATATATATATATATATATATATATATATATATATATATATATATTATATATATATATATATATTTTATAGTTGCACTTATTTATCAACTTTCAGAGGAATCATCTCATGATCATGTGACAATATTGTTTTTGTCCTTTTTCCAGATCCTCTTGTTCAAATTAATGATAAATGACTGTAACCATCATTAATTGGGTTGGATGGTGATGGAAGGGTGTCTCTTTATGTGCATTATATTTTATTCAAGCTTGCACTGTGTGTTTAGCCATATATTTTTACATAATTTTTTTTATGTATTTTTGTTTGGCTGCCTTTGTGCACAATATTATTAATGTTTAAGCTGAATCACAGGAAATCAATTTAGTTTTTTAACATACTAATGTTTTTGTTTTACACGTGTGAAAAGTTACGTCTGATGTAATATATAAAACCCAAACACTGATTTGGTTATTTTATGGGACATCATGCTGATCTCATGATATTTGTTTCCCAGCCTCATTTTATAGAGTAAATAATGAATGTGTGTGTGTGCTGTGGTTGTGTGTACATCACTAACGAGGGTGTTAACGTGTGGCCATGTGTGTTTCATTTGTCATTATGAGCGTGTATATATTCCCTCAGAGTTTGGTACCCTGTGGTGACTGTGTGTGTGTGTGTGTGTGTGTGTGTGTGTGTGTGTTTGTGTGTGTGTGTGTGTGTGTGGGTGGGAGAGAAATGACAGGATTACCTGGGATTACCCGTCTCCTCTCCCCCCTCAGTCCCGCAGGACCTTTTGTGATGAGCAATGGAGGCAAGAGACGGAGAGACATGAAAACACGTACACACAGTATGTACGTGTTTGTGCATGATCCAGGTATTACTCATGTTATTAGTCCCACAATGGGGATATGTGCTGTGCTGTGCTGTGTGTGTGTGTATGTGTGTGTGTGTGTGTTTTGGATCTGGACAGATGACATATCATCTAATTTTGATATCAGTAACAGAATCAGTCAGTCTGTAACTGCTTTCAGTAAACAGAGAATCAATGATGTGATAATAATGGACAGTCTAACTGGAGCTAATTAAGTAGCTTCTCATTTCGTGATTATTTGTTGCATTTTTTTCTTTCAATGTTTGTTTCAAAGTTTTGAAGAGTTTTTGTCTTCATGTGCTTCTGTGATGTCTGCGTGTGTGTTTTCTGAAGCTGCAGTGTGTTGATCTCTCTGACGACACACCTTTGTTTTATATCCATTATACGTGGGAATGAAGGGGATTGATGGATACCAGTGTATACACATATCGTTGGTGATAGAGGACCGACAACTCCTCATTCCTCTGTGATGGAGTTAAAAAATAAGCAGTGACACTGTGTGTGTGTATGTGTGTGTGTTTAGCTCACATTGATTAGAGACCACAGAGTCTCGTAGAATGAGCTGATCTAAGTGTGTTTTAATCTCTGTAGTCAGTAAGTGTTATTTCTTCTTGCAATCTTGTTTTCTGCCCAGCACTCTCTCTCTTTTCTGCCTAGCACTCTCTCTCTCTCTCTCTCTCTCTCTTCCTCTCTCTCTCTCTGTTGCTATTTTTAGAAGCTTTATGATACGAGCTCCTTCGATGTCTGCCAGAGCCGAGCTGTAATGTTCCTCCCTCACCGCCGCCTCCCTTCGCTTGCTCTTATTGTTATTTCACTCTCTCATTGATGCAGGATCGTAGTCGGTAGTCAGATCCAACACCAGCGAGCCCGCGGTCCAGTTTAGATCCTTTTATTCACTCCAGCTATTGTTGTGTGAGCCAATCGAGCATCTATCCATCACTCTGACTGCTGCTGCAGCTGCTGGTGTGTGTGTGTGTGTGTGTGTGTGTGTGTGTGTAACAAAGAGCTACAACTCAACAAAAAGAATTTAATCAAGCGCAGGATTGAGAGCACCCACATCATGTACATGCTCACACACACACACACAGTTTCTCCTTCAGCATCCAGGATTCTCACACCAACTGTAGAGGTATTACTCCACTTCCACCCGTCATGGTGACTACCGCATCGTGCAGGGGGGTCTCAGGGGACCACTGTGACATGCAAGTCAAGGCAAGGGGGTAGGGACTGAATATGATACCGTCAGTGTGGTTTACTTTGTTTTCATCACGATAAAAAGAACCAACCTTGACATATCTTAACATGTATCAAAGACACAACAAATAAACTGTAAAAGAAGGGTCTCTGGAGGATTTTAACTTTCAATATGCATGCTGGGAAGTCTGCTAATATGCTGATGATGAATGTTTGAATAAGCTTAAATAAGCTGAGTGAACTCTCAGCAGTTCATTAATTCAACTCATTATTTTAAGTGAAAAGAACTCGAGTCAGAAGATCTCAGTTTCATAAACTCTGAAATGGTCTGAAAATAAAAACAGTTGGATGAATTTCAAATAAGATATAATGAAATGTAGAAAAGATGAAATACACTAAATTTCTGTGTGATGTTTAGTGTTCAGTGACCAGGGAACCAAGTGATCCCAGGTACAAGTTGGATATGTAGTCGAACTAGTTTTGATTTTGTAGCAGGTCTCAGTTCTGTGTGTCAATATATCAAATACTGGATCCTCCCAGTTCAACACGAATGAACTTTACACTGCTACGGACTGAAACAGCCATATGCTCACACTCTAGTCCAACACTGACAAAAGCCTTCACCTCCCATCTACTCATCTTCTATATGTTACCAAACTAACTGATAGCCTTAAGAATAAAAGCATTATGACCTTATATTGTGTTAAAAGCTCACCTGAGTATCTGTGTGACAAAGTTTAGCTTTAAGTAGTGCAGACGGCGACTGACTGACACGTTTTCCCCTCAGGCCTCAACGCAGCTGCATGTGCTCGCTGCTGAGACTGTTTAGTTCCACAAAATACATACTCAACTTCTGCTGATACTAGCAACTCCAAATACTTTGAGAGGTGTGCACCTGGTACAGAGGAAAAAGAAACATTTGAACCTTCCTGCTCGACATCAAAGTCACGTTTTGTTCATCCCAACCTCTTCGCCACTCAACAACATGGTCGAGCTCCTTCTGCTTTTGCTTCTTACAGATGAGTAATAATTCAGATTGGTCAGTGTAGCTTCTTGACAGGTGAACATGAACACAACTCATGGCGTCTTCTCTCTGTGACTGTAGAAACTATTTGACTTTGTCTCCTTTCTGTTTGCAGTAAATGCTACAGGCTGGTAACATACGCCTACTGTACTTTGTCTTTCCCGGTGCGATGCTCAAATCAGAGCTATAATCAGTCGTGTCATGTGTGCCCACCCCTTCACCTGCCTCAGCCTTTTCAGATTTGTCAGCCCGCTCTGATTGCTTGCCAACTGTAAGCCCGTTTATTGATTTTTGAATTACATAAACCGCCTATAACTCACCCAGCTGTATCTGCATTTGGATCCGGTTTCCTGTTGCCTGTTATTAGAGCTGTTAAATCACCAATTTCTGCTGCTACAAACCTTTTTTCTTTTTTTACTTTTATTATTGTATATCTTCAGCTAATGTGGGATGAAAGCAAGAACGCCTCCGCTGCAGTTAGATCATGGTTTATTACTAGGAGAACTTTGCATAATTTACACTGTTTGACGGACTGCAATTTGGCATCAGCAGATGAGAGTGTGTGTTTGGATGCGTTTCAGTGTGCTGAGGTGGCTTTGGCTTCGTGCAGTCGCTCCTGCTGGTAATTAGATAAATTCTTTTTACATCAGAGCCTGCAGAGTCAGGTGAATGAACAGATTTTGATTCTCATCTTCCTTGTATTGAGTCAGATAGGAAAAAGATGGCTGGCTCATTACAGCTAAATGGTAAGGCATGTTAACTCTCAGCATGCACTTCAGCAACCTATAATTTAAGTAACTGCAGGGGAAATGCATCTGTTAAAGAAAGGAAAACAACCATGTAGACAAGCTTCACCTGTGGTCAGTCCTGACTGTACCTGCAACATATTTTTTGGCCACTTGGGGGCAGCAGCAACAAGATGTGAACCATAGATTGTAAATAAAAATGGACATAGCTTCTGTGACTTCAGCCATAAGTTTCTGAAGAGCAGTTTTAAAGCTAAGAGTGTTGCACCACCGTCGCCATCTTGGCAATACGGTACTTCACCCCCAACTCCCAGCATTTTCAAAAAATTTAAAATAAAGGGGGGGGGGGGGGGGTGTTGCTGGTGCATGCTGGTTTGTTGCAAGCACGTGCCCATCCACCTGTCACTGACCACACCCTCAGTTATGCAGAACTTTAAGCCTTAATAAAATTTAAACATGTGCGTTATATAAAAATTCACCCCTGTGCAGTTGTCATGAAGCAGGAAATTAGCTATAGAGACCCAAACTGTTTTTGGTACCAGGCCGTAAACATGTTTATTTCTGCTGTAAGGTTGGACATTTTAACATGGGAGTCTATGAGGACTGACGTGGCCATTTGAGGAACTGCAGTTTTTGGCACTTCAGTGTTGACTTCAGAGGTTTCACTTTGTGTGAACACAACATTGGCATTAAGCTGATGCTGTGAACTGTTTTTAGCATTTTAAAGACTTGTTGTTTGTGAATAAGGGTTAACGATATCTTTGCCAAACCAGCTGCGTCACTGTCTGACACTGGGCAGAGTTCAAGTGTATCAGCGTGTTTGCTCTGCTCTGTTGGTTGGTGCTGGGCTTAGCTGCTTTTATCTGAATGTGACCCGTTACACAAACAAGTCACGCTCCTCTGTAATGGGCTCCTCTGTCATTCCTGCACACTGCCAAGACGCTCTCTAGCCACATTCACACGCAGCCGCTTCCTGCCGCACAATTACAGTGATGAATGAGAGAGGGAGAGCGGCATGTGACCGCCGGCAGCTCTGCATAAACAACAAACCATCAGCAGTAAAACAGAGAGACTGATTTCCTCCTCCACCGTACAGTGAGAGTGATGGAGGAGCTGAGGAAACATCCAAATAAAAAGTGTGCAGAGAGAGAGAGAGAATGGAGGTGATCATGACCCACAATGCTTTGCAGCAAATTCCTCATGGGCCACATTTGATATTGAGTTGGGTAGTTAAAGAGGAAGAAATCACCTGGTCATATTCAGCATGACGTCCACTGATTTCTTTTTCACTCTCTCACCACATTTCATCATTTTTATTTCTTTAGGCCAGTCTTTACTGTAATATGAATTTTCTCCACGTTTCAAAATACAAAGATTTCAGCGGGTCTTTAAAACACCTTTTTCCAGACGATTGGCTGTTTCAGGGGAGGGGCGGGACATATGTCATATAACCGCCATCTTTGGTTTTACAGACTTTTCTTTAGGAAGTGGTTTGTCTCCTCCTTTATAATGTATTCATATCAAGTCTTTGCTGCAAGACTCCAGGAAGTAACTGCACCCGTCCACAATTAGTCCCAGTGAAACCTGTGTATAAAACCACAACTTGTCATTTTTACACTTTTGTACAAGATGTAAAGTGTTTGCTAGTGAGCTGTAGACCTGCTGGTGTTGGGTTTTGTTTCCTTTAGACACAGCCAGGCCAGCTCCATCGACTTCTTGGCCAAAGCCTTGGAAACAGGGTTTATGACTATCTATGGGTTGATTCTCCTGTAAGTGTTGGAGCTTCCGTGTGAAAAATACCTGTGACTGCTGCAGAGTCATTTGAACCAGGACTGAATGCCAATTGTACGCTTTCACACTGATGACAAAAGACAGATGTTAGTGGGTTTTTTGTCCAGTGTGAGAGGGGCTTTAGTTTTACTTTTCACGCTCTGACAGATGTCTTTCTTTTCTCTCTCTTTTGTAGCACGTATATTTCTCTTCCTTTTTCAATCTGATTCAGCAGGTTTTTTTCTGTCCTGTTTTTCTGTTCCTGGCCCGTCTTTACTATAATCTATACAGAATCGCCTCCTCTCTACTCTGCTGCTATTTCTCTCCATCTTCCCTTTTTTCTCCTCGTCTCCCTTTGTCTACATTTTTACATTCTCCCTTAAGTGTTTTCTGTTTCTCATCTTCTCTCTCTCTTCCTCTTTTTCCCTGTTGTTTTTCCTCCTTTTCTTTACCTCTTGTTATCATTAGTATCATGTACAGGATCTACTCCTCCATGTCAGTGTGTCTCTATTTAACTTTTTAATGTGCTTTATTAGCTGGCTTGTACTTAAATTCAGTATTGCCAAAGCAATATGTGCAACGTGAGCATTTAACAGACAAAACAAAACAATGGTATGATTACCAGACACTGTACTGTACATATGCTATATATGTGCTGTATACTGTTTCTCTGTACTCGCATTTAATATTATCTAATATTTCCTCCTCCTCTTCAGTCTCTCTCTCTGTAATGTTTTCAGTTTTATTCCTCCCCTCCAGTCAGAATATCATGACCTGACTAAAATGAAGACATTACTCAGCCCAACCAGCGTCTCTGTGTGAAACCCTAAATAAACCCTGACACTCTCCTTCTGCTCGGCTCTTGAATATTTAAACAGGCCTGACATACATCCAGGCAGCTCGTAAACATAATGTTGCATTAGCTCTGTCTCTGGCGCTCTCGGTCTCGGGCCGTATCAACGCTGAGATCCAGTTTATATTTGAACTTATCTCGTAATGAGAGCTTTGAAGTCTGAGACAAGAATAGATTTTTGGTGCCGCGATGTTTAGAGTCCCTCTGCTCCCACAGCTGTTTGGAGCTCATAGAGCAGAGGAGTGTACGTGGCTCCTCCCGTAGAATAACACCTCAATCAGCTGCCTCCTTACATAATTTATAAGGCAGAAGATTTCTCACAGTAAAGCAGAAGAGCATGTAAAACTTCTCAAAATGCCACTAGTCTGCGTAGCACACCACAACCATTCTGTTGTCAGCATCATAATGATGATGTTAAATAACACTGATGGAAGAGTGACGTTAACGCAAATTCCCCACTGTAGGTTAACACAGTTTAAATTGTGTTTTGGATCAATTTAAGTACGGTGGCCCTGAGAGCTCAACACACTGCAACTTAAGAAAACACATGCAAACTAACAAAACACAAACATCCTCATTAACACAAGCACATACAGAAACGCACTGCAAGTAGCACAGACAGTGAACGTGGCTGGAGGTGTGATAGTACATCCATGCGCACTTGGCAAAGTTCCTCACTTTTTAGTGTCCCCTGGAAACACTTTCGTTGTCGTCTGTCCCACTTGCAGCGTGTTTACGCATTTGGTTGTGTTGTGTGTATTTGCAGCACATTGTGTTTTGTCTGTTTGCGTGTGTTTTTCTTAAGTTGCAGTGCTTTGAACTCTCAGGGCCACCGTATTTAAGAGCAGAGAAGCTCTCTGACATTGTTTGTATTTCATTTTTGAGCTCTAGAGTTGAGTTGTGATAGACAGACATTAGTAATGATGGAACTGCTGCAGAAGTGTGAACAAAGTATTTCTCCTGGTTTCAGTCCGTAAATGGCCAAACCTTCTATGAATTGGGATCTACTGTCTGTTATGTATAAACAGTATCATGTCATGACTCCTCTTGCACTGTGAGAGCCAGAGAAGCAGAATCACTCCTTTACAAACGCCTCCATCCCTGTGGAAATGTTTTGCTAGATTTACGTGTCGATTTGGCTCCGAATGTAAAGAAGGTGACACATTGGATCTGTGCCATGATGATCTGTCACGGTCCTCTCATCTCTGCAGTCATTTCAAATGTAAAAGTTCATTAAAAATTCACATATCACAGGTTCTAAAGGTGGAAGTACAGTTCTCTAAATCAACATTGGCCTTAGTAGTTTTTTTAATTTATTTAAATATAACCATGGTTTATTTAACACAACCCTCCTGTCATCTAGGAAGGATTTTTCCAGTCAACCAAACCTGCTCATGCCACAGTTACTAAGATCCAAGAACATTTTCAAAACCCTCGACTTTTTTTCTGTCAGCTGGTTAATTACGTTCACATTGGTTCCTCAGGTGTAACTCAGCCCTCAGTGAGAAGCCTGGCATGAAGAGTAGCAGCTGAGTTCTTTGCCTGTTATGTCGACGTGCATGTAAATTAGTAAATCCAATTATAAATCTAATTCACTAGATGTAAATCAAATGATGAAATCAGTAACACCACCTCCTTCAAATGATTGAGGTTCAGATCCTGTGAGAGGAGCTGTGAAAAAAACATACAGATCATCTTTCTACAACACGCTGGACAGAGGAGCTTTCCTCCCACAGAACAGATCAGACAACACTTCATTTCTAAAAAGGAGCGGAGCTGTCTTTGTGATTCATCTTCAAGCTCTAACATCCTTATGTTTTGTTACAGAATTATTTCAGTAATATGATAAAAATAGACTTCACTCCGACAGGGTCAAAACTGTTGCATGGAAACAGAGGCAATGTAATTTCTATTATAAAACACATTTCATCACAAGTAAATTCAATGCTCTATATATTATAGTACAGATGAAAAGAATATAAAAAATGCAAAAATAATAAAGGAATAAAACAAAAAATAAAGCTAAAAAAACTCAGCTCACCAGTAGAAACGTTTTCAGTTAGCTGTTGTGACAGATCTCAGGTCATCAGGTGGTTTATTCCACAGACTGTAACCAGAGTCTCTAAAACCAGCTCCATTAGATCTGGATCTTACTGTAGGACACGGTCAGAAAACAACCACATGATGATCTGTGAGGTCTGACTGCAGGTCAGAAATATACTCAAGACTCAAAGCATTCATTACTTCATCAGACATGGATAATATAAGAACTACCTCAGTACAAGAGAGCAGGGCACGTCGGCATGTTGATTCAACTGACTGATGGTTAATGCAAGGCTACACACACATATATCAATACACACACACAAATAAAACCCATAGAGATGCTACATACATCAACATAAAGTATATTGAGTGTGTGTTTAAGCAGAATAAGAACTTATGTTTTATTAATAGATGGTCAGCACGAGAGGGACTGTTTTATTGTTAATGGTTTCATCACTACACAGAATATGCATTTTATTTTGAATGTGGTAACCAGTGGTAACCAGTGGTAACTGGCGGCCGTGTCTGGAGAGACAATTGGTCGTATGGATGATGGTGTATTTTTACTTTGTTCTCTTTTCGAGGGCTTGTTTGCGCCTTGGCTGGATTCAAGTAGATTATTTATGCGTCTGGAGACAAGTGGCTGACGCAGGTCGACTGAAGGCAGCGGAGACTGTGCACAGATCATACACTTCACTGCTTAACCATTAAATTACACTGAATTACATCACACTATTGTCTGATACAGTTCTCCCTCTAATTCATAATTCCTCATAGAGATTCCTGGTCACCAAAGGAACAGAAGCTGGATATGATGACATAATAACATGAAAAATATACAGCAAAATGTATGAATTTGCAATTGAAAGTGTATGCGTGTGGTTGCTGGTGGGGAGAGCAAGATGCTGGTAGTTTTACTCAGTTTTACTTTTAGTGTTTTTTTCAAGGACTCATCTGCACCTTGACTTGACTGACACACTGTGGATTATTTAGTGAACGAGATGGAGACTGTTGCAGGTTCTTGGCTCTTTGTTCCCAAAGCTGAGCTGCAAGAAGCTGCGCTCGTACTGACTCTGGACCAGAGTCTCTGTAAGATTCAGTTCTGTAGCTGATGCATAAGAGAATTTACCCACAGTGAAGTGTGAGGCCACTCACATGTATTGTCCAACAATTTCTCATCATTTGAATAACTGAAGTGTCTTCTAATGTCTGTGGGAGGGTTCATGTGTTGTTGTTTGATTGACTGTTATTTCTGACGAACTTCCTGTTAGAGGGTGGTCCATCCCCTCCGGGCTCTGCTTACTAATTTCTCTGTCTATTAGCGTAAGCATCCTGGAATCTGCATCTGTAGCTCTCAGGAGAGAGTGAGGGGTGAACTATGAAGGAACCAAACTGACTTAATTCACATCAGCTCTTAGATAAGAATCACCAGAGTGCACATCCTGTGAAAAGGTGGTGAGATTATACAACTTTAATGGACAATTAAATTCAACCTACTGACCCACAGACTGGTGCTGAAACGTTAGCTGATTACCTGATGAGCAGAGTGTTTTGCTGTTCAGAGACTTATTGAAAAACAAAGCTAGGAGGACACAGGTGTGTCTGAGCTCACTGGAATGATCTGTTGCATCACGTATGTTTCCACTAATTTGTTTGTTTTTGTGTGTGACTGAGGTTTGGTTGGATGGTTGTTACTGCTGATGTCTGAGTGGAGGACACTACAGAAAAACATTCACCCTTTTCAGGCTGCACAAGTTTTATACAGATAACTGTTGTTTCCTGCTCGTTAAGATGTTTGTCACTTTTTTCTCAAATTAATTTCAGATGCTGCAAAGACACAGACATGGACATAGAAGCAAAATGCAGACAAATTAAATAATCCAAATAAATAATGAGAAAGCTTATCTTAACACTTGCTAATTTGCTTCCCAGTAAAAAAAAAAAAAAGAAAAGATGTATCTAGTGCAGTTTTAATTATAATGTCTACTAAATAGTTCATTTCTTGAGGGGATAAAATTGTGCACTTTTAATCCTTATCAGTGCTAGAATCCAGTGTTTGGTTAGACATAGGTAAAATAACAAAGGAGGACACACTGACATGAAGGCGCTACACAAGTTTCAAGTTGAACATAAATAAATAAGACATCCTGTACATGACTGTACACTAGATAGCTGGCTATTTAAATGACAGCTTATAACCCACACAATGAATTTCAATTTCTCCTACACATTCATAGTCGCAGATTAAAATGGTGTTACAAGAGCTTTGTTCCAGCAGCCATCACGCATATGAATAAGTTGTAGAAGCTCTGCATAGAAGCAACATTTACTTTATTTATTTACTCATTTTATTTACCTTGTCTACATGGTGTTGTCTGTGCTGTGTGTTAAACATGTACGTGTTGGATTGATTACTCCTTTTACTGCAAACCAAATTTACCTACAGGTTAAAATAAAGTAACCTAACATATTTTCGATTTATATGTATTAAATTATTAGGTGAATAAATGACTTAGACTCAGCTATGTAATTGTGTAATTTCAAAGGTCTGTATTCAGACCTCATGTTCACTATGAACTGTAGCTCAGATGTTTCTTGTAAACTCAACATTAAATTCACTTTCGAACTGTTTCTGTACAGTGTGTAGACCAATCGGCCACAAAGGAACACCTTTAACAGACAGATAAAGTTCAAAGTTAGAAAAGACGTCTATGAAGAAAAGTATCATTAACTCAAACACTTTACTGGTGAATAAATGTCAGCTGATTCTTTTAAAAGGCTCTTAAAGAGGCAATTTACTCACCAGAGGAGGAAATCAAGTCCAAGTACTTTCCCTGCTGGAGATGAATCAACATTTTGATTAACGAAGTATTCAATAACTTCTAATATTACCTAATTTCATAACCTATTCAGGTAAGGTTTTATGTCATTGAAGGTTTTACATGTTAGTGATATGATATAAAAAAATTCATCACTTAAGCCATAGTGTCACCTCAAACCTTCAGTTTTACGTCTAAAGGCAAAAACCAGTCAGTCATTAAATGGGTTTGTGATGCTCACATCAAACTTTTTTATAACCTCTGTAGTAACCACCGAGAAGCTCTGTGTTAATACGACAGCTGTTCAGCCGAGAAGCCGTTCATCCATCACGACTTCTCACTCCTCACACACTGTGAGAGATCCATTCAGCAGCAGGGTCACTCATGACTCCCGGTTCTTCTATGCTTGGGTAATGGTGGACAGCCACTTCTGTGTTGGCTGTCAGGAGAGAATAATTGGGTCAGCAGAAATTAGGCTGAATGTGAGAAATGAGTCAGGCCACTCAACCCAATGCCACGAGGTCAGAGCGCTCATTGTGAGGAGCTTTAGAGATGTGTAGCGCTGCCTGTGCCAAACCATTTACTGTGGTCTTTAAAAACTCTGACCGGCAGCCAAAGTCTTTAGAGTAATGGATCTGAGTAAATTACAGTCACAGAAAAGTTTCTTTTCAGTTGAGGAAAGCATCAGCATGTCTTTGTGCTGATGGTGTTAGAAGTTTGTAAACCAGAGCTTCTGCTATATTAAAAAAAAAATCTTTCTGTTTAACCCAAACACAGAACTCAGGACAGGGAGTTCACAGCTCACAGGAATGATTTACTATCAAAGTAAAGGTGAAGGGGGGACTGGGCTGGGGGAGCGGGACAGGACCTGGCCAAGGTGCTCGAAGGCGGCTGGGCAGGCGGTGTACAGGTACTTAAGTTGAGGCTGAGTGTGCTGGGTGAGGCAGATGCACACAAGGGCAGGCAGAGAAAGGTGAATGGACAATCTGGGGATGAGTGGAGGGATTTATCCTGCAGCAGCTTGTTAAGATGACAAGGTGATCAGGTGCAGGTGCACAGGAGAATTGGTGGGAGCTGGAACCAGAAAGCAACACCTAGCACATCCAGACACACACAAATATACAGAGACGGACAAACCAGGAACAAGCGGGAAACACCAGGAAGGGGAACACAGTGGAAACACAAGAGAGTGATAGGAAGGCAGAGCAGCTGTGCAGATATTGTAGAAAGTAAAACTTAAAATGAAAGATTTTTGTACTGGATGTAAAAAGAACTCCAGGGTTTCGCAGTCATGCAGTGTCAACAGTCTTATCATGTAGTACGGTTTCATTTTATATCTACAAACTCAAGTCTGAGTGGTCACAGTAGACATGAGGTTCAGGGGTGAAAAGGCTCCTGGTCAGTTGTTTGTACATTAATGAAGTGGAGTCAGAAGAGGTTTGAACTTTTCATTTGTCTGCTTCAGTTTGCACAACATGGATCCACATCTGTTTGCATCTGTCCCACAACTTTGTGGGGACCAAAACGCTGGACCACATAAGTTGAAATATCTGTTTAGTCTGTGTTTGTGTGAACATGGCAAATGAACTGTGTGGGCAGTCGTCCTGGTTCTACAGCAGATGTCACTTCACTTCACTGTCACAGGTTTTGTCAGGAGATTGACAGCCTTGTTCTGAGCAGAACGATGAGCTGTCACTGGACTGTTTCTGTCCTTATTACCGATAAAATGCAAACAGAATTGTCCCAAATCTAGACATCGTAGGATTTAGCAGAATTTTTTCTGTGAGCAGAGAATGAGCTGCTCATTTAGTCGACAGAAAAGTCACAGGTGACAAAGTTTCCAGACTGGACTCAAACCCAGGATCTTGTGGTTGAACAGTCTGAGCCAGGACCTCCACCTTACTGTTTTTAACCTGTAGAATGACTGAGTAGTTAAAGATACATTTAGTCCATATAACACTTCACTTCGTTTGATCACTTTCACTTCAAGTGACACTTCACTTTCAGCATTTTCTTTTCACCGTAACTGACGCTTGATGTTTTCAGCTCTTTCACCTCAGTCCATGCGATGGGAGATAAATCTGTTAAGCTGTATGTCAGACTTTGGCTTTACTGGACAGCTTTCAGAAAATATCCTGTGTGCTGTATATGTGACTGACTACACGAATAACTGCTTACACACTGATATTCATGGGTAATTTACCCTGTTTCAGATCCATATGCTCTCCACTGAAGTGTTTGGATGCACTTATATGAATCAGAAGTGTCAAAGATACTTGGGTCTGACACATTATTTCTTGACAGATCAACAGGCAGCGACGGTAGTTGCTGAAGTTAATGGAAAGTGAAGTTAGTTCATGGAGGTTCATCAGATTTGATCCTGTCACATCAGCATCAGCAGCTCAGCTGTGACAGTCTTGTTTTGATCTATACACAAAGACAGTAGAATCTTTGTTCTTTTTAGAAAGATATGAGTAAAAAAAAAAAAACACCAGTGATAACTTTTCATTTACTTTTTTCTGAAATCACACTTTACCTGTCAGAGTTAATTTAATTAAAAGTGCTAATCTTCCAGGTTATGCCTCCAGGAAGCTGTGGAGTTTTGAAATGATTGACAGGGCGTCTCTGTCTCCCCCTCCTCATATGTTCTCCTGCAGCTCAGAGCAGTCTTTGCTTGGTTTGGCTCAGAGGGCTCTCAGCAGCAGTGGTTGGAGGAGCAGGAAGTATAGGTGGATGAGAGGAGGGAGTTTCGGAGGTAAAAGCGCTTGGTTGGGTAGATTATGGACGGACAGCAAGGTGGGCGACTCCCCTCGCTTCCATCTTTAACTCAAAGATCGACTCAGGTTGCCATCTATCGGGAGCTTTATCATTTTAACCAATAATAATGCTTAAATCGCCAGTTGGATGGCTGGCTGCCTGCCTTCCAGGGATTTCTGTCATTCCCAATGTAATTAGTGTGTAAGGGGAGCCAGGAGAGAGGCTGGCGCCAGACTGAGGCTGAATAATACAGGGGGAGGTGTAGGAGCGCTGATGGATAATTTAACACGGATCTCCAGAAGCCGGCTACACTTTGCAGTACCTGAGTGCACTGCAGAGAAAATGTGACGTGAATATACTCAAGTGAAAAGGTTAAGACAGACTGACAGATTTCCATAATAATAAATCTTCCTCTTTTCTGTCATTGTTGTAGAAAAAGGTTTTATCTCCAATGATTAATGTGCAACGGCCGGCGGGGAGAGAATTATTATTCATAGTATTCATATGAAATGATAAGTGCTCTGATAAGCAGTGTGCTGCTTTTTTTTCTTTGCATGTTTCCCCTGCAGATAATTTTCCGCAAGATCAGTGAGGTGAAGAAGGAGGAAGAGGAGAGGCAGCGAGCGAAGAACGAGGTGCAGCTCACCATCCCGCAGGACCATCCGGTCCGGAAGCTTTTCCAGAAGTTCAAGCAGCAGAAGGAGCTCCGCAACCAGGGAGCGTCTGCCGCCTCGCAGCTGGACCTGGAGAAGAACCAGCTGCAGGTGGAGCAGCACCAGCACCTGCACCCCCAAAGCCTGCAGCTCGGCCACTCCAGCCTGCAGCACTCTCTGCCGCTCAGCCTCCAGCGGCCCCACTGCTCCATGCAGAACGGGGCCCCGCCCAGCAGCAGCGTGCTGACCGTGTCTCAGGTCACGCCCATGCAGAGCTCCCTGGCGTACAGCCATCCCAGCGAGCCTCCTGCCAAGCAGAACAACTGCGATATCTTGGAGCTGCAGCCCAGTTCTGCTGGAGCGGGAGGTGAACAGACTGTCAGGCTCAAGGTCAGCACGAGCCCTGCCCTGGGGAAGCCGCCCCCCAAGGCCAGCGGCTGGATGCGCCTGAAAAATAACATGGCCCCAGTGGAGGCCAGGAAGGAGGGGATGAACAACAACGTTAAGGCCGTTTCCGTGGAGATGCTCTCTCAGGAGGGTAAAGGTCAGGAAGCAGGGCGTAGTGGGGATATAGAGGAGGGCGGGGTGTCCAGCAACAACCCCCTCCGCAAGACAGACTCCTGCGACAGCGGCATCACCAAGAGTGAGCTGCGGATCGACCGGGCGGGGGAGGCGCGGACCCCCGCCGCGGTCACCCCCCTCCTCCACAGCCCTCTCCCCGGAGGAGCGGGGTCTCCTCACCCTTTCTGCCCCATCCCGGAGCAGGCCCTGCAGGCCGCGCTGCACGAGACCCGGCTGGAGCTCCGGGAGGACATCCAGACTCTGGGAGGCCGTCTGGGCGCCCTGGAGAGTCAGGTAGCTGAAATTATCAAACTGCTGTCAGACAAGAGGCGGCCGTCCACGGGGCTGCCGTCCGCCTCCACCACCCCTAAAACCAAAATACAACGTCAGGACATTTTCACCGTTTCCAGGCCTGTTTCTCCAGACTCAGAGAAGGATGAGGGGCTCTGAAGAGAGCTAAACCAGTGGTGTAGAGAGTGTCCTGGAGCCACAGTGATCACATGGCACATTGTTCTACTATGATCACGATTATCAATTCAAGGTTACGATCGCTCTGTCAGATTCAGTTACACCACTGGTCTCAATTCTCTGAGATTATAAAAGAAAACTGGCTTCTTTAACATTTGCACACAGACTTTTACCTCCAGGTCATGTGAGAGTCCTCGCTCCACAGTGACCTGGATCCCGTTTTTTTGATTGTACATACCTCTCTATGCATGTCCAGCTGGATTCTGGCCTGCCAAAGAAACAACAACCGAACGTACTTATTGCCTGTATATTATGCAGTTGACTGCATGCAAATGGAATTTAAAGAGACATTTTATTGAGCTACACTGTACATATGAATATTTTTCATTGATAATTTACTATGTGGACATTCAGGGTTTGCATACTGGTAGCACTATAAACATTAAATAACAAAAAGGGTTTACTGGCAAAGGGATTGTGCATGGATTATTTATGAATAGAGAAATTGAACGGGATGAAGTTTGTTTTTTTGTTTTTTTTGTTTTTTTTCTTCTTTGCCTGTGAGATGAAATAGAAGTTTGATTCTGCTCTCACCTCCTCGCCCTCCAAGAACACAGATTGCCATATGTGAAGAAGCAGCATCCCTAAACACAGGGAGGGAACTTCCTGGTTTGAGGTAAATCTTTTTTATATTTGTTAGTGATTTTGCTTCTTATAATAATTTCTATTTTTGATTACTGAAATGTCCTTGGCCTCATTTTGACTTCCGGTAAACCCTTAAATGTTTATTTTGTTAGAATCCTCCTTGTGTCTATGCATTGCTCGGGTACGCCGCTAGAATATTCTGAATATTAATACCTTTGTTATCATGTCGGTGAATGATTATTTTTTTTGTTCCATTCCTCTGCATGAATCAGGGATGGCAGAACGCACTTTGGGTAAAGCTGGGATGACGAGAAAGCTTTGGGGAAATAACACGGAGTTTAGTTCACACAAAAGTCCACTCAGCACAGTGACATGTAATCCCGCAGCCCCAGCACCACCACCACCACCACACACGGCAGTCTTAACAAGCGAGCGTCTCACTGAGGCCCGCTCTCAATTCCTTTAGGGACCGCAGCTTCGCCGCCAAAAGCTCGAGTAATAAAAAAATGGAATACTGTACTTTTTATGATGATATCAGTTTTCTACATCCGCATGCAAAGGAGTAGTTTTATGCTCCAGCACATATACGTGTGTGTGTGTGTGTGCATACATATACACATGCGTACACGTGCACAGTGTGACGGCGTCTCTTGATGTGAAGCCTGTCGGCCCGGGGAGACTTGTGCTCCACAGAAGTCAGATCAGTGGGCTTTTCAGGTCTTGTGAGACTCAGACGCTGTCCCTCCTCGCCCTGCAGTTCAGCAGCACTCGTCCCGTGACGCTCATACACATGATCATATTTAATAAGGCAGAACAAGAAGAACACAGATGTACAGTAGCCATCATGAAAGCCTCAGTTGGTAGATTTAGGTCATTCCTGCTTCATAACTTTACCCACAGTGTGGAGTGAACAGACAGGTGGCAGAAAACGAGCTGATGTGACAGAAAATACATCAGCAGTCAGATGTGACTGAGAGGGTTCAGGTCATGTAACACACCTTCTGGTGGCCATATTGGAGGCCATTAGCTCTCGGATCACCAAACAGCTGGTTGGATTTTATGCTTTTATAACACAGTCAACAGTTGAGCTGCAACAGAACATGAGGAGGGAGAAAAGGGCCCTCATCAGAGTCTGACAAGGATGTTGCAGATCACAGTCAGCACGTCAAACCCCAAGGCCACCAGGGTGCGCAGGGTGGTTGCATTGCTAAACACTGGGTTTGACTGTCTCAGTTGAAGTGTGCTGGTTTTGTTGGATATTGTTGGACTTGGCTGATTTTGATGCCACTGCACGGTGTTTGTACAGAGAGAGGATCAAAGGATCAGAGTCCACAGCGTGGCCCATCCGACAGAAATATGGTTGCAGAAAAGAGAACTGGTATATGTAACTGTGTCAGCACTTCACATGGTGGCCATGATGGAACATTGAAGTAGTTTCACAGGATCTACGATGTCCTGCGTGACGATGCACAGTCCCCCCCAGTTCTGACATCAGGAAGGCACGGGAAGGAAAGGATGTGAGAGGTACTTTATTTGAAACCTAGTAATGTGTCATTCCTGGCCCCTCATGCTCACCAAAAACCTCACGTTGTGATTGATTAATGTTTGATGTGTTGTCTGACATATCTGCTTTGAAGGCATGAAGGCATTTTGATGATCGAGTCTGAAGAAGCAGCCATTTCAGAAGACGAATACTTCTCAGCGTAGATATGTGTGCATGAAAAAGAACCGATGAGGTAAATGTCAGTGCATCTGAAATTTTAAAAGCCTATTTTTAATGATCGCCACTGCAAGTGAACACAGTCTCTTTGTGTAGTTTTTCACTCTGGAAAAAAAAGTGTAAATTAAAACAAAACATTGTCATTTACATTTTCCTGGCTTTCCACCAACTTTCCACCAAACCACACGCTGCCCCGAAATTTAAGCATCTGTTTTGCATCCTGGTTGAGGCCGATCATGATGTTAGACATGCTGATTTGTGTCTCTCTGCTGCCAGCAGACTGGAAAATGAGGATTATTACTTTGTAATTTTAATTAGCATAAAATCACAGCAGATGAAGACGAGTTTAAACGAGATTTCTGTCACTGTATGCTAATCAGGTTTTTGCTTTGGAACATTTTGGAGAGGAAACTGTTTTAATGGCTTCTCCTCTGCAAATGACAATAGTTTTATTTAAATGGGATTTTCGTCCTGTGCACGCAGCTCTGTTTTCTGCACCAACCTGCTTCACGCTCACAATCGGCGCAGCCCCTCGTTCGCTCTGCTGTCGGCCCCTGAGCAGATCCCCTGCAAGGATCAGGGGTAAGTGCCTTGCTCAGTGGCACCTCAGCAGCAGTTTCAGGCAGTTTGGATTGATGCAGAAGTTGATTTACTGGAAGGCTTTGATGATGGCTACCACTGTACCTGTGTAGAGCAGCACATACCAGTATGCTTCATATCTTCTAACATGTCACTTATAGCGAATATCGTGCAAAGCTATGCAACACTTGATTCTCTTACAGTTCAAAAGAGGCCGTTTCTGATCAGTTTATTTTGTCTATAAGCGCCAGGATAAAGGTAATTACTGCAAATATATCTATTGGAGGGATTGAGGGTTTGTTTGCTTGTGTACATAAGATCAGATATCAGTTATTTATATCCACCAACTAACCCTGAGACCTAAAGCTACCAAGTGATAAGTTAAAATCAAGATGAGCTGAAACTTTTTCCCCAGTGGATGAATCCTAACGACTTTGATGAGTTTTCATGTTATAACTTTATTTTTTACAGCACTTTTCCAAAAAGAAGTGCTTTACAGAGACATAAACCAAGAAACACCAGATACAAGTAAAATAGATGAATAGGACAAAGATCATACAGTAACATAAACAGAATTGCACTAAGATAGTGTAATTCTAAAATAATGTGTATTTAATAAGAGGTGTTCAAACAAAAACAGAGCTGGTCTGTCTGATCTCCTCCAGCAGGCTGGTCCAGAGTTGAGGGGTCATGACTCCAGAAGTCCAGTCTCACCGGTCAGACCGGATCTCAGGCTGCACTCAGGCTTGTATGGGGTTGGCAGGTCGGAGATATAGACAGGGGCCAATCAATCCCATACATGTCCTAAGAGTCAATCCATTCTAAAACATAGTTACAGGTAGCCAGTGTAGGGATGCCAAGATTTGGGGTTATGTGCGTTCTTCAGTTGTATCTTGTGAGAAGTCTTGCTGCAGCACTCTGGACCAGTTCAAGCTTGTACAGGTTGTATTGACTCGCAGCGTCACCAACAGGTCAAGGTGCTTTTCTTTTTCCAACTCCTGCAACACTTGAGTTCTTGACAGGAGATCTCTGAAACCAATGACCAAAGTCCAGTCAGGTAGTCAACGCTAAATATCAACATGTTCATATTAAATAGCTAACATGCTAACTGTTAGCATCTTAAAATGGCCACTTTTCGATTTCATGGATTTTCCCTGTGGCGCCCCCCTCTGGTCAAACTTAGACAAGCTAAACAGACTAAAACAGAAATACTGAATTAAGATCATTACTGGATTTATTGTGATACAAACAATAGTTTCTCACAGTCATGAGTAATATAGAAATGTCCTCTCTTCCCTCATTTAAATTGCATGAAACTTGAGGTAGAGGTCTTTACAAGTAACCAAGGCCAATTATATTCATTAACAGTTGGGGGGGGGGTCACGTGTGACATGATGCATCATCACAGGAGTGATGAATATGTTTATGTGGTATTCATATAAGGAAAATTACATGTATTACTACCCTTTTCGACCAGATTGGTGGACTTACATGTTACTTACAGTGTTGGAATTCTCTTTCTTAGATCTGCTCTAATTATCTTTGCGTGTTTCAGACTGGGTCTCGTGTTTGAAAGTTATTTATGCACGATGGATTCGGGTACGTTCTTCGTGGGTCTGTTATGGATCAGGGCCAAAATGTTTAACCTGTGAAGACTTCTACGCTCCAGCAAGCTTGACGATGATCCCTCCTGTGGTTGACGATGGCGGGTGTGCATGTTTTTACTGTATTTCCAGTTGAGTTTGAAACAATAATTCTTCCCATCTTATATCTCACATCAGGTTTTATGAGACCTCTATCACAGACAAGTTGGTCCATAGTAGCAGTGGCAGCCTGTATCTGTGAGGATCTGCAGATGGAAGTGTGCAGTGAAGTATTGTGCCCCACTTCAATGATGTTTTTGTAGTTTGACCAACTGGGCACAACACACTTGGCTCTCTGTCACTCAGCGACAGAGACTGTTCTCTGAGAGACGTTAAAAAGCTTTTTGGGAAACCAGGAAATCACTGATGCACCAAACATTAGAGATTTATGTGTCTCTCTAGACCTGAAAAGATTATCTGAGATGGATTTTTCCTTTTAAAGATATCTGCAGATGTTCGTTTGATTCATGCTGCTGGTGGCCTGACGATGCAGCTGGTACTGAGCTCATATCATGATGGAGCTGAACTGCACTGAAACAGAAACAGAAGCTACAATACGGGATGTGGGGATCTGGTTGTTTTGTTTCGTTTTCTGCAATTGTAAATCTTTTAAAACATGGAAATTATCAAATTGATTCTATGATCTTTCAACGTTATGAAGGAAAAAAATTTTCCTTGAATGGCATTTCAGAAACAAAGCATGCATCTGAAGAATGTGTCAGGTATACACCGGGATTCTCCCAGAATCTACAGTCTGAAAAATGTAAGAGTAGATATCAACAGAGCAGAGAGCAAAATCCGTCAAAGACAGAAGAAAAGCATGTTGGCTTCCACAGAAACGTGAATGTAGATTGGAGCGTCCCCCTAACTGCTCCCGCAAATCACAAATAACTGGAGCAAATCTTCACCAGAGCGGCTGCACGCCGTCAGAACCTCAGACCAGCAAAGAGAGATATTATCTTTATTTTTACTATTTTACAAAAACTATATATCATATCTAACAAAGATTTATTAAAAGAATAAAGAAGGATATACTGATATCTGATTACATGGATCTAGTCAGAAATTTTTCTTTAAGTCAAGTTCATTGATGAAAGAAATTCTAGTTTTCTGGAAAAAGTAAAAGTAACATGTTTAACCCGAGAGTCTGCAACTCTCTAACAGATGAAGCCATCTAAGAAGTTTTCTCTGCATCCTCGCTGCTCTTCTTTAGTTCTTTAGTTCAGCTCTAAGTCTTCAGAAGGGACACTGGAAGACTTGGAACTCTAGTGTTGGGTAAGATTTGAACATTTTAGATTACCATTTGCATTTTGTTAAGTGTAACATTCAAGAAAGAAACTGTCAGCTGTAAGGAAGTGTACCACTGGAATAATATGATAGTTTCACAGTTGGTTTGTTTTTAATCAAAATTGATCAAATTTTAAAAAGCTAATAGAAGTGAGTGAATTAAAATGTAATTTAAATGATGCATTATAGAACAATAAAGTTTAAAGTTACATTTAAAAAAGTTTGTGATTCTATTTACCAGTATGTCCACCTTTCAAATTACATCATTTGCTGCTTTAATATATACAGTTTGCTTTAATTTAAAGATGTGGATGCAGCATCCAACCTAAAGCAACATCTGGAGCTCCAGCTGTGCCAGCTACTGTGTTCACAGCTCAATCCGAGCTTCTCAATTATTCATTTATCATTTAAAGACAGATCTATAAATCTTATACATTTTTACTTCATGTTTTACAATACATTATTTAAATGTTATTAATTAAAGTGTATTCACTCCGGTGGTGCCATCCAGCCTCCGTACGTTACAACATTCGCTGCAGTATTGTGACGGACGCAGCCTTCGGAAGCTGCTCTGACTCATCTGGAGATTTAGTGCCGTGCAAGATTTGGCCACAATCCACAATGTGAGATTAGCTGTACAGTGACTCTCCTTTTCAAATCTACCAGTCTAGAGAAATACTCGCTCAGCAGTCTGAGGTGCAGGACGGGGGACTCCTCCGATGGCTTCAGAGTTTTCCTGTCACTGAAATTGCCGGAAACTTTTGCGGCTTGTCGGGTCACGTGAGGAGCCACGAGCAGCTGAGAGCTCCTCCTCTTTTTTTATTAATTTGACAAGAGAATGAAGGGCAACTCCTCCTGTGATCTGAGCCCTACACACACACACACACACACACACACACACACACACACACACACACACACACACACACACACACATACACACATACATACACACACACACACACACACTTACACATACACACATACATACACACACTTACTTTTCAGCACAGGCTTTTTCAGCTTTGCCACTTGAATGTACAACAACCCTCCTCCCCAGCCCGGTCCTCACTCTGCTCTCCCAGCATTTTCTCTGGGAGTGCCGATGTTTTTTCTTTACATTTAGAGAAAAGTCTCCCCTTTATACTTTCTGAGGAGTCCTCTCTCTCTCTCTCTCTCTCCTTTTCTTTCTCTCTGTTGTTCACTTTCCGTCTTGAAACTAGTAGGAGGTTCTCTTCTGTCTCATCTCTCTTTGAAAAACACCTCCGCCCTCTTTCTAAGGCCTCCTCTCTATCCTCCACCTTCACCCCTCTGATCCTCTTCTCTCTTTGTCCTCTTCCCCTCTCTTTGATCTCCCTCACTCTCTCCTCCTCAGCATGCTGATGATGTACAGTCTGTCTGCGGCGTGCCGACTGACTGACACCATGAATCCACCTCTCTGGGGACAGGCAGGCACGGCCGAGGGGGCTTCATTTATTAAAATTATCCTTTGGCTTGATTCGATTCTGCAAAATTGTATTGAAGATGACACTACAAGGAATGGAAGTCATTTCCTGGGTAGTGATAGAATTTTTTTTATTGTTTCACTTATCTCTGCAAATTGACGCAACCTGCAGGATTTTCTCACCAGGATTAATTTTTCATCAGTCTCAGCTTTGGTTCAGATTTGGTCATGAAACTGGATGATTTTAATGAACGGGGCCCTTTCGGAAAAGCTCTTCTCTTTTTTCTACTGGAATGTTCTCAATTTCTACTGTTTTTGTTAAAGCAATGGTTTGGAGCAGCACTGAAATCCCACACTGACTCATGTATTGTTTTACAGTTGCACCTAAACTGTAGTGTCAGAATAATAAACAGCCGTCTGGGATACTCTCTCTGCGCCTCCTGTCTGTCTTTGTCTCCGTTTTTAGAAACCTCTGCCTCTGCACTCAGTTTCCGAAAGGGGCATTAAGTAATCAATCGAGTTTATTGATCAGTATTGGCAGCACCCAGGAGCTGAAACGACACGGAGAGAACCTTCACTGCTGCAGGACGGCTCTTCACTTCCACCCACCTTACTCCCTCTGTCCTTACGAGCTGTGGTGACTTGTGAGTAAAAAACAAAACAACATCCACAAAACAAAGTCACATTTTCATGACACAAGACACAAATTCAGTTTCAGTTTCCCTGAAAATCTGGGAATTTTACCAATTTACTTCAGTGTTGTTATCCTGAATAAAACTGGTTTGTAGCTGTTAAATATTGAACAACATCGTAAAGGACAAACAAGCACAATCAAGGTCATTTACAGTTGTGGAAAGTATGGTGGTGGTACTTTACTTTATTCACTGTATTTCCATTTTATGCTACTTATATTAACTTTTTCTACCTCTACATTTACTTGTCAGCTATAATTAGTTACTTTTCAAAATAAGATCTTACTTAATTAAAAATAAAACCCAACACATTTACATTTATAAAATACCACAAACTGTTAAAGATCATTCTGCTTTGCGACCTCTTACATAGACTGAAATACACATGTGGACCCCACTGAATGTAATGTGTATAAATAATACATATAAACAGTGTCTAGTTGGTGCTTCTTGTCACATATCAGATATAAATGAGAGAAACACTACCCTCAAATGTGAGTCATTAGCACAAAATAGTTGCATATGAATAAACTGTCTTGCCTCACTGCTGGTTGGGTGAAACTCAGGTCAGAGGAGTGCATCATGCAGATGTACCCTCCAGCTTTGTAATTGCACAGAAAGCCACACTGCTGCAGTTCATGTAAAAAAAAAAACAGAAATAACTGCACTAAAGGGGAAAGACTGAGTTTATTCACTTACTCCTGAAGGTTTCTCTGCAGGTCCCTCTTCTTATTACACTAACCGCTGTGTCAGGAGTCACATAAAGAGTTTGAAAAGTCTTGTACTTTTCGTTCTGTCCTGCAGGACCTTAACCTTTTAAAGCACCTTTGGCAATTCATTGTTTTCGGGTTCTTCCTTTTCCTCCCTCAATATCATTTTTCTGTTTCTCTCTGTCTTTGTGACCAGGATTCATTTTACAGGCTCCTGGCTGCTGCTTTCTAAGAGGATCAGTGTAATATGAAATCATCTTTAGTCCCAGTTTAACACCACAGAATCTCTTTACGCTACTTTGACAGTTCTGAGGTGTTTACAGTCACTGCTGTGATTTGTGTTACTTCAGCTTTCAAAAGAAGGTTGATGCCACTTTTCTTTTTTTTTTATCGGTGTAGTTATTTATCTGCCTGCCTTTCCATCCATTAATCTGTCCAACTAATCCAACCCAGCATTTCTCTGACATCCGGAACCATTTGCGGTGTAAAAGGCTCTGAATCTCTGCGGCCAGTTACCGGCAGACAGAATTATCACGGTTACTTTCCCTAGGATGGTGGGCGCTGATGACCAGCCAAAGGAAACAAACAGGAGAAATTTGCCTGTCAAGACTCTGCTGCAGCTCCAGCCAGACCCCACCTGCGGCTCTGCCTGGACACACGAAGCCTCCGCTGTCTCCAGAAGTTAAAGCTGAGCCTCGTTTTATTGCCAAGACAGAGCAGATGCTTATCCCCATTAGCGTCTCCTCGCTGCTGCTGAACATAGGAGGAGGAGTGAGGTGCGCTCTTTTTACTCAAATCGTCACCCGTCAGGTCAGGGTGTGCCAGTGGATTCTCTTGGAAAACATATTTAATTGCTGCAGGTGAAAAGTGAAAGTGGGAAAGGCTTTCTCACATAATTTACAGCTCTGAGTTGCTGCAGTTTGAAGCTGCACGGCGCTTTTGAAGCTCATTTACTCCAGAATTCTTCCTTTTTAGTGTCATTCATGATATGTAGGTATTACTTCAGCTTTACAGGCAGTTTCACTCAGCGTTTTATAGCTCTTTTCAAACCAAAACCATGTCACAACTTCCCTTGAAGGCGTGATTGCAAAATCTAAAATACTATATATGGTACATTTGGGTAAAATTATTGAGTAAAATCCATTATCTAAGTGGTCTGAAACATAGACTGTGTATAAAGATGGACATAGTCTCTGCAAGCATTTTTGAAGCTCAGAGTGGAGCTGCTCAGAGGGAGCTGCTCCGCTGTCGCCATCTTGGCAGCGTCTGACTCCCCTGTGGTGGGCCGTGTGTGGAGCAGAGACTTCGGTGCAAGCTGGTTTAATAAGTGTGGCAAGCATACACTCCCGTTAGCATCGTTAGCTCAGCTGGGTGTCTGGGCATCTTGCTCAAAGGCTAACACAAGGCTAATTCATTTGGTGGCTAATTAGCAAGTTAACAAGCTAAGTATGATGAGCGCGGACACAGAAACCTTCTAATTAGTGCTTACATATAGATACTAGAATTTGACTCATCTTAAAAAACAGGAGCACAAGTTATTAGTTTTCTGATATTTGCATGAGAAATCCCCCAAAAGGCATCAACATCTTAAACATGGCAGGAGCCAAAAGCTGATGAAACATCTGGCAGACAGAGCAGCTAGCCAACAGCGATGGCACCCACCTGTCACTCAAAAGGGCCACAACCTCAATTATGCAGAACTTAAAGCCTCAATACAATTGAAATAGTTTAACATGGGAGTCTATGGGGATTGAGGAACTGCAGGTTTTGGCACTCTGTGTTGGCTTCATTTTTCAGGCCCTGAAGTTGCTGCTTGCTGCTGAATCTGTTTATTAGAAAACAAACATAAATTATTTTAGGTTGAAAAGCGCTTTTCAAATGTAGTTATCAGGCTTTTTGTCAAAACTCTTCAGTTTCTCACATGAAAAAGCCGATTACCAAATGTATTCATCATTCATCTGTATTGTTCTCAGTGCGACTCGGCTGGATGATCAGTTATTAGAGGAGAGAGGATCTGTGAGCTTATTTCACACTTGCTGAAGTTACCAAAATGTTGGAGAATGAGATGCTATAAATCCGTAAGAACTCAGAGGAGACGTTAAGTTTTTAAATTTATGTCAGATATTTCATGATGCAAGCTTTGGAGATTCACTGTACACAAACTGAAAACTGGTAAAAGACTGACATAAATGAGCCGTTAACAATCACTCTTCCCTACAGACTTATTTTCTCTTTCAGGTAGGCAAAAACTGACTTTTCCAAAGGGGAAGTAAGATCCAATGAAGCAGAAAGAAATCAACAAGAAATTCCTGTAATTCTTTCTTTTATTGATCCAATTTCCACGTTGGAAATTTGCAGTTGGTTGCCTTCGCAAGAAAAGTCAGTTAAAATATTAAAATTGAAAATAAGCCTGTCGATAATTTAGGATATGATGCTGTTTACTTTTAACATTACAGGTCTTTACTTAGAGTTCAGATTTAGTTGTTGCCAGGCGTTAACACCTGACTCTTAATTTAACAGCTACTGAAGGACGACACAAGATTAAAGCCAGTGTTAGATGGTGAACAGCTGTTTCATTCATGCTTTACAATCACTTACTCATTAATCAGCTGTTTGGCTACCAGCTGACTAATAACATCCAAATCATATACATGCAGGTGTGCAGACATTATAACCTGACACTTCTTACTGTTCAGGAAAAGTCATGTTAATTATGTGTTTAGTAACACAATCATTTGCCTTTCTGTCAATTCCTTGATAAGTATCTCTGATGGAAATAAATGTATTCCTCCACAAATTACACAGGCACCTCACATGTAAAAGAGCCAGTTAATTCTGCGAGTCCTTAAACCCCCTGTTCCTACAGAGCCTCTAAAAGAGCAAACACATTTTCTCCCTCAAGTTTCTGTTAAGCAACAGTTAGCTTTGACTAGTTTCACCAGATAGAGGACCAGTAGTTTCTTTTTTTTAACTGTTATTTGTGTCCCACAGCACAGAGGAAGGTCATCCATCGAAACGTGATGTAAGAGCTGTAAAAATAATTGTTGCTACAGTTATAAATATACAGACTCTCAAAAACAAGTAGTCGATATGTATTTATGTAAAAGAAAAATCCAGTTGATGAAAGAGGACCACCTGAAAGACAAAACATGCCCCTTTTGTTCTGAATCCACCTCTTTTATTACACAACTTTCTTATAAGACAGCAGGTTAATGATGCAAAAATGGCTTTTGAAATATAAAAAGACTTATGGACTTTGTTTCCAAATGCACTACTGTACTGTAACTGTATATGTTTATCAAAACTAACATTGTGAGAGTGAAGAGTTGAAATGCCTCATCTTTAACACTTTAACGTCTCCATGTTGATGCTTCTTCGATATCAAACACAGCAGTTTGTCCTCAGAGTTTCAGTCTGGAGATTAAAGTTGTGTTATCCAGTCCTCCCCCATCAGCTGCTGTTGATACCAGGGGAAATACTGTAGCAAAGCCCATAATGCTTATAATAAAATCTTAAATTATCTTGTGGAAAACCAGTCGGATGTTTGAAGCCATTGTGAGAAATTGGAAAATTGGACTGTTAATAGAAAACGTCTCCAAGCATCGCTCCCCGTGGGCCCTACCTCCTCGGATTCAAAATTGAATCTGATCATTGATCTGAGCTTCTTCAGAAGTGTTGGCACGGCAATGAAAAGATAAGCTGATTGTAGAGAAGAAAATAATCTATCCCCTTTGAGTCTGTAAATTTAATTGTCCATTTATTGTCAGTAATCCTCTTGGTCTCCTGATGATACAACAGCTCCTTTTTTCCATAGAATGAGTACAGCACCATCTAGTTCTGTTTTTCCATTTAAAAGAAGCACATTTTCCGAGTGATGTGCGTTTATCATGCAGGTAGGTTATTAGCAGGTGTACGCTAATGAAGGCTAACTTGCAAATGAGCTTGCTCCTGTCGCAAACCGCCTATTCCTCCTGATGTTATTGTGACAAATCTTTAATGAAATGCCTGAAAACACTAGAAAAATGAGAAACATGCGCATTAGCGCTTCACCCACTGGCACTCCACTGACTTTACATTATATTTAGATAAAATCACAAATATTAAAATCACTTTTCTAGGCTCTGGGAGAGTTTTACAAATATAAACCTTCAGCATTTAACACAAAGAGTAATAACTGGCCTCATTTGCAATTTGAGGTGGATGAGCATTTTCCCCATAGACTACTATGGGGAAAATGCTTTTTTTTCTGTTGCAGTACCGTGAGTGGCCACTGGGACAGATAGCATGGGAAGAGGTGAAAATAAGAACTCACCAGGTGGTAAATAATCTTCTTATTGCGACTTCTAAGTAAAAAAAAAAAAGATCCTGTGCCATCTTTGATTTCATTATTTTGTAATGACTTAGATGTAATGTACTTTTCTCTGGGTTGATCATGTTTTGTGCTACACCTGTCTGATGAGGTTAAGTCATTTAGAGGCCTCTGTACCACCTGATGAGTTCTTATCATATATGATCCTGCATACTTATTAGCATGAGGCATTCAAATCTTTATACACAGCTGAGTGATATTGCTTGTTAAGAGACTCTTTGATCTCTGTGATGTTTCCAAACACATCCACACACACATGCACACTACTAACGCAGTATCTGGGCAGAAATGGGCAAAGCTGATTCTTATTGGCTAATTAGACTCATTAACTCTTACCCTTATTATTCTCAAGTATGAGAGCATGTATTATGCAAATCAGCACTGTGTGTGTGTGTGTGTGTGTGTGTGTGTTAATGTCTTACTATGATTGTGAGGAAAATTTTGTTTAGAACCTATTTTTGTGAGGTCATTTTGGCCGGTTATGACAACTTCAAAGGGCTTTTTGAAGGTTAAGCTTTGGCAGTTCCTAACACTACGCACACACACACACACACACACACACACACACACACACACACACACATGCAGTGACAGTCACACAAACACCATCTCCACCTTTGGATATTAACTGTGTGAAATTGTCTCAACGTGGTATCTACATGTGTGTATACATGTTTTGCTATTGCTGTGGGGACAAATTTAGGTTGGAAACCATCATGCTGAGGTCACTTCGGCCAGTCCTCGCAGTTTCAAAGAGCTTTTTGATGGATACCTGCAGTGACTGAGGTCAGAGTTAGTTTCATTCTCTACAACGTGAATGAAACTCAAAGTAACGTCCTCTGTAGAGATTGAAACGTGTGTGATGGATACGCACCAAGCAGCAGGCACGTTCAAAATGTCTTCAGGAATTTTCTAGTTACTCTACATTTTTACTTATTTATATCTTGTATGACTCATGAATTCCCGAGCAACTAAAATGTCCAGCTACAATGAGATGGATACAGTGATGAAACATTTTTCAAAATTGCCATTTAGTCTGAATATCATGTTACTACGTCCTTTTTTATATATCTAATATTTAATGAAACATTTATCTGATCATCTCACACCAGCAGAGACACCCTGACACAGCCAGGAACTTTTCTCTCTGTTTGATCTGTACTGGTCTGTGTTCACGAACAAAAACTTTCACATAAGACAAGATGTACTGTACACACTTGATCTCAGCGGGCAGCGTGGTTATTGCCACAGCAAAGAACAGGGATGTAGACTCTAGAACAAAGAGAAAAAGTGGCAGTAAAGACTAAATTAAATGTAAAATCTAAAGTGTTTGGTTATTATGATCTGACATTATTGCAGCTGCAATTCAATCAGTAATTCCACAGTGTAATGTAATTATGGTGATTTGACTTTCTCCTTTAAATGACTGAATGTCTCATTGCTTTGATGCTTAAACTCCACCAGGATTTCGTTTCATCATGGCACTAATGATCAGACTGACGAGTTGTAATGTGGTCATGACTTTAGTTCATGCTTGTGACTTTAGTTCATGCTTAGTTTTGGTCGTAGTAAATCATGTTTTTTGTTGTTACACATGCCTGATGTCCTTTAAGGCCCTAGGAGGATTCCCTACAGATGTACACATACAGATCCCTGTATGTGTTCAGCCTCTGTTTCTTACATGTAAGGACATTTGTCTGATTTCAGAGGATTACATCATCAAGAGGAGGTGGAAGCAAAGCCGACACGGGTTACCCAGGATCTAAAGCCTATCATCCCACGGATCCATCATAAACCAGTGCCACATTATGGTTGTACTCCATTTGGCCTCGCTAGAATGCTGCATAAGTAAGTACAAAAACAAATACATAGAATTGAATAGATCTTGTTTTTTCATTGTTAAAAAAAAAAAACAACAAAAGTCAGTTTAGCAGCTCTTCATCAATAAAAATCATATTGTTTATACAAAGCAATTTGAAGTGCTTCATTGTTGAAAGGTGCTACACAAATACATTGGCCTTGCCTCACCTAAACAGTTTTTGGTAGCTATTTGGTGACAAACAAATCTTCACCTCACTCTTCACCACATTCAGGCTGATGTTTGCCAGAAATAGTTCCGGCACATAACGCCTCACAAAGCTACAAATATTAATGTAATAAGCTACATTTCTGTTTGTGCGAGATATAACGATATAACATTAATCATTAGCTTTTAGAGCTGTTGTTAGATATATTTTGAACCTTTAGTGAGAGGCAGGCTAACAGCTTCCCCCAGTTCCAGTCTTTATGCTAAGCTAGGCTAATCCCCTCCTGACTCCTGCCTTGTGAAGGAATGTTTATACGTATGGGTCCCGGTTTTGTTTGTTCTCGTTCATAAGCACTTGGACGCAGGCGCACACGGGTGACACGATATACCGTCCTGCCCATGCTTTAATACTGTTTCACTGATCTGATCTATACGTTCTGGTGGGAGACACTGAATGTAAACAGAAACTTTGTAAAAATCCACAGGACACCTTTCACACGCAGACATGACAGTGAGTGCTGTCAGTCTTCATCTTTAGTGCATTTCCCAAAATGTAGTTCCCAAAACTATTCTTTAAAACGTCTAAACTGAACAATCTGAGTTTTACATTACATTTTATTTATTTATCCAACACTTGATACACACTACCTGAGAAGCCTGCGGTTCTGATCAGCACATACTGCTGGAGTCAAACCAGTGGCCTTTAATTTACATGACTAAATCAACTCAATCAGCCTCATTATTATTACTATCGTGTATTTATATTTATCTCTCACTCACTTCCCTCTGTTTCCTCACCATCTGTTCCTATGGTCACCACATCATTATCAGCACTTTCACTTTATTTGCACTCCTCTCTGTTAGTCGCTTCTAATTTTGTGCTTCGATGTGAAGTTGTGTCCAGATCACAGCACGAGCTAAAAACATGAGTGTAATGTCTGTGTCCCTTTGTGTAAATAAAAAAAATGCTTTACCTGCCGTTTTCCAGATGAATGGGATTATGCAATACCTAACACACTGCCAGTATAGTGGCAGTGGTGTGACCTCCCGGAGTTGTAATGGCATTATTGTTTTATCTCCTGCAGAGGAGGTGGGCGTGCTGTGACCTCTCCGCCACCCCTCCCGGTTATATTATATGTCAATGGTATTTAAGGCTGATAGGCTGACAGATTGGATCCTGTGGGCGATGTGTTCTGAAGCAGCAGAGCAGCGTGTTGAGGAAAAACTGTGTAAAAATAGTCATAGTGATATATTTAAAACTCCTCGGCCATTTCTCTGCTGCACCTTTATTTCCTTTATCAAATCAGCCAAGATATTTATTACTCCACTGACACTTTATTTCTTGTCTCTTTTTTCCATTTTCTCTTATATTTCATAATTCTTTAACTTATTTGATTTTCCTCCTTGATATGTTTATAAGTATTGTTCTCATGCATTTGACAGATGGAGTGGTAACCTGACAGCAGTTTCTGTGTCTTTTCTTGTTCCATCCATCCACCGCAACGATAAAAACTACAGTTTTTCTGTTTTTCTAGATAGATTTTAAAAAAAAAACAAGAACATTCCAACTTTTTTATTTTTTTTATTTTCCTTGTTGAATTAAAGAATGAAGAAAGGGATTCAGGTGGCATGGAAGTCAAGGTAAATATAAAAATGTAAAATGGTTTAAAATGAAAGAAACGGAAATAACATGTTTTTTTGTTGTTGTTGTTTAGTGTTTGGTTTAAAATGAAAAAACGAACTGCCCGGAAGTCCAACCTCAGGTTTAATATCCTTTAGCGGAAACTAACTCTGTGTCCAAGTCAAACACTTTGTGACCCTGACCTCCTCCTCTAACAACGCTACGCTATATATACGTCCTATTTTACACAACCACTAGAAGCCCTTGTCATGTTCACGTAAATATATGTTATTTTAAGCACTGTTGTTTTTCTTGTAAGGACAGACAAATGTCCGATAAATGTATTGTGGATAAAAAAGTACCACATTTCCCTGTGGTATGTAGCAAAGGGTAAAAGGTTTCCCAGAGTGGAAATACTGCAGCGAAGTACCACCTCCAAATGTGCCTTCTTGCTTTGTTCAAAACCAACAAGGAAACCCATACATTACTGCTTCCCATGATCCGTTTCATGATTCCATCACTAAAAAATGCTGTGTGCAGAATTTTCAACCAGCAAAAACGGGTTCATCAATCAGCCATCACCCACGCCGCCTCCGTCACATTACGCCAATGTTAATAAAGGGCGATAAGCATCTACGGTGAGGTGCGTCCCCGGAGAAATCTCACCTACCAGAGCTGCTCTTCCATTCTCTCCCTCCAAGCGTCATCGTCCTCACAGATCCTCTTCGCCAACCCCGCGTCCCTGCAGGAGCGACTGTATAATTCATAACCTCAGCTGGTACCTGTCAGGCTGTTTCAGAGGCAGCGGAGCGGAAGTTGCCCTTAAGGCTCAGCTGCAAAATACACTCACCTGCCCTTAAAACCAACCTGCAGTTTATCAGTGAGAACATGTGGGAAACTGACCCTGTTTTAGTGACCTACACCCACAGTAGTAGCCTGGGAGAAGACTTTACTATTCCTAGTGAATTTCAAATGAATTTATTTCAGGTGTGTAACTGCCAGGCTCACATTTTGATGTCAGTTCAAAGACCAGTTTGTGAAAAGTGTTTCAATTAAGAAAACTGCATTAAAGGGATTTAACTTGGTTATTTTAGGATCTGGATTGTGACATATGTTCATAAACCCCAACAGAAATCGGCCCAAGGATGAACTGAGTAGATTTTTGATGTGAGGGTCCAACATTTTTAGCTTTTTTGGCCATGTCATGTCGTCCATTTCGAAAATCAAAACTGTACCACACAGTAATTGGTTAGATTTTGTTGTGGAGGCCACACGTCATCAGTACTAGAATCTCGCAGCACTACTGCATTAGCTGCTTCATGCCACTTGGAGACGATGTCCTGCTGCTCTGTTCAGAGTAGAGTTAGTTTCAGCTTTGACCTTGTCCATCTGTGACGTCTTAGTGTGCAACCAATGAGATGACGGCTCTGCGCCATAACCTGTAAGCAACCCATGATGGACGGAAAGAATAATAAACTCTTTATTATTCTTTTCTCATGCAACAAAACCTTTTTGATCATCAGCTCTTTCTTTCTCTAAAGGAGCATAGGTGATTGGTAGTTCCTTCTAACCCAGAATTCACTGCCACACTGGTTATCTAAACCCACGCTACATGTAGACCTCTTTTTGAGTCATGTGACTTTTTGGCCTTGGTAGTTCAAATATTTTGTTGCTATCTGTTTTTAAAGCTGCAATAACTGATTTGCTCAATTGGAGGCATCAAAACAATTTGACAACATACTACCCTGACATGTTAGCATGTTATAAAACTGTTGTGGCTAACATGTTTTCAAACAGTTACCAGCTTGTCCATCCAGCAGACCCAGAGCAACATTAACATTCAGTTGGGATCATTTTTACTCTTCTTTTAGCTCTGGTTAGTTCTCCAGAAACTCCTGGGAAACATATCTGTCTCTTTTACGTTGCCAATGTTCCACTTCCTCTAACCTTGCCTGCTGTTTGGTGCTGAGCAGGTAGTTTACAGTGGGGCTTTCAGAGTTTGTTTGCTGAAAAATGAAACAGTTAATGTGCAGGAAAACCAAAACAACGAGCTAAAAGAGGTTTAAAAGCACTATATAGTCTGTTGATACATTGGAATGATATTTCACAACAATCTATTTGACCCCTGAATAACCCCTTTCAAAATAATGCTGCTCATTTCCCCCTGAATGAAAGGTCTCGGATATGAGTCATTGGGTCTCCCTCTGAGATCCCAGAGGAGGCTGCAGACCTCAGGATAGAAACCTCTGTCGATGGCTTCATAGTTTCACTGAGAGCCTCCTCCTCCTCCTCCCGCCCTCCTTCTGCGTTAGGGTCCTCCTGCCAAGAGCTGCCGCAGCCCCCCACCTCCCTTGCAGCCAGAGGAGGAAGTGGTAATGTCAGGAATGATTAGGACAGCAGGGGTCATCACAGCGACTCTCCTGTCAGGGCTGTTGAAGATAACAGAGGTCTCAAGAGAGCCAACAGTCCAGACAGCTAACCTCACCTCTGTTTCTCCTTTTAACCTCTCCATTTTCTCTTCACGCTTAAAAGCCTCTTCCCCACTCACACAGACAGCTGTTTGTTTATGATTTTTCCCTTTTTATGGCAGCTTGTGGTTTTTCTTCTGGACATTTAAAAACAAAATTCTGCAGAGCTGATGGCTACAAAGAATTGCCGTCGCATCACTCATTTTAGTAATTTTATCAGCTGCATGTTGTTTATTTTGTTGTTTTCCTTTAGTTTGGTTGTTGGTATGAAGAATTACAAAGTAAAAGTTCTGTTACTGGCCAAAATATTTCCATACTGCATTTTAAAACACATGCACATGACTTACACTGAATGTTAAATCAGTGATCCAAGGTATTTTAGTATGTGGCAATATTCATAAATGGCAGTCGACTGCAGATAAAGTTGAAAGGAATTCGACGTTATATGATGATGTATGGTTGTATTTTGCTGACATGATGGGGTTTGTCTTCTTTGAAATCCTATTGGCCGAAAGAGCCTTAGATTATATTAACTGCTTTGAATGTCACCACAAACCTTGTGTTAAAAACCTAAAAAACCTAATGTTTTCTAGTAATTGTAGCCTAAGAAAAGTGCAATGAATTTTTTTTTCTTTTTTTGAATTCTCACTGATGTGTTCACCAAAACTCTGTACTTGTAATATCACACGACAGCTCGGACAGCTGATACTTTAATGCTACAGTGTGTGATTTCAAGCTTAAAACAAAAGACAAAAATCAATGGCAGCCAATGATTTTCTGTACATTAGATCATGTGTTTCACTTACTGTCACTGACGGATGTAAGAATGACCTCAGCCAAAAAAAGTCAACCTGTTTTACCTGAGTGCAGATTTAGCTTCTAAAAATGGAGAAGAATCAATAAAACATAATGATTATCTTTGCACCAATTGACTGAAGTGTCAGTCATGGTGATAACACTTTTTTACACAGTGTCGTTTAGATGACCTGATGGTTAGAGAAACATCCAGTGACTCATTGGTGTTTTCTGTAATACAAAATCAAAGTTGGTGTCATTTTTTGTGTGTGTTTGTGTGTGTACTCTGATCACTCTTTAACCCTGCTATCGATGAGTTATATGGTAAATATGGTTGAGTGTTTTGATATTTTACAGATTTTATTACAAAAATGCTTCGAACAATAGAAAACTGAAGAGAAAACACAAGGAAGCTGCTAAATATGCAACAAGGTTTTATATTTTCATTATTGATTTTACCCATTTTTTTGTATTATTAAATATTCAAAATAAAAACAAATCAATTCTGACTGACAATAATGTGCGCCAATGGAAGAGTGCATATCAATAGCCATCCATAAATAAATTCAGACCTTTGCAGCAGTTCAGAGCTGAAGTATAGCTAATGTCTTACAGTGTGAACAAATAGAACAAAGAGAACAAACCCAAACCCAAACAGAGACAGGCTGAGAGAGGGGTGGGGGGGGGGGGGTGGGGGGGTGGGGGGGTGGGGGGTCCTGGGAGGAGTGTGCTCTGTTTCCCCTCTGAGCTCTGGGGCTCAAACGCATCCCTGCAGCTCCTCAGTGATACGTGAGCACTCAGGAATTACATAAACCCTGTTCTCCTTGGGAATCATACGAATGCTGACACTTAGTAAGGGCTGGTTTTTCTGCCCCCGCCACTGATGACTAACCAGCAGGACATTTGGCCTCAGAGCTCAGGTCAGTTAATGAAGCGCTAACGAGCAATCACATCATTAGCCACCCATCAATGGCTGATTATTCTTTGAGAGATTCTTTAAGACTTATCATTAATTATGTCAATTACAGCAATCACAAGCTTTAAAACTGACTGCTACCTTTTATAAAGGAAAGTTCTTATGTATTTAAAAAGAAGTGCTGATGGAAGTAGCTTTCTACATTCTAAGGAGCGCACATTAAATCACACAGGTGAAAAGATTTTATATTATATCAAAGGAAGTTCAGATAACTAGCTCATGTGGGTTTGAGCCCCCATGACTGTGAACATCTGCCCCACTGAGGTGTCCTGTAGCAGGATGCTGAATCCCTACCAGCTCCAGGGATGCTGTGACCTTTGACCTCCCTTCAGAACAGTGTCACCAGAAATCACACATTTCTGCTTGTGTGAGAAAAAAATAAGCCAAAACCTTATCTGTTTGTTCGCTGAATAGCCACTTTATGGTGGATGGAGACGGAGATGTCTTGTGTTCTTTGTGTCCTCAGGAGTCAGAATAAGAGCAATAATAATAAGAGCAAAATAAAATAGAGTAAAATAAAACATTTGATTTGCTTTAAATGGTACATTTGAGTGTGTGTCACACAGAGGTTATACATTCAGTGGTGCTGGTTACACAGACTCCACAGTCGCATCTCAAGGCCACGGGGTAGGTGTACATTGGGTCGACGTTGGGCTGGCAGTTGGGCAATTTCACAGTGACCATGCGGGTTTCATTGTAGGTACAAACCCGCTGGTGGGACTCAAGGTAGGGAGGGTCCAGGACGGGCTTCTGGAAATACAAACACACTATATATTTACTCTGTATATACCTACACACACACATATATAGATGTATCAAATATCCTACATATTAAATGTCAACATTTTGAGAACTGCGTTAATTTGCTTTCTTACAGTTAGATAAGAAGATTGATATCACTTTCATATCTGTCCGTTACAGACTCTTTCAACTCTCAGCAAGAAAGCAAATTAAGGTATTGCATTAAACACGCACTTACATGTTTAATGCATTTCCTGCCTCATAAAACATTTGCAAAGCCCTTTTTAAAAATGCTTACAAAATTTGTTTTGTCCAGCTTGTTTTCTCCACTTTAAGTGGCACTCTGCTCCCTTTTATTGTGAGATACCCCCACCAAATACTGGGGAAAATATATATTATGTCATATTCATGCAAATATAAACAATGCACGGACCTACTCTTACAAACGTTACTCTAAAGCACCGCCACTGCTTAAAAACTCCACACAGTGACTTCAAGCTCCAAACCAACCTGAAGATTAGACTCTTTTCTGTGTCACCTGATGTGAAAAAAATCCATCTCATTAGACTTTTCTTACTTAATAAATTGTTTTGTTCAGCCTCTCATTATTTGCTCATAACCAGTGCCAAGGAACCTCTGTTTTGCCATCAAGCCGTGTTTAACATGAGATTTGTGACACATCTGCGAACCCTCTATTAATTGTTTGTGGTGTTGGCACGTAATCTCATTCTGCTGTTGCTGTAATTAAAAGTTTGACTGGATCATGTCATCAGATCAATACACAGGTACAAATGTAAATCCTGAAGTTGGGTAGTTGTAATTAGAGACTGTCCTGTCACCTACAGTTCACAGATTTCACCCCTGACCCCAGTTACTGTTCCTAAGGCAAGACATGGACTCCCTCTGCTGTGTCCTGACCTCCCCGTGGGGTAGAGCAGACAAAAAGATGAGTCTCCTCCCTGAGGGGATCCAAAGAGTATCACAAAACAAAGCTCGGGCCTCCTGCACAAACACCAGCTACACTGCAATAATAACAAAGCAGGGAGAATCATGAGCTTTCTAATGCCTCTTGTCACTGAATACAATGTACTGGATGAATCTTGAGATTTCACAGCATAATCAGTATCCGGCAATTTATGGAATCCATTTGTGTCTTCTCAGCACTTGAGGCATTGTTAGGGAAAGCACTGCTGTCACTTCAATCTCTGGATTCCTCGCTGCTTTCGTTAACTCGGTTTCAGAGCACGCTGCTCCAGAAGCCTCCTGTCCTCCAATCTTCAGACAGCCTCTCATTACTACGCCACAATGATTAGATCTTGATAGGGGAATATAAACACAGAATATATTTTTCTTGGACATCCCACACACTTATCTGTCCCTCTATCTGTTCTTACATAGGTCCATCTATGTACTGTATCTGTCCAGCCGCTGAATCCCTGCTTGCATGCACGCTGTCCTTGCACTGACCTCCCTGCAGAAAGAGGAAAGCGAAAACAAATTTTCTCCATGGGGATCACCCCATCTCTCCATCTCTTTATCTACAGTATTTATCTGGCTGTCTTCCTGCCTGTCTGTGTGTTTGACCGTGTGTTCGTCTGAACCTGCATCTAATCCATCCTCCTCCTCTTCCTCTTCTTCTTCTTCTCCTTCTCTCTTTCTTCAAATCTGAGCTGATGCAAACAGCAGGGTAATATTCTTTTGTGTAAAGTTGTCAGCTTTGCTCACGTCACCTCTCTGTATAATCACATTTACACTACTCTCCTCTCTGTGTGTATTGTACAGTAGATGTCTCCCAGCTGCTCACCTCCCAGGTCTCACAGCGCCCCCAGCAGGCGTCAGTGGTGATGTGCAGGCCCCCGCAGCCGGGTTTCTTGGCGAGGAAGGTGAACTCCCGGACGGCACAGCCAATGAAGCGCCGCAGGTTGACGGCTGACACTGTGTGGAGGGAGTCTGGTTGATGAGAGATCCAGAATAGAAACCAGCAAAGCATCAGTCCAGGCCTCCTGAAGGTGGGAAGAGACAGTTTATTTTCAGTCTCAGGCTTTAGGTGCAGGTACAGAAGAAATTTGGATTGCTCAACGACACTAAAGCAGATAGAGGCTGAATCCCAATCAGAGACCTTTCATTTTTTCGTGGTTGTCATAACCACACAACTGCAGTCTGAGGTCAATTCAGGAAGCTTTCAATAAACATTTGAGTTTTAATCCTTTAACATAAGCATGGTAATTAGATTCTCATGTTGAAGTTACATTTTTTTGACCCAGAGCTGGTTTCAGACCAGTATCAGGAAACTGGACTCAAGCTGTCAAGCTGGACTTGATCTTGATCGGCTTCTTCCTTTAAATCCAGACTGAACCTGATGCTGTTCAATCAGAGAACATCTGATTTTCCCTGAGCAAGAGCACAACCAGGACACCCCAGTCCAGTAAACATGTGGCCCAGTAAAGAAGTGAAACTGTTCACTCAGGCCAGTTTTCAACATTTACCTACTGTATTTAGCATTGATTAGCATTGCCAAAGATGTGGCATTATGAGGACTCAAAGTCATTCAACTTTTAATTAAATTGAGGAAAAAATAAAGTAGCTTCTGTCATTTAAATGTTTTTTTTTATATAATATTTATATTTGGTAATAAGCATGTTATTTGCAAAAATAAGCCCCTGAGGTTGAATTAATTCCCTTCAGTGCTTATTTTTCCTTCTACATTATCTCTTACTCTGACTTTAAAAGACCAAAAAAGGTTTTCAGATGTGAACAACTTGACTGGTTTCTCTTTTCTCCTGAACACTTGAAGGATTTTCTATTGGCTTCAAAACTGAAGATCAAAATTCAAAATTCAGTCTTGACCTTGGAAGTTTAATTTAATTTAGCTTTCAGTTTGGGAGCTTTTAATTGAAGAGCTTTCAGTCACATCACATCCTGTGAGAAAGAAAAATGGAAATTTGAACAACCACAATTTCAACAGGTCAAACTCCTGCTGAGGAAAATCATGTGACATGATCAAAAAGTCCAGAACAACTACTAAACTGACCTTGTGGTGAGATTTTCTTCTTAACTGCTGTTGATGTATGTAATCAGGGCTCAATATAAAGCAGTACTTCCTCTGAGCAGATTATCCTGGTGAAATAAAGTAAATTGAAATAGTTTTACTCACCATCCTGGCTTCTTCCTCTGTAGCATCATCTTAGCTGTAACTCACACTCGTCACGCAGGCAACAACCACGGGGATTAAATGTATTGACTATTGAATAGACACTAAAAAACAACGACACAGTTAAATTAAGCAGGTTGTTGCTGTCAGACCAGCAGTTTTTCTCACAGCTGTAGCACGCAGGGCTGAAGTTACTCTTTGGCAGCGTGGACGTCTAAAATGAACCACGGTCCTTGTCACTTTATGCTACTCAGACCTGAACCACCTGCTAATGGATCTGACAGTACAAGCCAGGGCTTTTTATCACCCTGTGTTCTGCCAATCAAGAAACTGAGGTCTTCACCTCAGTCTCTCTTCCCCATGACTCCTTAAATCCCCCGGAGGCACCTTCTACCTGTCGCTGCCCATCTAGTTGAGCTACCAGCTTGTTCCCACTCCATTAGCTTGATTAGAAAAAGAGTCTGCCCTTTTGTTCATAGTCATCCACATGGAAGAGGGGGAACAACATACTCAAACACAGTGCCTACCTGTGTCTACTGTCACTCATCCGAGCTCAATTAGCTGGCTCCAGAGTTTCAGACCCAGCTCCTGTTCTCACATGCCGACTGTAATGACTTCACCCCCAAGCTCCAGCGCTGCTGTTTGCCTTATTCTGCCACTTTGTCTCATTCTTTTCATTATGTCTTTTTTTTGTTGTTGCCAGTGACATTTCCATATTCACACAAAGAGAGAGAAAGCTGGCTGTTGCTCAGGCCATGTCTTACAGGCTTTACTGCATGGATCATTCACTTAAGACGGAGCGGATGCATGTGAAGGATGCGTCACCCCTCGCAGGAGACAATGACAGGAGGAGGCGAAAGGAGAAAGGGAGATGTGAAGAAGGGAGGGAAGGATTGATTTGGGTGAGTAAGCGCCTCATCAAGAAATTACCATCGTCAGAGGCCCCGCGGGCAGCGTGTGGAGCCAGCAGAGCAGAACTGCTCTCAAGTAGTTTGGGAAATGAATCTCTAAAAAGTAAAGTTGAAAGTTGAGGCCAGGCAATTAAAGTTAGATTAGAAAATATTCAGCGGGATGAGTCAGAGACAGGTTCACACTCTTCTCAGACACCCTGTCCTCCTCGCTATCAGAGAGAATTACCCATCTGGAGGCTATTATTGAACAATGTGCATAGTGTGGAATAACAGAGTGCATGTAATTGGATAACAGTGGTGATTACAATGATGTTAATTGTAATCCAGTACAAAGGGGAGTAAGCCTGGATTTCCACAATCCGGCTTTTGTGTAATTATTTGTGGATTGTTAATGAAAGATTCCTCTTTTTTTTTTTTTTGTTATACTTCATTTCTGTGAGGAAATCCATCTTCTTCATTTAACCCATCCTGACTAATAGAACTGGGTGGCCACACTGCAGGAACCAGTGACCAAATCCAATTCTTAGGCTTGAGTCTTACATAAGGGCGATGACAGAGAGGTTTTTCACACTTCAGCCAACGTGCATGTATTTAATTGAGAGAGGAAACATGTGGGAATTCCATACAGAAATTATTATGACCAGACTTTGACCACTGGAGCTTGTTGCTTTGAGGAAACAAGGTTGAAAATTCATCTACGGAGCGTCGTGTGGCGTAGTGGTCTAAGCAGGCGCCCCATGTGTAGAGGCTACAGTCCTTTGCTGCATGTCATTCCCCCTCTCTCTGCCTCCCCATTTCCTGTCTTTCTCTACTGTCCTGTCCAATAAAGGCACAAAAGCCCCCCAAAAAAGAGAAAATTCATCTACTAATCCTGAATAATCTGAAAATAGGTGACTAAAAAAAGTAAAAGTGTCTTAGTAAGGTATTGGTAGCTATTTTTTTTTTACTACTCTAGCACTTTTATGTCCATGTTTGCTCAAAAGTTGAGCTTGACATTTCATGATAATAACTGTAACATGATGATGATGATGATGATTATGATGATGACGATGACAACAAGAACAACCGTGTGATGTGCTTAAATGTTCCAGGACAAGGGAGTAAGGAGACGATTGCTTTGTACTTAGTGTAAAGTTTCTTTATGGGTACTAAAATTTTTCAAATCCATACAATAGTTAGTGTTATTTACATGGGGATGAAAAAAAACACATGCTGTTAAAAAAGCAAGACAGTACCTGTGAGATTTCTTTATTACATTTACAAACAACTGCCATTTATCTGCACAATTCTTGCCAGGGAAAGTAGCTACATGAAAAGTTACTGCCACTTAAGTACCTTCATCCCAGCAGGACAGTGGCTATACTGACCAGCTCATGGTCGTATGTTACAGAGCAAAATATTAATAAAGTCCTCTCAGCTTCCCTCATATAAACAAAGACTTGACTCAAAACCCTGAGAAATCCTGAGGTTCCTGTCTGCGGAAAGCTTCAGCCCAGCAGTACATGATGTTGTGCTGACCTCTGGTGCTCACTTGTAGTATTAATTCTTTCCCAAAACCTGTGTTCACACCATTGAATATGACTTTTCACAGTATCCATGTTGCAGCAGTCTAATCAGTTCTTGCTTTGATGCCATTTTTACTTTGTTATTCCGTGTAATTTGTTCTTACTGTTCTTCTTTTGTCTGTGTGTTTTCCTTATGTTTTGAGTTTTGCTGCTACATTTTTCTCCTGTACACCAAATAAATGTTTTTCGTTTTACTGTATACTATGTGGAAGCCAGGAAAACACCTGGGCCAAATAAACAAACAGCACTAGTACAGGGGCAGAGCCAGACATTGTAAACATTCGGGGGGAAGATTGCTCCTCATATTTGTGATATTTACCAAATGTGGACATGTATGCAATTAGCTACTAAGATTATTTTAACAGTAAGCTATAACCTTTACCTCGAATTATGATTGCTAACTGTGTTAGCAGCAACTTCCTACCGCATAGCCAAACGCTTGTCGCGGTCAGGTAGCCGGTGTGGGCGGCCGTGCATAGCACTACTCTATGTGAACTTTGACCTTCAGTTTGTTTTTGCCATTTATCAACTTTTTATTTATTTATTACTTGGTTATCATTTATGCATTCTGAAATTATTACAAATGTAATTATTCATTTTATTTATTTATTTTTATTAGGAGAATTGGGTAACAAAAAAGGAGGGGGAAAATGCGCATGCGCAACCCAACGCCCGTTCGAAATGGTCGTTAGAAAGTGTTCCTGTTAAAAATGTAATATTTCAAATTTTCATGTAACGTAAAGTTGTTTAATACGCATGATTGACATTACTTGTTGTCAATTGTCAGTTAGTGCCTGGGAAATCGTTAAACTGTTTCAGACGTTTGGACGTGATGAGCTAGCAAACCGTTCTGTTAGCTAGTTTCGTATCTAGCTAACATTAGCAATAATAATGACGTTTATCCTGCATACACTGCCAGAAGTGTCCACATCATCTATTAGGACAACATTGCTGATTTTAAGGTTAGACAAACAGGGCTGCTGAACATTTTTCCACATTTTTGTGGAAAGTTTGGTGATAAGAGTATCGGTAACTCAAATTAACTACGTAACATCTAGCTATTACTTTCCAAGTCCACATTGACTCTTGGACCCGTAAAACTACTCTTGCGAACAGTCTCTTTTAATAGTAGTCTCTCAGTTTCTTTTCTTATTCTTAATAGTTTATATTCTTCCCTCCGTTTCAATCTTTATGAATGAATTTGAGGAGTCTAGAGTTGTTGTTCTCAGGTGCTGGATTTGGTCCACAGTGAGCTGATATTAAATATAAGATTTCATGCACTTGTAGGAGCTGGAACTTTAACTCAAGTGCCAGCCACTAGTGCCAATCTGGAGGTCTGTGTGTGTGTGTGTCTGTGTGTGTGTGTTGAACCTTGACTGGTTTCTATATTTAGTGTCAGAGGGAGTTTTTTTTTTGCCCGACACCGGTATGGCTCAGACTTCTCCGGTGACAGTCCGACCCGTCCTGCAGCTCTGTGGACTCCAGATCTGTCGAACTGCGCTTCAGGTTTCATCTCCACCAACCACTACGGAGCAAGATCTGTACTTCAACATTAGAGATCATTATTGCCTGGACCTGCATCTTACATCTTCACAAATAACGCACTCTTTGCTGCATGTAAGTACACGCAACTTTCTGAATGTTTGTTATTCACCAGAAACTTTTGAATAACGAGTTGTATCCGCAGGTGGTAGGAATGCATTGACTCTTGCCTGTGTTATTTGGAGGTTAGATTTACATAATCCAGCTATAATTGATCCCAGATATCATCAGTAATGTTACTGCTGTCATCCCCCTTGTTTCCTCTGCCGTGTTTGAGAACAATGACTTTCCACTACAGTTTCCTTAAACCTGCAGGGCAACCGCTTGTTATCTGCGTTATTAAAAAGTCCTCTGGTCTTCCTCAAGGACTCATTATATGGCTCGGCTGAGCTGATCTGAAAGCAGCCACACACACGTGTCCCCGCTGCTATTTTGGGCCCTGACAGTTTCATAACATCGACACAATCTTACATTCCTGCACTGGAAGGGAGCACACTTTGTAGCACTTGATAACATACAGAAGTGATATAAAAATGGTCAGATGGAATAAAACAAATGGCAGTCTAAATGGGTTGAAATACAAGTGGTTGATGTCATACATATTTTGTTTGAGATAATAAGTGATTATTTTGCCCTAATAACATTGATTAATTAATGAACATTTTAAGTGCCTACAGATTAACTGCATGGCTTTATAATGTATTAACATAATAACGTTTTCTTATCATATTCAAAACATGGAAAGTTTTTGTTACTGTGTCTAAAGTTGATTATTAATCTATAGTAATGAGATCTTCAGTCTAGTTAGAGGGACAGTTTTATTACTTAACCTCTCATTTAACAAACAATCACTTGCTTTAGACTTTATGTTATGATGAATGCTTTGACAGGGATGTAGTGAAGGGTAAACCCACTTAAAAATCAGTTTTAGTCTTAGAGAAATGCAGGTAATCACCTTTTTGAGGGTGACAGTTTCTAATTTTCAGACACTTACATTCTTAGATTCAAGTTTAGCCACAGAGAGACTTATTCTTTTTAGAATGTATGATTAACTGATGATTAATTATCAAATGATCCTTGGAGTTCTCTCAGCGATTTATTGAACCCTGCATCACTGGCTGTGTTGATAGGAGGGGGCCACATTAAAATTATTCTTTTGTATAGATCCAATGACATGTGTCCCTCAGCACATTCAATTCTGGATGGTGAGCTTCTTCATGAATGTAATGTTTTACAGCACATTTCGGTTTGCAGGCTCGTTTGAGGCTTATTTTATGACACATCATGGCTCTCTACACCTTCGGCTACTATTAGTACAAAACTATTTCTGCTCTTACCATAGCCACTACTAATACTGCTGCTACTGACACTAGTACTAGTACACTACAGTTACCTCCAGTAGTACTAGTTGTAAACCCATGCATTTAATTTTCTTAGTCCACATTGCTGCTCCTCCATCTCAGGTCATTTCTGCTACTTCTGTATTGTCACAGCATAAGATAAAGATGCACAAGGGGGATGTACAAAGGAATGCACTATTTTGGTGAAACTTACAGTATATGCACCATATTCTTCTCTGTGACTGATTTCAAATATTTTTTCTGTTTGTTTAAGACTTGCAGGGTTTTTGTAACTTTTTTAAATTTCTGATGGAAATAACTTTTGCTAACAGCTTGCTATCAAATTTAGACTACTTCCTATTTCTCATTTATACGTGTCAACAGTGGGAACTCTCCCTATGTGTCTTCAGCTCTAAAGTAATCCAGACATAGTGCTTGGGCCTGAGAGCTCATTAAAATATTTCTGACTTGTAAACCCATGCTTACCAGCTGGTAAAGCAGATGAGCAACATTGACACAACCCACCTATGTACAGGATAAGTGAAGTGAAGTGAAAATCATTCTGTTAAGTGCACTGGATTAGACATGCATTTAATGGTATGCAGGGGAGTGTGACAGTGATAGCCCAGAGGTTAGAGGTTCAGGTTCATATCCTGACCATTCAAGAAAAACTGGATATGGGACTGTGTCTAATATTCGATTTTCTGAAGGTGCCCTTGAAGTAACAAAGGAGTGAGTGGCAATTATCTTTTCACATTGTTAGCTGATTTTTTGCATCATTGAAAAAAAACCATCCAAAATATCTCCCCGTATCTTCCCAACATTCATTGCTTTAAAACATTTATTGAAAGCTCTTTTTTTTACATGGGTGAGAAATGGTGCAATGTTCATTTGTCATGTTTAAAATGACACTACACTGAAAGTGTGCCTGTAGGATATTTGTCTCAAATCAACCTCTGTGTTGTGTTTTCAGTCATATGAAAACAGACATTGCTTCTCCCCTGTTCTATTATGATATCTTCTAGGGTGTGTCTGTGAATGCTCTGTGTGACAGGTTTAGCAACACCAACTCTATTGATATATTTCCCAGGCTTGCACAAAGACCTGCTGGAAATCATTTAGAGCGAGCTGATGAGTGTGTTGTTGCTGCAGAGAGAGTCACGACATTGACGATGAGGAGGAGGAAGCATCAGGAGAGAGATTTGTTGAGTTGGGTTTGTCCCAGTACTTCAAATCAGTTCAGATCAGTTCCAGCTTGTGGTGGTTATATTTCAGTGCCTCAATTCATATTTATTCTGTCCATTTCTTCCACTTTATTCTTTACTGTGTCCAGCGAGGTTACATCAATCTGTACAGCTGCATCAATTTCATCCATGTTTTTTGCCATTTGTCCTCTGTTTTTTTAATGAATGTTTACCTCCATCAGAGCTGGACATCTTCTGATCTTTGAATTACCTTTTACTCAACTAGTTTGGTCTTGGCTCAAGATCCACTCTACAAATTTATACTTATTAATGTGAAACTGAACTGCTGACATGAGATTACTGATGTAGCTCTCTCTGACTTGGGTAGCTCTCAGGTGTAAACATGATTGAATGCCCTTTCTATCCCATCAAACCTCCTCACAGACTTACTGCTTTAAATAATAATGTGGGCACCTCAACTGGATAGATAGTCACATAAATACATTTAAAAAGCATCTAAAGCTGGTGTTGTGGCCTGGCGGTGTCCCCCCTCCCTGTGCTTTTTCCACAACACTGCAACGTGTTTCACTGCCCTCTGCCTTGTTGCCACAATTAGAGCTGACCGGAGTGACTTGTGACATTGGCTCATTGATTCTGTCTCTTGGCCTTCTGTAAGCTCTTGCTGTTACATACTCATAATCTTTCTCTCTCTCTGTCCCTCTTTTTCTGGTTCTTATCTTTTCTCCTTCAGGTTCATTTCTCTCTGACATGCTTTCTCATTCTATTCCGTTCTGTTCTGCCGTATTTCTACTTCCTTAGCTCTATTTTTCTTCTTCCCCTCTTGAGCTATGTTTCTCTCTTCATCTTTTGTGCCTGACTGGTCTTCCTTATTTACTCCTCCCTGCCTTTCTCTCGATCTTTCCCACATTTCCTTTTTGGAAATGTACTGTTTGTGCTTTTATACAACAATAATGGCAAGAATCAGTAATCAACATTTATTTGTTTAGCAAGGCAAAACTGCCAGGTATAAAAGATCTGTGGGTACGAGTATTGAATTGAAACAATTCACATCTACTAATAAGAACTGTGATAGATCACTGAAACTTTTTCGTTTCCAATTGTGACTCATACAGCAGCCTCATACTGTATTGTTGTTGGCCTGCAATCTACTAGACACATTAACAGCCATGTACAGTTTGTTTTTATTACTTGGAGACAATGAAAATAAAAAGCAATAAAATCTGTCGTCTTTTCCTGTAAATGATACATGTGTTTGAGCCCCATGCCAGTTTCCCATTAGTTACTCTCCACTGGAGTCTTGGACTAATTTTCTTTTTTGTTTTTATTTACAACACTTCCTGTCTTTTGCTTCCTCTCTTGGACCTGCATGTTCCTCTGTCTCTGCCTCCGCCTCCCTCCCTCTCTCTCACACCTCCTCTCTTACCCCTGTCACTTATTCTGCAGCTGACATGAAGCCTTAGAATAACTTAAATGCTGCGCTATGGTGGTTCAAATCCCCTCCACATACACACACATATGTGTCAGTGTAGCGTTATTTCAGTGTTTATCCATTAACACTGGAGCGCAGTGGTTCAGTTTTTAAGTTGTGTTTTTAGAAATTGCACATATTAATTGCTGCTGTGCTCCTGTGTAGAGATTGAACAGCACCATGGGAGTAACCTCAGACAAATATTCAGAAATATAGCTTTACATTGTATTCTAGTGTATTTGAGGGTCTGATGCATTGAGAATAGAATTGTGCAGAGTTCTTTCTCGTTTGTCCTTTCTAGTTTGTTTTGTTTTTACTGACTTTGTGATGACTCATCACTCTATCATGTCAAATCCCTTTTAACCTGCTGAGCATGCGTCAGTCTTCAGAGAACTTGGAAATCATCTTTGCACTTGTTTAATGCTAGTGGTAGTAGTAGGTGGGTGATTGAAGGCAGTACAAGAAGTTGATCAACATGATACTGTCTGATTTGTCCATTTGATGGCGATCCGACCCCTCTGCCAGTACAGGCATGTTAAAACAAAAGAACCACTGCTATTTGACCTGATCTGACATTCGGTATGATATGTTGGTGAGGCCTGGTGCTATTTCACACTGTTTTATTTTAGCCCTGCTCACCTGTCAGTTCCCCTAAAGTGTCAGTTGTGTTTGTGAACAGCAGAGAAAGTGCTGGTCAAATCAAAGGCACCTTTATTTTCTGACAGTGTGATATGTTTAGGCAGGCGTGTTAGGAGAGATGTCTAAATGTCACGCATTTTTTTAAGTTCACTTACTCATTTCCCAGGGCGAGAGAGAACAAGATGAAACACAGCCCAACACCCAGCGCTCTTCATCCACTACTCACTGTCAGTTAACAGTGTTTCATTGCTCTATAAACAATGATAAACAACCCTTCAGCTGTATTTTAGAAGTGTTTTCTGCTGGTTTGTTAATGTGTTGGCAGTGGTGCATGGCTTTCTGTGTCTTTGAATGATGTCAGTACTAAACTTTAAGCTCTCTTGAAATTGTTGGGCTTTTTCCTATCGTTTCTGTATCTGTCTTTGTTCAGTGGAGTTATGGTCTTTGCCTTGTGAAGCACTTCTTGAGATTTTAGTTTTTCCCAACAAACGCAGCTTACAAATACTTAGAGCTTGGCTACATGTGTGCTTGATAAAGAGTGTAAACAGTTCTTTTTTAAACAGTGAGGGTACAGAAGATTAAAAGCCGCTGCGCCAGGAAAAGATTATAGACGGGTCTACTCAGTGTATTCATCAGTGACACAAGACATCAATTTTGAAGAAAGATGGACCTGAAGCATGCGCTCCATATTGGGATAATTGTCTGTACGGTACGAACATTAATCTAGAATGCCACTGAAAGCATCTTCAAACCTTGTGGAATTATATCATTTTTTCTCCATCTGTTTATAAAGATCAACGATCACAGAGATGAGGTGCATACTACAATGTTTTGATATTTCATGTTTTGAAATGTGTGTCAAATAATTCAGAAGTAATTTCTACACATTAAAATCTCACTCTGTTGTCCAGTTGGTTCCCTGCGATATGCAGTATTGTTATTCCAGATGTGCATACACAAACCTTTGTTTACAATGCTGACATGCAGAATTCAAGCACACTTAAGTAAAAACTTCAATAAATATCTAAGAAACATTTAACCCTTCATAAAGTTTGCTCATGTAGTTTTTGTTCAGAGGGAGGTTTCTCAGAAAGTCAGTTTTAAGAACCAGAAATCTCATCACAGTGGCTCCAATGGGCATCAAACCTTGAGCCACACAAACATACTGTTCTGCTTTGCTGTTGAAGCTACACTGGACTGATGTTTTCTTTCTCTCCTCCAGATTGGTGCCATGCTGCCGGGAGGCTGTGGGTGAGAAAGTATGTCGTCAGACTTCTACTCTAGAGATGATCTGGTGGAGAGGGGGTCCATCCCCCTGGACATCGACAACGTCCACATGCTGCTGCAGGGTCAGTCTTGATTTACTTCCAGCAAAGATGCAATAGTTTTTTGGGTTTTATTGTGGCTGGATGGCTTTAATGTATTATTTTTGTAGGTATTTTAATTTTTTTTTTACTTTGAATACTTAGTTTCGGTCTCAGCTTTAGGATATTATTGCAACCATGGTGCTATAACAGATGAATTACTTCAACAAGTATTGAAGCAAAACTGTCCGAAGGCTCATTGTTTCTGGTCTCTGCTCACCCTGAGAGGAAGGTTGAGGTCATGCAAGTGTGAAAAGAAAACTCCAGTGTCCTGAGTTCAGTGTTTTATCTTGGTTACTGTGGCAACATAATAACTATTAAGCCTCAGTTATGTGTCTCGCTCAGGGGAGCAGTTTGATGGCCTCATCTCAGTCTGCTGCTGGCTCCGTCCTGTTTCAGTCTTGTCACTTTTTTTGAGGCCATGCTTGGTTTAATCTGTTGAAACTGAAGCCCTGCTCTCAGAGAGACATGAGTCATATTGCAAAAGAGCCATTCGGAGGGAGAGAGTGAGAGGGTGGAGGAGATAGTAAATGCTGCTCGCTCATCAACTCACTGTCTTGAGCATTCAAAGCAAAGCTGTCATCTGCTGGGATTGTTGTTTGACTGTGTTGTCAATGCTAGTACAACATATGTAATGCTGAAACTAGTCAATCAATTTTCCTGACTTATAGCTGATTCATTGTTAAATGCCAAATTTAAAATGTTTTCCCTTCTCCAACCTATAAAATGTGAAAATTTGTTGGTTTGAAGACATCAGCTTTTTCTTTTGGAAATTTTGATTCTCATTTTTGACCTTTCATTGACTAAACAATTAATTAAAAGAATAATTGAGAGAAAACTGTAATGCAAATAACTTTTAATGATCAAAAGCACTCAATGACTTACTGACAAATTATGACAGAATTCTATCCGATAATCACTACTTTATTGTCATGGCAGGGTTTTTGTACTCCTGGAGTTTTTGCCTGGAGAAACAGCTCCTAATATGGTTTCTAGAGGGTTAATGCAACTGGACTGAGACATCTCACTTTTCATCACATACATGGAATGAGCACTGCAGCTCTCAGATTCAGTGTTCACCGTGACATTTGCAGGAAGGTTTTTATATCTCTGTTGCTGTCGTATTTTCAGCTTGTTTGGTGAAGTGTTGCTTTAGTGAGACCTGGTTCATTCTTTAAGTTTATTATGTGGTGACTGAGGCGAGGTCGCAGTTAAGCTCTGAGAGCAGCAGTGTGGATAGGTATCTGTAAATCTGACAGTGCTTCTTCTTCTCTTTGTACTTGTGATAGTTGCATCATGAATAGATGGCAGCACAGTCTGACATGGACAGTCGCTTTCTTTTTTAGCATCTGATCTATATTGTTGCAGGATGTTAAAAACTCTCTGTCCATGTTTTCTTGATCTCTTGTTCTCTCTCCTAATTGCCCATCTGCCTTTCACTTTCAGTCCACCCACCTCAGTTCTTTCTTTTCCTTAGATTTTGGGTCCATTCTTGTATGGTTCTCTACTGGACTATTTTCAGTGCATGACTCCCCATACCCCCACCCATCCCACATTTAGAACACAGTGTTTTTTACTAAAAGCTTGTAAATGTTTTTCCAACTATGTAATTTCCAGCTGGTACAATGTGCAGAATGGATGATGTAAGACTTACGCCCCCATGACAAGCCAGCTTGTTAAATAAGTCTAAGAGAGTTTTTTTCGGTGTATATTTGAAGTGGTAATGATGAAAGAATGTCACTAAAATAGCTCATTTTGTGTGTGAGTGTTGGGTGTATTCAGTGTTTGCATCAGCATGGTTAGAAATGATCCTTCCTAGAACAGAGAACATGTAATCTGGTTTCATTATGTTTTATTACATGATGCTTTTAGAGTGATTAACTGCAACAAAACACACATAAGGTTCAAAGTCGTTGTTCAACAGCACGTGAGAAGAATGTATTGTGTTTAGTGGCTACATAATGGCTCTGGTAGGGAGCAGATGTGATGTTCCATGTAGACTTGATGACTATAGTAACATTTTGTAGCACTTTTTTACAAGGTCACAGATTGCTTCACAGTCTGTAAATATAGTTTTTAAGAGCAACTCATGATCCAAGCAGAACAAGCATGAGCAAAATAATGCAAAGTAAAAAACATACATGAAAAATGAATGAATAAATAAATGTGCATAAGAAAAATTCCATCTAACAGTTTTTTTTCAAGTGGGCAGTAAATATGATGTATATAATACAAATTGACATCATGGTTATCATTTAATTTTTTCTATCATTTTTAAAAACGTTGTTCCTCAGATAAACATCTAATCAAAGGAAATGTAGCAAATGCAAAAAATAACGAACACAAATAAAAAGTAATTAAATAAGTTAACTTTTGACCTTAAGATCTGAGTTTTAAGCTGTGAAGTAAAAACAAACAATCCTAATCCTAGTTACCACTTTAGTGGGTCATTTGTGGGGAGGGGTCAGGTTAGGGCAGGTAAGAGATCCAAATTTTCACAGCACTTGACAATTGAATATGACAATATGTTTATGTACAATAAAGTTCCCATGAGGCTGCAGGGGGGACTGTTGCATGTCTTATTTGGGCAGCCCTGAAGCCTCTGTGAGTCAGAGGTAAAAGAGGCGGAGTCAAATGGATCTCACCTGCTTCCCTGCAGGCTGGAAATGTGGACTGTGAGCTGTTTAAGCAAGAAATGCTTTCAAAGTAATTTTATATCAGCTTTTTCTTCACGTCTTCTCCTGCAATCATGGATCTGCAGAGTCCATGTCCAAACCAGGTGTTTACTAGATAGAGAAGTTTGGTTTAAATTCATGAGAGTTTGCTGATCTGGTAACTTTCCCTGCTGAGTCAGCATGAGTGATCTCATCAGGGGTGAGTGTTTTTATTTGTCTCTGTGGTTGTGACAGAACAAAACTGTGCAGATATTATTGTACAATAATATAATTATCATCTTTATTAGTATGTATATCTCAGGTGGACTGCTGCGGTGTAACAGTAAATCTACAGCTATAAATAAACTAGTTCCACTGAACCATGCTTTTCCAGCTTAGCAGGGATTTTTCTTTTCAACAGAGAGTAAATCAAAAATCAAATACAGGTTTCTTTTTCTTTTGAAAGGGAGTTTGTCCTTCGGGCCATGGTAGGTTTTGGACCTTATAGCAAGAAAAGTATTTTGCCTACTAGGTCATGCATGTATCAATTTCTTTAGTCACTCTGATCAGTTTAGGAAATATACTGGTATGAAGATTAGGTGGCCTATGTTAAATAATGTGTTGCCTCCACTTTGAAATAAAGTAACTGTTTTCAGTGTGTAATATATTTGCTTAAAATCAGCCAGTATAGCACTCATTACCATAGAAGTTAATAGAAACTCAAAGTGAGGTTTTGGCTCCTGTAGCTTTATTTGTAATCGTGAAACTTTGAATAGATCATTACCCTGAATGTAGAGCTCTACTGTGATGCTGTGAGCCATGATACTGATTTTTGTTTACATGCAACTGCTAGCTTTTGTAGCTAGCATGTAAATTATATGCATTACCAAGATGATCTTAGTTTACAGATACTAATTTAGCGATTAAGCTGGAAGCCTATTACCCAAAGGAAACCAATATGCGCTTAGTAAGCCGACTCATGGGTCGGTATTAAACAATGTGATGTAACATCAATTCTGAAAGGAAACCCACACATAAATAAACAGTGTCTGTTAAATTCTGTTGCTGTTGCTGAGATGTTGTTACCTTTAAACAACATCTCAGCCCATGCCAGAAGTTGCCATAACAATGGAAAACCATTAGCAGAGTTGAATTATTATCGCCCACTTTGTCAGCAGCTAAGAACCTTAAATATCACCTGTTGTTGTGGATGACATTTTATAAATTCCTTATTGTTACCATATTATGATTTATGTGACAGAAGCATCAAAGGCACAAATCACTTTCATTTGGTTTCTTTGACCTTCTGTGACTGTTGGTGTGAATTTTGTGTGATCAGCGCACCTTCATATTTTATTGACTTTTGCACTGTTCTTTCTGCTAATCAGTCAAATCTGTATTTGTCAGTATGTTGGTCTGTGATGTACTCCACCAGGAATTTCAGAGTAAATTATTTCTTAAGAATGAAGCTGAACTTCTTTGGCTACCAAAACCCCGATGATGACGGCCATAAATTATATTTTTACATGCAGAACAGGAAGATGATGTTTCAGCTCTATTGAAGATGTCAGGAAAAATAATATGAATAGTACTTGGAAAACATCTTGGTAGTGTAATTTACAAGATCTTGGTATAAATTGTTGCTTGTTGTGTTTGTTATAAACCCTGTTACTGAAATGTAGCAAGGATTCATTTCAGCTTCTCCAGCTACTAAAATACTCTGGAACTGACTGAAGTTACAGTGACCAAATGGGTTTGTTTAAAATAATTCTTCTGGCAAACTCTCAAGTGTGTCACAGCCCTCCAGTTTCTCGATCCTCTTCACTTGGCAGCCAGAAACCCTTACAAACTTCTTCTCATCAGTTTTTGTTGGTTTGAAGATGAGTGATCAGCAGTGCTTCTGTCCATATGTTAAACAACTCAGAGTCATGTTGGATCATGTTGCAACAGAAAACCAACCCCCCTTCTCCTCTCCCTTATCTTTGTTTGATGATACCAGATTAATTATAATAAGGTGTCTGAGTCACCATAGAGGCTCTCTATGATTAAGATTAGACTGCAAGTGAACTGCAGCCAGAGGTGACCTGCTGTTAAACATATTAAGACAGAAAATAGTCTGTAAGCTGTCTGTTAATGCATCTCAGAGGTCTTTACAGATTGAAAGAGAGTTGGAGCTCAGCATGGAGGAGGAAGGACCACTAGTCTCTAGCTGCTAATTTATGCAGTAAACTGGGAAACTAATCGGCCAAAAGTTCAGCTGGACCCTGGTTAAAAACTTCAGGAGCTGCAAGATGAGGCAATTTCATAATGATCAGTGTTAGGAAATATCTGAATAGATCGTTGTTGTCAGGTAAAAACCTTCATAGTTCCTATCTCATCTCAAGTTTTATCACAGTTTTTTCACTGAGCAATAGATAAGAGATGATGATAAATTTTTACAATATACTAGATACTATATGCAGTTCTTAATCTGATGACAATGATACATTGTAAGTTTAAAAAAGCTTTGATTAAGATGTTCATTTTGGTTCAGTTAGTAAGTTGACTTCATGAGGACAATGGAGAACGAGGACTGGATTTTATGTGAGACTCTTCATACTGTCACTGACCTGAATGACTTCATTGAGTTTTACAGTGGTGAGTGGCGGGCTAGTTTCCCGACAGCATCTTGTTGCTTACACTCATTAATGTTGGATGCCGAAACCTTTCTGTGGCGTGTGATAATTGTAATACAGTTTTTAGTTGTGAATATATAATTTACAGTTTCCCTTTAGAGCAATCAACAAATTATTTGATATAAAAACGTTTGAAATGCCACCTCACTGATGATGCATGCTCTTTGTAAGAACATAAATTCACTGGTGGTAGCTGTCAAGAGGCAAATGCAGTACAACAGAACAGTGTATATTTCAAAATGCGTGGTATTGGTAAAAATGCATGTATGAAATATCATATCCCAAGACATGTACTTGCAGGGAAATTGATGTCAGTACTTGTGCAGCTCCTCTATGTCAGATTACATTCCAGTTATATTTGTGATCTCCCGCCTGGCTTAAAAATTTTATTGCAATTGGATAGATTTCAGAAACATATTGCAGACTGACAATAACTTGTTTTTAATGTACTTTAATACAAGTCAAATAGAAAGCTATTTCCTCACTTTAAAATAATCTATGTGTGATGCTTGGTAATGCGTGGTTAAGACTCTTTGCTTGCAGCTCTGTTTATGCTGAATTATTTTCCATGGCTATAATTATTGAACTGAGGCTTTGTGCTTGTTCAGACAACACACAGACCAAATATTTCTGTTTGTAATTATTATACCCAAAGGTTTTCCAAGCTGATTGGCCAAACCCTTGGGTGTAAGCTAAAGTCATAACGTGTTTAAAAGGAACAGTTATTACTGCTGTTAACGCCTGGCTAATTTCACAATAAGTGCACAAAAGTCTTTGTCTGCCTGTTGTTTAAATGAATCACACACTGACAGCTGAAAGCTATGGTCCTTTTATATGAGGCCCTTCGCTGACTCAGGTAAACAGGTACTGGTTACACAAACTTTGGTTGTGTGATTTTGACTTTTATCCGACTTTCACAGCTGTTCAGAAAACTGAGTTTGATGAGTCTTGTCGACCTTTAGAGGAGTTTTGTTTTCCTGCCAGAGGGACCTAAGTTTGTAGAGCAGGGTATGGTTTTGTATCGATTAAACAAAGGAGACAGAATGTGAGCTTTAGAGGTACAGTACTTGTAGACGGATCAGGTTTGGGGATAGGGTTATCTTTAGACAGAGTCAGGCTAGCAGTTTCCCTCCTGTTTCCAGTCCTAGTTTATGCTAAGCTAACTAGCTGCTGGCTCCACCTTTCTGTGCAGATATGGGATTGACATTGATCTTCTTATGTACCTCTCTGCAAGAAAACTGAAGTGTATTTCCCAAAATAACCATTGCGTGTGATCATACATAAAAAAAATATAACACAGATTTAAAAAGATGTGACATGAACCCGGATGTCTGCCATTAGAGTTTGGGTTAGTTCATCGGTTGTTTTGAGCAAGCAGTGGTGAGGACAATGTTACCTAACCTGATTTGATCTCAGAGTCACTGCAGCAACTGCTCTCTTTACCAAGGAGTCATACAGCTTACTCGCTGTTGTTAATAATATTAGAAATCTAGGGAATTGAGCCAACTCTGCAGCTGCACGCAGTATAAATAGTTCATGTTTAGCATCATGACCTTTGCGCAGTTTAAATGTGAACTACCTGTGTGATTTACTGTTTGCATGACTGATAATATAAGGTAAACTTGACATCCTGTGTCTCTTCCTCTTCAACAGTGGAGCAAGAACAGATTCAGAAGAGGACCTTCACCAACTGGGTCAACGCTCAGCTGGCAAAGGTGAGCTGTGTCTCTGAACCCCGGACTCTCTACAGTGTCTGACAGAGTGGACTGTGTTTGTGATCGAGGAAGTTCAGCTGATTTGAAGAGAAAACTTCTACAAAAGAGCTATAATGCAGTGTTTCTCAAACCTTTTCTGGCATGCCCCCTTCAGAAGGCAAAAAAAAGTTCACGTCCCCTCTTCCCATTATTTTTATCAGTCATTAACAATAATAGGGGAAGCAACTAATAAAAAATGATCCATGTTGCGTTTTAGTATCATCAAACTCTTGTTAATTTTGCATAAATAAATCATATTCGTTCAGCTTAGTTTCACTCCCTGTTTTCCCCTGCAGTGACACTACCAGTCTTCTTCACTCTTCAAACAGTAAATGATATTCTTTAGGCAGAATTACAGCTATAATACTAATAACAATTATTTGGCTTTTTCAAAGTGCAATAATAACTAATAAAGGAACATAGCAGTGTTTCCCACATAGACTTTCCTGGGCAGGCTGCCCAGGTATATTAATGGTCATCAAAGTATATTTGGTGATCCGTCCGAGAGAAGGACACTGTCTCTATCATCAAATAACTAGTGGACAATCTCCCCATGATCTACCCCTCCTGTTCCTGTTGGTTCACTTGCCAAAGTCTAATTTGTGTATAGAAATATTTTTACATAAGAGATCTCTAAAGCTGTGTTGTGTGCCGTTCCTTCATTGTAGAGCTGCTCAACTCACACACACACACACACACACACACACAAACAAACACACAAACACACAAACACACAAACAAACGCGTTGACGATGGCGCATCTCTTGTGGTCAGACTGGCCATTGGGAGCACAAAGGAAATCCAGCAGATGGATTGTCAAAAAAATCTATACGGTTTTTACTGGCCCTGTGTGTCATTTTACCGGTCCTCTCTACAGACTGTGTCCTCCCTGTGTGCCTGTGCTCAATGACATCGTGCTGAATGTGTGCCCGGACTGGGCTCAGGCAGAACACAATATTACATCAACCCTTACTGAACCACCACAAATAGAATCTAATTCTGTGGATGGGATGGACAGCTAAACAATGATTCATTTTTTGTTTATATTTCATATCACATACCGCATGTACTTCAGTAACTTTCACCAACCAAATAATAAACACCCCCCCCCCCCCCCCCCCCCCAAAAAAAAAAAAAAAAAAAAACCCCACTGTGGTTATGTCCATAATGAGCTCAACCCCACAGTAGGCATCACATGGTCGCGGTATAGAGGTTTTGCTGTTATCATTTCTCACCATCCCTCATCAGCCCTACACACAGCCCTGTATACTTCCTGCCTCAAAGTTATATGCTGTATATGGTGAGTCTAATGATAATTAACACACATAGTTAGATTGGCCACATGAAACCAAACTAAAAACAGAAAGACACCAGTAGGCTTGACCTTGATAAATCAAACTATCCTTCACATAGTGATCGTTTAGTCTTTTTAGCATAAGGGAACTTTATTTCAGTTAATTAGACTCTTTAATATTCAGTATACTTTATGTTACAGCACACAGGTAGTTTTATCTATACACTCTCCTTCTCTCCTTCATTTTATCCAGTCATTGTATAATTTATACACAGTAATTTCCATTCCTAAGATGAGCTGATGCAGCTGGTGGGAACATGTGAGGGCATGATATGATGGATCACCAGCTGTACTCATAAGTACACCCATAGTCCCTTAATATATAAAATGGTTCAATAATAAGATGGTCCATCAAACATCATGTAACCTGCTCACTGTGACCCAAATGAACAAATTTTCAGTAACCAGTGATTCAAAATATGTTTTAGAACATTTAATTCCAGTCGCTTGTAGTTCATTTATTTTTTTAATGTTAACATTTGTATTATTCATGATAAAGATAAGAATATATAGAATTGAATGTGTATTTTAAAAGAGTCATGAAAGGGAACAAAAAAAGCAGTTTTGCAGTTAACAAGATAATTGTTTGTAATTGAAGAAGTATATATTATATAATAATAATAATTGAATTCATAATGATATACAAGAGGCATAATTAGGTAAGCCAGGCTTGAAGATATCACATTGTAAACACGTGCACACTCGATGAAATATTAAGGATATTTTCCTGACAGCAAATTGCAGCTTTGTCAAAGATCAAAAACAAGTGAGAGTTATCAAAACTTATAAAACACGACCACATGCTACTTTTAATTACTGTTGGAGGGCTTTCCCAGTGACCAGCTCGTGTTTAAAATAGATGCATCATGGTGTAAATTTGGCAAAAACAGTATTGTTGCAAAAGGTCACTGTCTTGCTCTCAAACTACCCCTCAACATGAGTCAGCAGCAGACTGTCAGCTCTCTCTCAGCCTCATGTTGGAGGTCAACTGTGAATGTGACAGTGGGGGGGTGGTGGTGATGATGGTGTTGGTGGTGGTGGGGGGACTGTGCACATAAATATAGCATTGCGTAGCAAGGTTCACAGCACACAGACAGACAGCAACAGGCGGCCACCACTCTCCCCCTCCCTCCACCACCACCCGCCAACCACACCCCCCTCAATCCACCTACCGATGTCCAGCCAGCTCAGTGTTGGACTCTGTGGGGACTCTGCCAATAAACTGAATGGTGGAGATGATTGCTAATCCTTTGGTGGTTGTTCACATTAGAGCTCACATTGCAACAATACCTTGTGTCACATGTGAATAGTTCTCTTTCTGTAATGCTCTATATCCACTTTTGGAAGTGCTGAAATTTAAAAAGGCAGGATTTTGCTATTCAAGCAAAGGTTATTTTGTATTGTAGAAAAGCTAAACATAAAGCCCTCAGGAGAAAGGTGTTTATTCATCTCCAATGTCATTAATAGGCTACTGTGTGGAAGGAAATAACTTGTTTGTTCCTCATATTCCACTTATTTGTTACTTGTTGACATTAGTAAAGTTCACAGACTATAAGGTTCCCATTAAAGATGGTTTGTAGCTTATTATTAATTATGAAGGAAAAATATGACATGCTATTATGGGTTGTTTTGCATAAAAAGACAAAATTGCAGTTACTAAACTGCTGAATTACATTTTTTCTTACTTATTGTCACATATGCTGACAGTTATCTGATAAGATTAGGTAACCTTCAGACATTTTTCCTCTATCATTGAACCACATCAAGAAAATGTACAAAAACATTTGATAAAAGCTCAATTGTTTTAAAGATTTTAGAGTTAGTAATTGTATTACCTGTATTAAAATCAGAATATGTCATCATAACCACGTTAATTGCCAAATATTGTCACAAAAAATACATACAGTATAATTTTAATCTGAGCCGTCCACAGGCCCTTGAGATTCTCTTGTGAAAAGCTTTGGGCGGTTTGTTTATCTGACTATCATTCAACACCTTCCTAAGAACTGGGACTGAGAACTTCCTCAGAATTGGGGCATGGTGATTTTAATATGAACATGCCATCATTTATGACTTATACAGATTTTTCATTGCTGCTTCGTGGAGCCTGACAAAGGTCTCTGTGAGATGAAAACTTTGATTCATGGCCTGTCAGATGCACTAGTAAAACATGATTGATCATCATCATGATTTTCTGGAGTAGATTTCCCATCGTATGAAAAGGTCAGCTTCTCAGAAACAAACAAGAAGTCTTGTTTTCAGCTTGACCACAGCGTCTTTTGAAGTTTAACTATTTGGTTTTGATTAGATGCCACAAGGAGAAAATCATCTTTTAGGTCAAGCCACATAAACATGGTAAATTTCAAAGTTGCGCACTCCAAACTCCAAACGGATTTTAAATTTCATTTGATTTAGTTGCAAAACACATTTTTTAATAGTTACAAAATTCTTATACTCCTATTCATCCTTTGTATTAATATATATTTTATACTCATATTTGAATAAGTATAAGTTTTGATGTTTTGTGACTCATGATGTGTTGTGACAGCGGAGGCCACCATGTATGGTCGTGGATCTGTTCAACGACTTCCGTGATGGCTCCAAATTACTGGACCTGCTGGAGGTGATGAGCGGCCAGTACATTGTGAGTCCTGTCTCTGCTCAGCCCTTAACATGCTTTTCAAATAACAGCTAACATTTTAAATGCACCAACTGACTGACTCTCTGGGTGTATTCTGCAGAGTCGGGAGAGAGGCAGGGGAATGTTTCAGCACAGGAGCAACATTGAGAAGGCTCTCTCCTTTCTAAAGAAGAAATCGGTAAATGACTCACTAAGTGGGATCTGGATCTGTCGACCAAATAAAAGCACAGACTTTATAGTGAGACCTTTAGGTCTGGTATTGAACAAATCAGAGATATGATACATTTTCAACAGAAAATTACACCAACACATGTATATTTACGGGTCAAAATTTCAAACTCCAAATTAACTACTGCACCACCTCTCTGGTTTTAGCAAACATTTGGCAGACGATTAATCTCGTGACTGACTGTGCAAGGGTTCTTTTTTTTTAATTTTTTTTTTACAGAGAATAATGAGATTATTCATAATGTTTCAATAAAGACGTTGTGAAAGTCTAAATTAGATCCTGTTTTCTCCCCAGATCAAACTAGTAAATATAAACATTCCTGACATCATTGATGGCAGACCATCCATCATCCTGGGCCTCATATGGACAGTCATTCTACAATATCATGTGAGTTAAACATTTTTCATTTTCATAGATTTTTTTCTTCCTCTCCTGTCTTCTTGTCCTCTTTGTTTTACATTTGTTGTTCTCTCTATTTTTATCTTTTCTCTCTCCGTCTCAGCTCATACATTTTGACTGAACCTTTAAACTTAACATCTCCAAAATATATTTTTTATTAGCCAGGGATGCTTTCTCATGCAATTTTTACCTTCCCCTTTCTTTGTTTCTCTTTGTCTTATTTTGTATGTTTTTTTGTTGTTGTTGTTGTTTTACATATTTTTTTTACCTTCAACTCACTTTTCAAATACAAATGCCTAAAATGTTGATTGTATGTGTTGGGGGACTTCTCAGATCGAGGAGTTGGCCAGCAGTCTATCATTCGACTCACGTCAGTCCTCCATGGAGTCGCTGGCCAGTCTGGACTCACGTTCCACCCTGTCGAGCCGCTCGGCCAGCAGCAGTCCTGTTCCTCCCAGAGGCTCACCACTACACAGCCGCTTCAGGGTTTCTGCCAAGAAGGCCCTGATGCTCTGGGTCCGAGAACAGTGTCACAAGTACGCACTCAGTGAATGGCATTAATGAGCAAAGATGTTAGTGTGTTGTATAGGGTATATATAGGGTTATATTGATATATCAGCTTGCCAAATCATTGAGAAACCTCTATTAGATACAACTTCTGTTGTGGGCCAAGTATGTGATTCAAAAAGTGATATATCCTCCCACTGGGACCTCTTGGTCATTTCCAGGTCTGGGTTAAAGACCAAAACCTGATCAGGGCTTTACTGACCTGTACTTGCTCAGGTACTTTGGCTTCCAAAATCTGTTAAAATACATTCCTATACACAGGAGCTTTAATGGTATTTTTTGTTACGTATTTCCCTCCTCTATTTAATATCATCAAATTGCTGTGTTTCCTTAGTAGCATTTGTTATTGTGTTTTTTCTGTGAAGAAGCAATGATAATGGAACTTCATAAAGACAATAGTATTAGCACTAATTTAAGCACTGAAAATTCATTTTTTATCCAAAGACTTTTTTGGTATATTGTTTATATTGTCCTGTTTCATCTGTTCAAATATTGATGTTGTCCTGGATGTCTTGGACTTAGTCTGTGAATTAGTTTTTTACTTACCTTAAATGCTGTGGTTGGTTTCTAAGTTTCTTTATGTTAGATTCATTCTTTTGTCTGTTTTTTCTGGATTTTGGTCATTGGTTGCATTCATATTGTTAATTTTAATTAAATTTATCTCCCATTAGCAACATTATCAGAACACTGTGCCATACAGCAGCTCATACTAAAGACTGTATATAATAAATAACTGAATGATTTATTTCCGTCAGAGCTGGCTGTTCAATAAATGTGAAGGACTTCAAAGCAAGCTGGAGGAGTGGAGTGGTCTTCCTGGCGATCCTGTACGCTCTGCGGCCCGACCTGGTGGATCTGTCCAAAGCCAGAACCAGAAGCAACAAACAGAATCTGGAGGAGGCCTTCCGCATTGCAGAGAAAGAGCTCAGGATCCCCAGACTGCTGGAGCCTGATGGTGAGTGACTGAACTTTATTGCAATAGTTTGACAAACCGCTGTATGACAGAAGAAGCACGAGCACCTACTAAACTAGCGGTGACCCTGATGTAGGTGTGATGTGAATATTCTGCCGACACTGTTCAGGTTTAACTAGTGCAACAGGTGCGGGTGAAGTATGATTAAAAAAAAGCTATACCAGAACCTCTGTCGCTCTGTATTACAAGTTAAAATTCAGATAAAGGTGGATGCTGTCAAGTCACTGTAGAAATATCATAGCTTGCTGTTACTTTACCAGATATAAGTCCATATAGTAATATTGTTGGACTATTATAAAATACTCTGTTAATTATATTACGGAAGTCTCAGTTTGTTTTGTTTTTTAATGAGTTAATACTTGTTCCCATTGGATACATTATTGAATGCAGTTCTGTTCCATAATATAACATTCTGTGCACTGCTTTCATGGGAGAGAAGTACAATAATCAAATACACATTTCACACATTATCATCAGTTTGTGTGCACAGGGAAATTCAATATCATTTGTTCATGATATTGATAGCTGACCTGCTGCTCATTATTTTTAGCCCCAGATTTGTTCATCTTCCCACTGCACTTTCCACCAGCTATGTCTCACCACTAAGGAGCAGAGTCCTTTGTCTTCAGAATAATATGAATAAACATGATAGTAAAACAGACTGAAAATATATTCTTAGATTAAATACATTTTAACACAAATTTACAAACTTTTCAAAACACATTATTATTATTATTATTATTGCTTATTTTTTAGATTGTTGACAAAGAAAAAAGTCGTAGTTCGTTTTCATTTCAGGCTGCAAAATCAGGAAATATCAAGTAGGCTTGCCGCCCCCACCTCACCCCTGCACCCAGCGATAATTTCATATATCATGCTACTTGGGCTGGACTATGCATATGAATGCAGCCGTTTATAAAGTTGATGCGAATGCAGAAACATTTTGAGAATCCTCTGAGTTTCACAACACAGACTCACATAGATTGACCATGTGGTTGACTTTTTATGATGATTTATTTGCCAGTCTTCTGCAATCAGTTTTCTGCAGTTGCACATAATTCTACTGATTTACATGAAAACTATCTATTACTAACTATTAGTGTTTTGCTCATATTTAGCGTATCCCTCTGTGCCTCTTCGTCTGCTTCAAAAACTCTATTACAAAAATGATTTCTCCCATTTTTCTCACTGGCATACTTGTGTAGCAGTAATTGATGTGGTGCCATGTGAATCATTGTGAAAGTGTGCTGAATGTGGCTGAGTGCTGTGACTGAGCCATACCAAAGGAGCCTGAGGACAAGTGAGATGACGATCTAACAAGTCTGCTGACTCACTTGTTGCTTGTTTGCTTCAGTCTAATATAAAACCCTCACTTGTTTCACTTTGCTCTGCTTGTTAGTTTGTCAGCAGACTTTTAATCAGCCGGATGTTTTAAAAACAGAGTTACACCTCTGTCCCTCGGATTTCAGTACCGAGGAGCTTACTTATGTCTTAGTCTAAACCTTTGACAGTAAGGGGCTAATCATGGAGGATTGTGATGTGGATGCAGATGTGGACGTTCGAGACCCTGATGAGAAGTCCATCATGACCTACGTGGCTCAGTTCCTGCAGTATTCCAGGGACCTGCCAGTGCCAGAGGAAGAAATGCAGGTCTGTTTCACTATATCATATTCTACACAAACATCAAGCAAAATAGGGCACCATGTGACACTGCAGCAATGTTTGCAGAAATTTCTAATGTCAGTGTAGTACTTGAGATAGCGTTTCGGATTCTGGTGAAGATGGTATTAACTTTTTAACTACTGCAGTCCATTGTCAATAATTAGGATGCAGCTGAGCTCTGTCTAATTCAGTCCTGCTCAGTCAGCCTTGATTTGATGGATTGCAGGTCAAAAGAAGTCTACACATCTACACATCAAAGTTGAATAAGGCACAGTGTGGTTGAAAGGTTTTTACATGCTTTGGTTACATATAAAAGTTGTTTCAATGTAGACAACTTAATTTTACTGTGAAGCAGGGCTAAGCTAGACTGTAAACACATGTTTTAACCAAATTTTGCCAGTTTTAACCTCGACACCTGGATGTCTTTTCATGTGCAAATCAGTAAATCAATGCTTAGTGGATTTTTCATTTTTAGCTTCTTCAATCCTTATGGTTAAAGAGTCTGACTTATGTCTGATGTGTCCAATGTTTCAAAATCTATATTTGAGTATAAAGATGGATGCATGGATGCACGTGGGTGATAAGTACGTAATCACACTCCTGTTGAACAGGAATCCTTTAAATCTGGTCAGAACAGAGAGTTGTTCCAAAGATATATACCAGAGGAACGCTACTTTACACTACCACAATAAATTTATTGTTCTTCACCAACTCCCCACCACCATCTGTTCATCTGTTTCTTCATTTGCACTGTCATCTCTTTTTTGCAAATTGTCCAGAATATATGCAGATACAGATGTATGTATGTCAGCCTCCGACATACCAGTCAGGTCTGAATGTTTCTGGAAATTGCAATGAATTATTTAAAGCTTACAAAACACATTTGGTAAAACTGTTACTGTGTTACTAATTTGTAAATTGAAGGTTTTACCTGCATCCAAGTTGGCCCCGGTTCGAGTCCCGCATCGGACGGCCTTTACTGCATGTCATTCCCCCTCTCTCTGCCTCCCCATTTCCTGTCTCTCTCCACTATCCTGTCCAATAAAGGCACAAAAGCCCAAAAAAATATACTTTAAAAAAAAAATTTGGTTATCTTCACCATAACTAGTATAAAGAATCACTGTGTCTGTTTTTGTTAGTGCACTGCCCTTCAGTTACCTCTGCCACATGCCACTTTCCACAATAACTTTTTGTTTGGAGTTTCTCTGTTTTCTTGGCATCATTTTCTCGACTGTTTCTGTTTCTGCTCATCCTCTTTCCTTTCCTTTTTCCTCTTAGACACAATATCTGACTCCTCCTAAAAGTCCTTCTCCAATCAACCTGCCTGTTCACTACACTCCTGCTATCTCTGCTTCACCTCTGCGACAGGTAGACACCGCAGCCATAGCGCCACACTGTTTCATCTCTCAGTTTTAAGCCACTTGCTTATGTTATTATTAACCAGCAATGGATTCAGTGACACGTTAGATTTAATAATAATTTAAATATCTGAAATAATCTTTTTTCAACACTAACATTTTTGGGAAGAGAATTTACTAAATAGGGGAAAATGTCAACAAACTGGACAACACTGACAGGACTACGAACTATACAAAACTATAAAGAAAGAGAAGGAATGAATTAATGAATTAATAAATAAAACAGTTTGACTGAAATTAAAGGCCACATAAACAAAAACAAGGCAGTAATACTTGACATTTATAAAGAAACTTTTACAAAATGTATCATTTAATTTTGAAAACAAACCCATATGACTTCTTCTTTCATTTGTCTCAATCTACTCTGTCTCTGTCACTGCCACACTGCCCTGTCACTGCTTAATGGGTTAAAAATAACTGACATTTTTTGTGTGTTCATTCAGTGTTTGCAAACCCTCTGGGTTGCTGCTTTGTCACACGGTGTAAATCAGCTGCACCAATCCTCTGCAGCACCTGTAAATAGCATTAGATTTTATTGCTAACGATTATATACTAGGAGAGTTGTTTAATGGGACAGCATGGCAGCTATTTAAATTAAAAAGTCAGTTGCTCAAGCCAAGATTAACTATAAATCACATGGAGGTTTCATAGCAGGACTGATCATGCAGAATCGAACTAGTTTGACCTGTTCTCTGGGAATAAATCCAAAAGCACGGTAAGGGTGTGTTTCTCTGCCTCCCATGAGATGAATAAAGTGCTCATGGGGTGACTGCAGTGCAGCTATGAAATCCTGCGGGCTTGGCCTGTTGCAGAACTCATGAAAGATCAGTGGCAGTGGACAAAGCAGCCGTCAGCTCGAGTCTCTCACAGGATATCACCTTGTTCACGTGTAGCTGCTGTAGACATTTGAGTTTTTAATCGACTTTTTATGTTGTTACTTTTTCCCCAAAGTGTTTCTTCATTCTGCAGTGATTGTGCAAGATGTGTTGCAGGGTGAACAGCACAAAAAATCAGAGCTCTGCAAAATGAAGAGTTTTGTTCAAATTTGGGAAACGCATCTGAAAATAAATCTAGAAATTGCCCTACGTAATGCATCAAATTAAAACAAATAAACCTTAATTCTACTACACACTGAACTCTTTGTTTTCATACAGCTGACATTGTGAGAATAAAGGTGGCTGTTGTACATGTTGCCATGTTCTTATGAGTAAAAAACAAACTTTGTTGCCAAAACAGACATCTATGGGCTTGGAACTCTACTGTGCACAGGCTTGCTTTAAATGCAAGACATTCTGGCACCCCAGCCTCCATTCTGTTTATTAAGTATCCCATGACTGGTGCTGTTGCCTTGTGGGAAATGTTTTTGCTTAGCTCTTTTGTTTACATAATTATAGCATAATAAATATGGTATTTTAGTGCTAGATGGAGTAGAACAGCTTTTTCTCTGCATCCGTTGTCTTGCCTTTGTTTTACCACCTGTTCTATTCGTGAGAGATATAAATAAATAAACAAAGCTGCAGTTTTTTTTTACATGGATTTGTATGGGGAGAAATGTTTTAATATTCAGTTGCAATGTAGTTTGTCTTAGTTGTCATAGATGATAATATGTTAGAGCAGTTTGACAATGATTGACTTCCCTTCCTCTCCTGTGTCTTGGCCTCAGTGTTCTTAAGATATTTAAATCAAACTAAACGTCACTGCTTATGACTGACCCTGATAAGCATGAATATACCACTGGGTAATGAAATTAGTTAGGCCTGGAAATGTTTTCAATCTATAACTATTTTGTAATTATCATGTTGCCAGGCAACACCTGATCGCAAGGCACAGGAAGTGACGTGCTGGCTGGCCCAGGCCTACGATGAGCTCCTGGAGGGCTGGGACTCCACGGAGGGAGAGAGCTACTCAGAGAGATACCATGTACGTTTCCAGCTAGTTCCTATCAAGATACGTAATGGCAGAACATTGTGTTACATGTAGCATTTTAAAGCACTGCAGTAATTGTCTTGTTAACTGTTACATTCATATATGATTACAACATGCCAATTGGAGACACAGTTGGCAGCCTCTGTCTCATGTTGCCTTCACTTATTAAGAACTTATTGCTGCTTCAATTTAAAGCAGCCCCATTCTGTCTTGTTGCACAATGCCATGTAATAGTTTTCTCATGAAACAATCTATCTATCATCAGTGTCCTTAAAAAAAAAAAAAAGTGGATCCTTGAAATTTTGCTGTTTGAGTTGACCCTACAAAAGTGGCACTAAAGATGTCATTTTCCATCCCTCAGGTATTTCAGACCTTTCTCGTGTCCTTTAATGAGCAACGGCGGCCCATCATGCCTTTGTTGACAGCAATGAGACGAACCCCCCAACTGAGCGAAGAGCAGCGGGCTCTCAGAGAGGCATGGGACACCCTCACTGAGAAGGTCCGCTCCACTCAAATCTCTCTTCCCATTCAGTAAAGCTTGTACAGTTTTTGATATTGGTATATTTAAACTTTTTTAATGTGGTTAAATGTGGTTAGTTTTGGTTGTGTTTGATTAGGTTACATAGTTGGCTTCTCCAATATGTTATATATTTACAATGTCTTATTTACATGTATGCATCAATATACAATATGCAGGTATACATCTGTATTATATTCTTCTGCATGCACTATAAATGTTTTTGTATGCATTTTAATTTGAAAAACGGTTTACTTTAAATTGAATTTGACTTCTTTCTCTCTGTTTTTTCATTTAGCTTCGTGAATACAAAATTGAGTTAGATAAGAGCCTTCCAGCCCCCTTGGATACTGTGGCCCGCTGGTTGCTGAGAGCAGAGGGAGCTCTGGCCGAGGAGGAGGGTGACCCACAGGACCACGGTCGTGCTGCTGACGAAGCCAAGGAGAAACAGGAGCTGCTCAAAGTGAGTGTTTACTCCATCCAAACTTTAAACTATAGGACTCTAGGAAGTGAAAAAAAAAATGATACTGACTTAACAGACCCAGGTTCCTCAGGCAGGGGTTTTCATGTAAAGAATAAAAATAACATCAGCTGAATAATTCCTTTATCTGAATATCCATGTTTTCATTTACAGTTCAGAGAAAGTGTTGAACACAATGTCGACATAACTCTCCTTTTTGTAAGGTTATATAGACTTTCATGAATGTGTAAATGTACCTGTGAATGAGCTCACACCTGAATGTTGCTGTAGGTTTGCCTGGAGGAGATGCCGCAGCAGGTGAGGACCTTCCAGTCCTTCCAGAACCTGGATGAGTACGGAAACATGATGGTTCCTTCTGACAAGATTGAAGAGCTAAAGAGGAGGTGAGGATACTTTCCCAGGTGGACTGTTTGTTCACATGTATGTGTTTAATCATATGTACTGTACCTACAGTGCATGAATTGATTTCTTTCCATAAGCTAAATGTTCTAGTAGTACATCACTAGTAGTTGAACCTTTTTTGTGGATGTCGTTACCAGGTTCACCGGTGTGAGAGTTACTGCTAAGTACCATGGGATCAAGCTGGAGTACCGGGAGCACCGCCACACAGTTTTGGATTTGTTGGGGCAGATCAGGACCAAGCTCCGTGTCTGGAAGAGGCCTTACATTTCTCCAGAGGCTGTCAGGGTGTTGCTGCAAGAATGGCATGTGAGTAGTCCTTGATCAGATTTGGCATCTTCAAAACAAACTTTAACAATTGGGAGTAGTGGGAAGGAAGTGTCCTGTTGGTGTTATATTGTATATTGTTACATGTTATATAAGTTGGAATTTGGGTGATTGTAAGCACTTTAGCACAGGCCCTGATCCCGAAGGGGGGCATCCTAACTGTATGTATATTTGCATTTGTATATTCTAATAGATTTGCTACTGTAGTAACATGCTAAGGCTAATGCTAAACATCTGATATATCCTAAAATAGCCACTGTAAAGATGACAAAACCTTTAGCTTTGGTAAGAACATGGTCTTTCCACTGGTACCACTGTGATAAAACTTGCTCCACCAGCGATGAAGGTCCAGGATTGAAAAGTTCATCCCTCAGTTTTTCCCCAAAAATGTTGTTTCTATTGTATAATTTGCATGGCTGTAATGGCTGTGTATATAAAATCTTTTTTTTTAAACACAGGAGCTGGTAAACACACAGGAGCTACCTTCTCTGTTGGAAGCAGCTCTTCATAAGTTGAAGAAGATTTCTGAGAAATATTCAAGCAAATCTGCCCTTGGTAAGTGTTCTGTGACTCCATGACAGACGTATTGAATTCCTTTATCTATGTCTAACTGATATGTTTTGCTGCTTGCAGTTTGATTGAAGCCAGTTCATGGATTCAGTTTTGGATTGTATAAGTATTTGACTGCTGTTTTTCTTGCTCTTCAGCTGCAGACTGCTACCACGTCAGTCTGCAGGTGAAGCAGCTGGAGGAGGACACCACTGTGGTTTTAGAGGAGTTGACCACAGCCAAGAGCACCATGGGACGGGTCCTGTCTGCCTGGGACGCCTACAGCGATAGCCTCAGCTCCCTGCAGGCTTGGCTGGAGCAGGGCTCTGCAACATTCAGCCCTGGGCACAGACCACAGGTATTGTAGATACAGTAGAGAGAGCAAGGAAGAGAGATGAACATTTGAAATATTTTGGGGAGAACATGTGCAATGGCACAATTCCTTGAGTTTAGTTTTCTCTTCATTAAAATTGTGTAAACAAATTTATTTAGTGATTAAAAAAACAACAACTACAGCTACTTCCTTTGCTCAACTCCCTGCGACTCAACCAATGAGATTATTTTTTCTCCAGAGCATTTGGGGACTAAAATGTTTCAAAATAGTAATAGAATAGCCTACACTTAGACACAGTCTTTTTATACACACTTCAATATTCATCCTCTCTCTTGATATAATCATGTTTTTTTAGGTAACGCCTGAATCTGTGGCTGAGTGGGGCTCCCGACACGCCCACCTGAATGAGGTGGGTAACTTCCTGATCGAGTCAACAGACCCTCAGACCAGCAGGAGCCTGGCGGACGAGCTTCGCAGGCTCAACATACACTGGGCTGAGTTCATCAAGAGAAACACTTTTGTAAGTTACAGAACAAGGAAAACCTGGTTACTGAGAAACACAGTTGTGTTTGCTGTCATTTCACTGCAGCTCAGGCTGCAGATGATATATTTGATAAGGCACGTGCCATATTGCTTTACATAACTAACATTTTGAAGGGCTGTTTCTTAACCAGGATGAGTGGCTTTGTTGTCATAATGTGTTGCCCTAGTTTTTTCAGTATTTCTTGCTAAGTGACTGGTGACAGCAGGGATTCAGGTTATATAATGTCTCATGGCTTTGGAATTTAAGGCGTAATTGTCATAATTATTCCCACACTCTAATACTAAGGAGTGGGTTCAAGTTTGAAAGTGGTACTCCGCCTTTACTTTTTGTATGGAGGTTATTATGAATGTTAGGCATTATAGTCTTTAACAATAGTGCATTATCATGCGGCTTCATTGATATCTCGAGTTGCGGACAGGTGTTATAAATACCGCCTGTGAAATTATTCTATCAGACTATTGTATCATATCCACTGTGGTATTAACCCATTCATACCAGATGCTGCGCAGTGCAACATTGCCCCTCCCGCCGGTCAATGCTGCGTAGCGCAGCATTGACTCTCCTGCCAGTTGCTGCTTAGCGCAGCATTGTTGATTCCTCGTCATTTTCATGATATATTTATACATATTTTACATATTTATATGCTGCATGCGTCATGAAAATGACGAGGAATCAACAATGCTGCGCTACGCAGCAGCCGGCAGGAGACTCAATGCTGCGCTACGCAGTAAACCGGCAGGAGGGGCAATGTTGCGCTGCGCAGCATCCGGTATAAATGGGTTAACAAACAAGAAACAAGTGTCATTAAAATACCAGAATTAATGACTAATGATTAAAAATAAATTTAACAGCCTAAGCTTGTCTGATTGGCTTTTGTTGTGAAAGCAAGAGCTTTTGTCTTTCACATTATCAAGTTTTTTCTCTTTGTGTTATGTAACATCTTGTGCATTTTTCAGGACAACGTGCCTGAGCCCAGTGCCGACATCCAGGCCAGACCCCAGGACCCCCAAGCTCTGATCAGAGAAGCCACTCTGATTCTCAAAGAGCCTCTGGAGGCAATGGCAGGTCCTTTGCGCACCTACAGAAAAAGAATACAGGTAAGACCAATGGAGTTGTTAGCCGTTCATTTTATACACTGTTATGATTATGGCACTGAATTACTCACTCTTGCTTTCTTCCCTTCAGCTCATATTGAGGAAGCTGAAAGAGGTGGATATGGAAGCTCTGGCTCCCTCTTCAGAATGCCCAGCAGATCAGTTACAGAAACTGAAGCTTGCTATGCCTGAAGTATGACAGATTTTGTTATGTTTTACAAGTCTTTATGTTTTGTTCATCTGTTCATCTCATTTTGTAACTAAGTACCACCTGGCAGCTAAAATTTGTGCATGTATAGTGTACTGTAATTTATTCATCCATTACTATCCAATTCCTTAACATCACCAGGTGATACAGACCCTGTTCGAGGCAGAACAGGTCTGTGCGGAGCTGCAGCACAGTGTGTCGGGTCTGGACAGTCGCTTGGCTGAACTCCTGCATTGGGAGACGGAGGCCAGGGAGCTCTACCAGCTGCTGAGGGCCGCAGAACGACAAAAGCAACAGCGGGGCCAGGACCCACGAGCCAGGGTAAGACAACCCACAGAGAAGAAAGGTTGTTCTGTTTTATGTCCTTTCATAAAGCATTATGCATATTTGAAGAAACACTGGTGGTTATTCAACACCATTTATTCCCGCAGGTCCTGATTTCCCGTGGTCTACAGCTGGAGGGTCAGCTGGTGACAGAGGAGCAGGACCTGCAGGTGGTGGTAATGACGAATCAGAAGAGCTCTCCTATCCAGTACCTTCATGCCTCCGCCATACAGGACCGAGTGCGAGCGGCTGTTGCTCAGTCACAGGCAAGTAGACTGCACAAGTCATTATATTTTGCATGTTCTATATGAGAATAGTATAGCAAGAGAAGCATGACAGATACTTTTAATAATGTAATTACAATGCCAGTTTTTCTAATATATGTGATTTCAATTCCAGGAAGCTGTTGGTATGTTGAGCAGCTTGGGAGCCAGACGAGACAGAAGCAGAAGCCCCCCAGAAGGTTCTCCTCCATCTAAAATCCTTATCCAGGCTAAACAAAGGCTGCAACATCTGAGACAGTCAGACACCAGCCAGCCAATGCAGCAGCAGCCAGACACAAAGTTAGTTTCTCATCAGTATCATGAAACCTTTATTCCAACGATAGTGGTGCAGGAATACAGAGAGGAAAAGATGACCTCTCCTCCAATGCCATATACCTATGCGCAAGCTGTGATGCAGACCAAGTCACTACCAGAAGTCCAAACTCAGGCCTTGTCAGAGACTGATGCACAAAAACAACCGCAGATTCAGGAGCAAGGGTGGATACAGCAGCAACAGCTGATGCAACAAGAACAACTTAACATACAAAAGGAAAAAGAGCTACAACGGCAAGAACTCAAGCACCAGCAACTACAAGAAGTGCAACAGCAGAAGCTGATGCAAACACAGCCACAACAACGGCAGCAGAAACAGGTGGAGCAACAGGTGGAGCAGCAGCAGATAGAAGTACATCAGTATCAAGTTCATCAGCAGGTGGTAACTCATACACAGCTTGAAACACAAGTCAAACAGATACAGGAGTCCCACGAGCAGACTTCGCGTCAGCAGCCAGCTGTAAAGAAGCCATCTTTAAGCTCAAGTGAGCTTCAAAGCAAAAAGGCTCGGGCCATGAAGAACCGGCCCTGGCTTCAGAAACCAGTTTCAGCAGAGCATAAAACTCCTGCTTCAGCTTCAGAACAGGATTCTGCTCAGGACCTAGTACAGACTACACAGACTCCAAAGTCAGACAGGGAAATGGCATCAGTTCAGGTTGTTCCTCAGCATACAGGAACTCCCAGGCCTCAGCCTGAGGCAAATGCCAAGACCACTAAGCAGCCAAAACAACAGAAAAAAGAGCCACAAAAACAAACACAACAACCTCAAAATCTAGATCAGCAACAGCAAGAACAACTTCAAGATCAGCAGCAATTACAAAAAGAGCAGCATCTGCAACTGGAAAAACAGCACAAGCAACAAGAACAGTTGCTGCCACAAAAACAACCACAACAACCACTACATATTATAAGACAAGCACAACCAGATTCAGACACCAAAGCTAAATCCCAGACTGTAACTGTGGCTCAGCCTCACCCACAATCTAAGGCACAACTCCAAACTATGGTTCAGTCTACATCTCAGTCCCAAGTACAGTCAACAATTGTGTCCCACATTACCACAGACAGCCAGCAAGCAGTGAAGACCATGTCACAAACCAGAGTGAGCCAAGGTCAGTCACAGACACAAGTCCTCCCACAGCCCCATGGCCCTGTCAAGACACAGTTACTGACCCAGCCACAGACACAACCACAGCTACAGTCTCAGGGTCAGGCTCAGTCCCAAACATGTGTCCCAGCTGATCCTCAGCCAGGTATGCACCCACAGGGTCAGCTGCAGGGTCTAGGCCATGGTCCAGCTTTAGCTCAGGTGCAGACATGGGCTCAAGTCAGGCCTTCTTCCCCAATGCAGGCTCCACTACCGGGCCAAATTCAGCCTCCCATTCCATCCCACATTCAACTTCGTAGTCATCCACAGTCATGGGCCCCTGTCAGACCCCCCTCCCCTAAGCCCCCTATACAGACTCAGCCTCAAACCCATGTTCAAGCAATCGCTGATCCTCAAACCCATGCTCAGTCAATGGCCCTGGCTCAAACCCATCCTCAGCCAAAAGCCCATCCTCAAACCCATGCTCAGTCAATGGCCCTGGCTCAAACCCATCCTCAGCCAAAAGCCCAGGCTCAAACCCATGCTCAGTCAATGGCCCAGGCTCAAACGCATCCTCAGCCAAAGGCACATCCTCAAACCCATGCTCAGTCAATTGCCCAGGCTCAAACCCATCCTCAGCCAAAGGCCCATCCTCAAACCCATGCTCAGTCAACGGCCCAGGTTCAAACCCATACCCAGCCTGTGGTCCAAGTCCAAACCCATTCTCAGCCAAAGGCCCAGGCTCAAACCCACGTCCAATCAATGGCCCAGGTTCAAACTCATACTCAGCCCATGGTCCAGGCTGAAACCCATGTCCAGTCAATGGCCCAGGTTCAAACCCATACCCAGACCATGGTCAAAGTCCAAACCCATCCTCAGCCAAAGGCCCATCCTCAAACCCACGTCCAGTCAATGGCCCAGGTTCAAAGTCATACCCAGCCCATGGTGCATCCTCAAACCCATGTCCAATCAATGGCCCAGGTTCAAAGTCATACCCAGCCCATGGTCCAGGCTCAAACCCATGTCCAGTCAATGGCCCAGGTTCAAACCCATACCCAGCCCATGGTCCAAGTCCATACCCATCCTCAGCCAAAGACCCATCCTCAAACCCATGTTCAATCAATGGCCCAGGTTCAAACTCATACACAGCCCATGGTCCAGGCTCAAACCCATGTCCAGTCAATGGCCCAGGTTCAAACTCATACCCAGCCCATGGTCCATCCTCAAACCCACGTCCAGTCAGTGGCCCAGGTTCAATCCCATACCCAGCCCATGGTCTATCCTCAAACCCACGTCCAGTCAGTGGCCCAGGTTCAAACCCATACCCAGCTGGTCCAGGCCCAAAGCCATGGCCAGTCAATGGCCCCAGTTAAAACCCATCCTCAGCCAAAGGCTCATCCTAAAACCCATGGCCAGTCAATGGCCCAGGTCCCAACTCATCCTCAGCCAAAGGCCCATCCTCAAACCCATACTCAACCCATGGTCCAGGCTCAAACCCATGTTCAGCAAATGACCTGGACAAGTCAGGCCCAACCTTTGACTCTACATCATACACAAGCTCAATCTGTAGTCCTGGCTCAGGGTCATTCTCCGCCTACTACTCAGTATTCACATACACATGCTCAGGCACTGGTCCACCACCCTGGCCATCCCTCCCAGGGCCAGTTACAGGCTTGGACTGAAGTCAGAACCTCATCCCCAATGTCTTTCCAGCATCCACAAGCTACAGCACAACCCCAGCTTTATCTTCAGGGTTACTCCCAGGTTCAGTCTCCATCTCAGCAGTGGACACCCAAACAAGAGCGACAAAATCAATTCTATCCCCATCAGAGACATCCCATTCCTCAGCCATATCATCAACAAACAGATCAGGCTTCACAGTCTCAGGCCCCTCCAACATTTCAGGCTCTACCACAGTGGGCCCAAACTGGGCCCCAGCAAGGACCTAACATAGGGGCACCTGGGTATTCTCACATGGGACCATCATATACTCATCCTCAAATGCAGCCACAAACACAAACCCAACCCTGGGGTCAAACACAACCCCAGATGAGGCCCCAGAGTCCCATGCAACAGCAGCCTCAGATGAGAGCTTATAATGTTCATATCCAGACACAACAAGGCCAAGTGCAGCAGCAGACTTCTGTTCAAGCACCCCCGCAACTCCAGCCCCAGCCATATCCACATCCTCAGTCTCAGCAATATCCACAGGTCCCACATCAGCCCCAAACCCATCATCATCCTCAGCCTCAGATACAAACTCAAAAACCTCTTCAGTCACAACCACCACATCAAACCCATCCTCCGGTTCCTTCACAGCCCCAGCTACAAACTCAGTTGCAGGCCCAAACACACATTCAGACACAGCTCTCGGGACAAGCAAAGACTCAGCAGCCTCAGCTTCAGTTCCAGGAACCCCCTCCACATCCCAAGCATCAGGCACAGATCCAACCACAGCCAGAAATTCAGTCAGCTGTTCAACCAAAATGTGAATCACCTTCAAAACCCAAACCTCAGGCCCAATTACCACCACAACCAGAGGTTCAATCACCAGCTCAAACCAAGGTTCAGTCACCAATACAACCCAAGACTGGATCACTGCCACAACCTGCAGCTGAGCCTCAGTTGCCACCACAACCAGTTGCTCAGTCACTAATCAAACCTAAGGCTGGATCACCTCCAAAACTGAAGCTGCAGGCCCAACCAGCACCACAACCTGAGGCTCAATCATCAACTCAAACCAAAGTTCAGTCACCAACCCAACCGAAGACTGGATCACCTCCACAACCCAAGCCACAGGCCCAACCAGTACCACAACCTGAGGCTCAATCATCAACTCAAACAAAGGTTCAGTCACCAACCCAACCAAAGGCTGGACCACCCCCACAACCAAAGCCACAGACCCAGCCAGCACCACAACCTGAGGCTCAATCACCAATTCAAACCAAGGTTCAGTCACCAACCGAACCCAGGTCCCAATCTCCGACACAACCCAAACCTCAGGTACAATTGCCACCACAACCCCAACTTCAGGCTCAGTCACCACCGTTACCCAAGGCCCAAATTACAACACATTCCAAGGCTCAATCACCCCAACAGGCCAGACTTCAGATCCAACCACTTCCACAATTGGGACCTCAAACCCAGTCTCCTCCACAACCCAAAACACAACATCCCCAAATCATTCTCCTCTCTCAGGTCAACGTGCTGCCTCAGTCCCAGGCCGAGTCACCAGATCTCTGCATCAACCCTCCAGCCCTGGCTCAGGCGCCTCCCCAGGCCTACACAGAGGCTTACGCCAAGGCCCAGGCTTTGGCCAGGAACGGCTTTGAGGAGGCCAAGCACTGCCTGCAGGAACACATCCTGGAAGCCATCAATGTCTTCAAAGACAAACGTATATCACCCGAGCAAGTATCAGTGAAAGAGGTAAACTTAATTACTGATATTCTCATCTGATTTATGTCATTAGTGACGGTAATGAGTAGGTTTTAATCCACAATCTTTTAAATTCAGTTACAGGTCTGTTTTAATACATGCTACTGCCAATTGATATTACAGTTTAAACATGTTGTTTTGTATTAGGATAGATAAAAACTTGATGCTGGGGAATTATTTCACACAAGACATGCCAAAATGAGGAATTGCGAGGAGCCAGTCTGCAACTTTAATATATCACTTCCCCTCAGGAGACTCTAAAGACTCTGGATCCAGAGTTGCTGGAGGAGTTCCTGAGAGCAGCCAAGGGCATGGAAGCCTTTTGTACCCCCTCAGAGCTCAGAGACATGGAGTTCTTCACCCAGTCTGTCAGGACACAGTGGGAGGTAAGACACAAACTCACTGTGGGAGTTGTTTTAATGTGTGGGATTTTTAATTGCCATAAATAGACTTTCACATTTGTTAGTTTTAATGAGGCTTTATTGTGTTCTTTGAGGGAACAAATGTGATAACTGCTTGCACATGTTTTTAAACTATAAATGTACTAAGACCATTGTAACATTTTCTGCATTTGTCAGCAGATTGTTCATTTGCTTACATATAAAGCATTCATATTATAAACCATTTAATACTTTGTTCTAACATGTCGTTTTTTAAAAATTCATTTTATTCTATTTCCCAGGCTGTGAGAGCTGAGATCTCAGGCTTTTTGCAACAATTGCAGTTCGAAGTAACAAGGACAGACTTTAACACAGCTGCCCTGCAGTGTGAGATGCACTTAAGCTCCCGATTAGAAAAACAAGTTCAGGTAGCTCAATTACTAGAACTAAGCTCTTGGCAGGTGTGCTTCAGTGGATGGGTATTCTGCCAGCTTATCAGCTCTGCTTGTCTAACCTTTTTTCCTCTGTCTTCTTTGTATGCCTCCAGGGAGACTGACAATAATAAGATTTGGTAACTGTTTTGGTTTCTCTGTAAGAGAGTGCTGTTTTTATTGGGCTGTGGTTACAATAACATACACATATGCAGAAAAAATAATTTAGATTAAATTATTAGCCATTATACAGTGTAAAGTACACTGTATAGAAGACAAAACATTTCAGTAAAAGATAAAAACTGCATTCTTTTATTTTTGTGTAGTTCATCTGTTAGCTGCTGCCATCTGGGGTTTACTTGTGCATTGCAATATGGCTATGTTAATCAAAAATATACAAATTTAAAAAATGTTTTGTTGAAAATGATGTTAATAAATTATGTTTTGAGTTCATGCATATTTCTATGAATCTGAAAAAAACAACAAAAAAGCCAAGCAAGGTTCTGAGTTAAACTAGGATTGAGTTGGTAGTATTAATCCCCTGCCTGCAATTGCAGTAATCACCATGCCTGTACGCTTATTGTTTCTGCTCTGTCAACATTAACCAGGCTTGCTTCTCAGTGGATGGCAGCTTTGCCCAGGCAGGGCAGCACCTCGAGGCCTTGAAAGAGCTGTGTGACACCCTGAGCCCAGAGGATGCCCACCGCCTGGCCCAGACTCAGCTGAGGGAGTGTGAGAAAAGGCTGGCTGCCATCCAGCACCAGTTCAGTGGAGACCAAGACACAATGCTCCCTGATTCTAGGTGGGATATTAGAGTGAAATACAGTATTCTAAACATCAGAGATGATGGTCGATTTTTTTCTTTTAAAGGAAGACATTTAGGGATGCAGCCTGTCATATTAGATGATTTCTCAGACCCAAAGTCCTTGAAATTTCATGTCAAAAGTTTAACTTCCACTGTCTACAGACTGATTTTGTCCTGTTTAGCAAGACAAAATACTGAAAATGATCCTTGTTTCTTCTTCACAGGATTCCTGTTGCCTTCAGTGAGGATCTGACCACAGAAAAGGAGTGTGACAAACCTCAAGTCTCAACTGAGGTATGAGTCACGTCCACTGAGACCATGTACTCTCTAAATTCAACTTAGTTAGAGCTCCTCTAAAACCTTTTTTACACCATGCTAAAAAACTGTTTGACGTTTTCTTGTTTTATACATTTAAACCTGGAAGTTGATCACCATCTTTTACAGGCAGTCACGGAGCAGTTACAGAGGTTTGAATTCACAGATAAGGCGCTGTTACTCTTTTTCAGGTGTCCCCGGTGACAGTGAAGACAGTGAGCGTGGAGAGGAGGGAGGTTGAAAAGCAAGCGTCTGTGGAGGAAGAAGTCACCAAAAAGGAGGCTTTAGACAAGTAAATTGAATTTACCACAGTCCCGTGTTTCATAAACTAACACAGCATAGATTTTTATTAATGAAAAGAATTCGGATAATCAGTCTTTATCTTGTTGTCTTTTAATTTGTAAAATCTCCAGATTTGAGAATTGTAAGAGGACTCTGCAAGCCCAACTTTCTAAAAATGAACAGAGCATCAAGGATATCCCCTCAGACTCCGTCTCTCTTAAAGGCCTACATACACGGTTGCAGGAAATACAGGTACAATATAAGTCTGTGTGTGTCAGAAACTGATAGAACTAAAGACTGAGAGATTGTTTCAGTGTTTGGAGATTACATTTGTTTTTGTACTGTATTTACTAAGCAAACAAATCCCTATGACATGCCAACAATCTTGAGTTGAACTTTTCTTTCCGTAGTTCTTGAGGCAGGAGACTGAGTCTCTGTGGTCTGAGTATGGAGTCATGTGCTCCCAGTATTCCCAGCTGAGTGGAAACACTGGTCTGGAGCAGGAGAAGTCGGAGCTGCAGGAGCAGTGGCGCAGCCAACAGTTTAACCTTCAGAGGAGAGGCAGCTCGCTGGGTGCTGCCCTCAGACAGATTGACTCCACTGAGAACCACATGGTGGACTTCACCGACCGTCTGGACCGTTACCTGAGACAACCCAAAGACATCACTGCCTTCACACTGGCCAGTACCAACATCCTGAAAGATATTAAGGTGTTCTATCAGTCACACATATCTTTCATTTGTTTTTTTATTTTGTCATTTTGTCAGATTTACTACAAGTATATGCAGGGAACAGTTTAACTTTTCAATCAGCTTTGGAAATAAACTGTGCACATTGTCTCCCTTTGCAATAGGAACTAGATGAAAACATTCAGAGTGAGCTGAACCAGCTGTCCCGTCTGGACCCTGAATCCAGTGATCTGGACCCCAGAGACTGCTTCCCTCTGACCCGTGAGGTCGAGACTCACAGAACCAGCCTAGATCAGCTCCGACAGCAGGTCCGCAAGAGTGAAGCAGCCGCCCGTGCCCTCGACCGGTTTCTTATGTCACTGCGGACTGTGGATGAAGACATCTCCGGTGTCCAAGGTGCCCCCTGCAGTGATGCAACGGTACTGCAGGACTGTCGCTCCAAGCTGGCTCTGATCAGGCAGAGCATCGACAGTCTGAAAGAAAAGGCACCTCAGCTGGATCTGCTCCTGCAGGGAGCCAGACTGACAGTCACAAGGGAAGGTGTCCCAGCCTCCTGCCTGGATATGGTAACTGCCCTGTTGAGAAGACTGGAGGAGGCTGATAGTGGGTTGGCCAGCCAGCAGCAAGACCTCAAGAAGGAGACCCAGAGTAAATCTCTGGGCCTGAGGAAGAGGACGCTGATGGTGGAGCTGAGGAAGCTGCAGGATACGATTGAAATGCAAGGCCTTAAGGAGCCAACCATTCCTGCTGTGCAACACAGGTGTGTGTTATGTGATTTATGCTGATGCAACAATACTTAAGCTATCTTTCTGATGGTTGTAATTGTGATACTTACGTGTTTTTCAGGGTTTATGTTTTATTTAACATGTAATTTGAATGTGTGTGCTCTTTTACTTTGCTGTTTGTGTTTTTAATGAGATCCTTTTCTCTCAAGTGTCTGTGTGAGAGGCTGCAGTGTTAACCAGAGTTAGTATACTACATGTAAATACACAGTACTTATTAGAATATAAACCTAATAAGTATCTTAATAGATTTATTTGTAGAATTAAAAGCCAGATTTCCTGATAAAATGTCTAAATAATAAACTCCTATTTTCCAGGCTCCGTGCTTTGTCAGATTTGGAGGACCAGGTGCAAACCCAGCATGCAGAGCTCCAGAGCATCTCTGAACTTCAAGAGAAACAGGGAGGAGGGGAAAGCCTCCTGCAGGAGTTGGAGACTCAGTGGAATGAGATTCAGAAAGGTTTTTCTGACAGGTGTGTTTAGTGGGAGGAGCATGCTCACATCAAGTAATCTCAATAAATAAAGCCTTTAGGAACAACTGGCTCCTGGCCACTTTGCTAACATGCGTTACCTGAAACAGAGCTGCATTTACACTACATCTGTGAACCTGAACAGATGATATGTTTAGCTATCTAACACACAGACCTCATCAACTAGTGATTGTCGCTTCTAATAGAGAGGTGTGTCTTTAATTAAAATTGTGATATAAGCTTGTTGGATATTCATGTAAAGCTTTTCTAACAATTCTGTTAAGATGCTAAGCTGTATGTTAACAGCTGCTCAAAGGGGCTTTTGGCAAATAGCAGCATGTGTGTGGCCAACAGAAGGCAATACATCACTCTTAATTCTTTTTGTCATTTTCTCCCTCTTGCAGGAAAAAGCAGTGCAGCATCCTGTTGGAGAATCTGAAGAAGTTTCAGAGCTGCCGCAGTCACCTGAGCAACTCCATGCAGAAAGCAGAGCAGACGATCAGTGACCAGGCTTCCTACATGGGCAAAGACAACCTGCAGAGAAGTATAACCAAGGTGAATTCACAAAAAAGTTTACTTTTTTCTGCTGTGACCCATTAATTTGCTGAAAAAGAGTCATGTGCTGTGGCTTAAATTTACATGTAATAGCAGTGTTTGGGTAGACAAAATAAACATTCTGTTAATGAAGTGAATTTTACAAAGTGTAACCCAAATATTTAACACAGCTTGAATTTTGGTGCATATACACAGTAAGTGCAAAGAACCAGTAGATGGCAGACACATTCTAAAAGAAGACTGTTGTTCTCACTGTGTGGTCAGGTGTACTCCATGTTAACATGTGTACATTTATCCAGGTCTGTGATATTAAGGAGGAGCTGAGTGGTCTTGGGGAGTGTATGGAAGAGATGAGAGGTGTTTGCAGACAGCTGCAGTCCCAACTGAAGAAGTTCCCAGACTGCAGTGAGTCTCCGTTTGAAGCAGAGGCTGACACTCTGATGGACAACTGGCTGGATGTAAGCATCTATGCATTTGTATTTCCCATAGACATTAGATAGGAACATATGGATACTATATTTATCATATTTACCAACAAATACAAGAATTGTACTAGACCTGTATGCTGAGTGGATTCAAGGAGACAGATCAGCCGAACTTGACTGAATGCTGTTGTTTGTTGGTTCTCTTTCAGGTGACTGAGAAGACAGACGCATACATGGACAACCTTAAGGTGGGACTGGAGTTGTGGGAGAAGCAGCTGATGCTAGGAGGAGAGGTGGACAGCTGGGCAGGAGCCAAACTTGTGCTGTTTGCAGAGAGCCACCCATTCAACAACGAGCAACAAGTACTCGCCATGAGGGTAAGATTTCTGTGGAAGTGAAATTCACAATACTTAACAGGCAGGTTTTCATTTTAAGGACAACTTCAACCATTTTACACTTCACCCTGTAGGATGAGATCCATGCTAATGAGGAGAACATTGAGCATTTCCACAAGAAGTCTGTCGAGATCCAGGAAATGCTGCAGAGTCAGGAGGCACCACTAGAGCTACAGGTGAGTGGAGAAATTAATAGATCTTCTTTTACAGTGTTTGTGTCCTCTTGACAGTGTTTTAATAAGTGCTGCTGTCGTTGAGAAAACTCATCACTCCTTAGCAACAATGATGATTTACTCTATTCTCCTCTGCTCTGTTCCTCTCCTCTCCTCACCGCGTCTTCCAGGTGATGGAAACCCAGATGAGGAGGAGGATGGAGCAGGTGAAGGAGCTGTTTACCGACTGCACAGACGTCTTTGAGGAGCTGATTGCTGTGAAGAAACACCTAGCTGAGAAGATAGAGGAGTGCCAGTCAGCTGTAGAGAGCATCCAGTGTTCTCTCAGTAAAGTTGATGCTTCAGGACCAGAGGTTGAAGCCCAGATACAGGTATACAGCTGCTTTATTGCAGAACAAAGTACAGTTTAGCAATATAAGAATGAACAAAATTAGGATATATATATACAATATATATATACTGTAATAGTATACACTGTGAGCAGTAAAATATACAGACCTAAAGTACAGGATCTCATTCATAAAAGGAAATATGAATAATTTTTAATGGGTTTTCAGCTTATTCAATTCAACCTTATATCAGTCCCACATTAGTGAGTTAATCAATAACCTCTATTTTTACTATTTCATCTCTCCCCACCAGGATCTGTGTGATGATCTTGAGACTCAGGAGGAACAGGCTGAGTCCGTGTTGAAGGAGGTGGGTTTGGTTTCCAGTGTGGCCAGTCCTCAGGTGCTGGAGGCGCTCTCTGTAGACTGCAGCAGGCTGAGAGAGGCCATCTCCCGCACCAAAGACATGATTCACCTGAAGAGAGAGGAGAGGGATCAGGGCCTGCTCGAAGTGGTCAAAAGTTTGTATTTCCTGTTTCAGCAGTGTGTATTTTTGAAAGTGACCAGAATTATCATTGAGTGAGGTGGTGATATACAGGGTGATATCTTGTTCTTTCATTCTTCGTTATGGTAATAGTTTCCAATTTTTCCTCAGATGAAAGGCAGTCATTTGAGGCATGGTTCCAGGACTTGCAGCTATCTGTCAATGAGTTCTTTGAGAACCCTGAGAGCAGAACAGATGTGGAATCATCTCTGCAAAGGCTCACTGTAAGTGGATGGAGGAGTAGATGGATGATTGGAGAGAGAGGCATGTATGACCCTAGTCATATGAACCTATGTGATCTAGGTCTGATAAATAGATAAAACTTTTCAAGATGGATGGGTCCTCACCATTTCTCTTGTGTGCATCAGAGTTTCTTAAAATCCAAGGATGGAGAGAGACGTCTGGACCAGCTGAAGGTTCAGCTGGAGAGAGGCAGCCAGCAGATCCCTCCCCAGCAGCTCTCCGAGTTCACCGCCTGGCTGAAGGAGCAGCAGGAGGAGGTGGGCACGTTCAGAACTCATTGCCACAACAGGCAGAAACAAATGGAGTCCCTCCTCAGTGACTTGAACAGGTAAATGCTGTCTTGGTTCCTCAACAGCACCAGTTCACATTAATACAAATGAATCACCATTCCTACAAACAGTCTTTTAAAAGTTGTCAGCATTTTATCATGAATGAACACAATATTATCTGGACTTTGTGATCAGTGACATTGTAAGTGTAAGTTAACGCGTTCCTTGACTTGTTTGTGTGTGTTTTTCTTGTGTTCTCTAGTCTACAAAAGCAGCATGATGGCTTCCGTGAGTGGCTGCAGAGCAAAGAGAAACAGTCTGTGGTGTCAGACAAAGTCAAACTCCTTCTCAAAGACCTTCAGGATGAGAGGTGATTTTCAACTTGAAACATTCCAGCTTACATGCAATAAAAACAAAATAATTTATTGTACTGAGGATACATATGGTATTAATACAAAAGTGCACATAACACACATACTTCTTCACAAGAGAAATGAAAGTGTGATGAAACATTTTGCTGCCGTTTTAACTGGGAGTACTGTTCATCTTTGAGAATGATACAGTACATTGATCACTAACACAAAGGCAGCGACATCCTCCTTGTTTTAGGGAAAAACAAACATGCATGTTTGCCACCAAATAAGGCAAAATTGCACCATAAAATTGTTTCACCATTGTAATGAATGGTTGTAGAATATGAGACATATCTACTGATTACCTGTACTGATACTGGTGTTAGTAGGCTACATATTTAGGATGAGCTAAACTGCAAAAAAATAATGCCTGAAGTCTAGAACTGTTAATCCACAGTGCAATACAGGTTCAGCACATGCTCTGTGATGCATTGTCTTGTGTACTTTGTGTCTCTCTTTCAATGTGACAGTGGTAAAGCCGAGACCCTCAGTGAGCTGGTAGCATCAATACGCAGACAAGGGGTGAGAGCTGAAAGCCTCCTGAAAGACAGTGATAACCTTATACAGCGCTACAAAAACCTTGAGGCAAGGCTGCAGGAACAGGCAGAGGCCCAGAGTGCCCTGGAGGAGGAGTGCGACAGGTTTAATACCCAGGCTGGGAGCACCAGGACCTGGATCAGTGACCTTCTTCAACCCCTCACCTCCCCAGGCAGAGACATACAGACGGAGGAGTTGAAATGCAAAGCACAGGTCAGTAGAAAGACTTTAAGTCTGATCTGAGATAATTGACTCAAATATTCACATTAGCCTATTATGTTACCCTGAGCTGAAGCTGACAGGAATTTGATCATAAGGTTTAGAATAAACTTAAGTGTAATGTAACTAAGTGTTGCACAAGTACAACATTTGATCTGTTGGAAGCACAAGATAAAATGTCAGAAGGTCACCAAAGTCCTGAGGATTTATCCTCTTAGGACCATGAATATAAAAGTACCAATTTCCCATTGTGTCACCAGGCCATTCTGAGCTCCAAGCCTGAGGGAGACTCTAAGATGAACGACCTGATAAGACAAAGCCAGAGTCTGTGTGAACAGGAGGACCTCAACAAAAGCAGGAAACAAGAAATCCAAGAGTCGGTCAGAGAAATGGAGGAGCAGTGGAGGACAGCCCTGCAAACAGCTGAGGACTCTCTGAACAAGCTGGAAACACAAGCCTTGTTAGACCAAGACCTGGTCTCTTTCAAAACCCAGAATGAAAATATCCAGTCCTGGATCAGAGAGCAGGAACAGAACCTGCTGTCTGTTGGTGGTAACATGCAAGTTGAAGAAACACTAAAGATTGCACAAGTGAGTTTAAGATTGTGTGTGGATCAATTTGTGGTGGGTTATAATTTCAAGAACATCTTGTAGTGGTCAGATAATGGGATATTTGTTGTTTTTCAGGCTACTCTGAGCTCCAAGCCTGAGGGAGATTCGAAGCTCCACGATCTGAAGCAACAGTGTCAGAGTCTGTGTGACAACCAGGCCTTGGACGAGAGCAGGAGACGAGAGCTTCAGGACGCAGTCAAACACAAAGAGGAGCAGTGGAGCAGAGTCTTGAAGGCTTCTGAGGAGGTTCTCAACAAGGCAGAGACTGAAGCTGCCTCTGAGAGGGACTTTGATGCTTTCAAAACCCAAAGTGAAAGCATTCAGTCTTGGATCAAAGAGCACAAGCAGAAGCTGTTGTCCCTGAATAGTCAAATGCAGTTTGAAGAAAGATTACAGATTGCACAGGTGAGTTAACGAGTCAGGTTTGACTTGAAAATATCAGGCTGTAATGTTCATAATATCAGAAATAATTTAGTGTCAGTATTTATTTTATTTTTACTGACTTTATAGAGAAAATATCCTACATCATGTTTGATTGACTAACTATGAAGCAGTGTTGACCAGTGACAAGTTTGTAGTTGGAGTTCCCTCACCACCATATCTGTGTGTTCACCTTCAGGCTGTGTTGACTGCCAGACCTGAGGGTGAGTCCAAGGTGCTGGATCTGAAGCAACAAGGCGAGAGTCTGTCTGAGCAGCTTGAGGAGAGCAGAAAACCCGAGGTTCAGCTGCTGGTTGAAGACACAGAGCATCAGTGGAGAACAGTCCTGCAGGCTGCCAGGCAGGCAGAGCTCAGAAGTCTTTCAGATGACTTTGACACTCAGAGTAAAAACACTCAGTCCTGGATCAGAGACAGACAACAGAAGCTGCAGTCTTTGGGTAGTCACACACCACCTGAGAAAAGATGTCACACTATCGAGGTTTGTTTCAACTTTTTGATGAGTTGCCTTTAAAAAGATATGGCATTAAATTCATTACAAGTGTCCATTTAATACATCCCTGATGTTTGAAAGTTTAAAAATGTTGGGGATTGATAATGTCATGAAATGCCACTGAGTCTGACAAGATTAGTTTTAAACTGATTAAAGATAAGCCATTTCTGACAAGGTCGAGCTGAGATGTACTAAAATGGTTGTAAACAACATTTTCTATCCAGCAACATGTTTTCTGATATCAGTTTTACAGCCTAACTCTTCATCTGTCTTCCTGTTATTCCTTTTGTTAAAGCTCTGAGGTCTGAATTAATCAGCTATTGCAGTTAATGAATATTGTGTTTGCATTATTGTGGTCTTCTGTAGACCATCTTGAGCTCCAGACCTGATGGTGACTGTAAGGTGAACAACCTGAGGAGGCGAGGCCAGAGTCTGTGTGACCATAAAGATGCAGACGAGGGCAGGAGAGTGTATGTTCAACAGACTGTCAGAGAGACAGAGGAGCAGTGGAGGACGGTCCTGCAGGCTGCTAAACAGATCAAGGCTGCTGCAGAAGCACAGATCGCTCAGGAGACTGAGAGGAAAAAGTTAGAGGTGAGAGAAGTCAATGTAAAGTTTTTGACCTTTTTTGGCCCTGTAGGTATCATAACAATCATATATATGTATTTTTGCAAGTCTTACAATGCTCCCACAGTGGGAATGTATGATGAATTCTCTAAATAAACATGCGCAAAACATGTTCTCCCTCTCCCTGAGCCATTTTAAACCACCTCATTAAGTGTACGTGTCTTTTTCTTTTCAGCTGAGGGAATTTGATACCTGTCAGCAGGACACTGGGCGCTGGCTTGTAGACCTTCAACAGCGACTGGGCTTACTGGGCAGCCAAACCAAAGCTGAGGACAGACTGCACACAGCACAGGTGAGCTGAGAGGCCAAGAGCAGTGTGGCTCATGTTACAGGGAGAAATGACATCACCATAATGGAGAAGAAAGTGGAACATTTAGCAGCTACAGAAGCAGATATTTTTCTCAGGAGCTGGTGGAGGCCAAAAAATAGATAATACAATCACAGCTACAAATGAATGATAAAGTGACTCTCTGTCTGCTGGAAGAAACATGCATGTGTCCCAACCCCAGAATTATGCTGTGGATCTCACAGATTATGTTCATTGCTTTAAACCAAGCCTTGCCTTTTAGATGTGACTTTCTTTATCTTATCTCCAGGACATCATGAGCTCCAAGCCTGAAGGAGACTCCAGGCTCCAGGAGCTGAGGAGACAAGGCCAGAGTTTGTGTGGTCAGGATCTTGAGGAACACAAAAAGCAAGAGGTTGAACAAAAAGTTAGAGATGCTGAGGAACAATGGACTAGAGTCCTGCAGGATGCTAAGCAGGCTGTGGATAAGGCTGAGAAGCAGTGTGCTCTGGAGGGCCAGCTGAAGGACTATGAGGCCCTGAGAGGAAACACCAGAGCCTGGCTGGAAGAGAAGCAGCAGAGCCTTGTCTCTGTGGACGGTCAGAAAGATCCAGAAAAGATAATAAATGTTGCACAGGTCAGTTGCCATACAAGATTAGGCAAAAACTTGGACATCTGTGCTAATATAAAAGTTATATGTGACATATAGCTAGCAAGCATGCTGTTTTGGTCTGCGCTTAAGTAACTTACTTTTCTCAAAATTAGCTTTTTTGTTTTAAGTTTTAATTCCTTAACTTTTGCATGTTTTTTTTCGATGATTTTTGTCTTTTCAATGTTAATATTTAATATTTGATATTGATATTTTATCACAACTCAAAACAGGATTGATTTGACTGTTCAGATTATTTTGTAAAACATGATCGTTGTTTTTTGCACCCTTGACATTCTCTGCAGCAGCCATAATTTATTTTCTCCTCTCTGTTTGTTGTAAACACACTTGGTAACTTCTTCTCAGACGATCCTGAGCTCCAAGCCTGAGGGAGACTCCAGGTTGACAGACCTGAGGAGACAAAGCAAGAGTCTGTCCGACCAGGAGGACCTGGAGGAGAACACGAGACAAGAGGCTCAGCAGACAGTAAAAGACTCAGAGGAGCAATGGAGGACAGTCCTGCAGACTGCTGAGACCACTCTGAAGAAAGCTGAGGTCCAATACTCACTCTCCAGGGAGATGGAGGCCTTCTGTAACCAAGCAAGGAGCACTAAAACCTGGGTTAAAGAGCTGCAGGAGCAGGCTGAGTCCAAAGGGGAAGGCACTCAGGGTAGCAAGGCTGAAATAGAAGACAGGCTGAACACAGCACAGGTAAAACATAAAATACAGGTTTTATTCCAAAATACTGTGTATCTAAAATCCATCATTTGTCATTATTTTCAGTAGAGAAGTACATCAAGTAAAATATCATTATTTTATTGGCTTAGAGCAAAATAATATAATTAATTAATGTATCATTTGAAAAAGAAAAGATGACAAGATGATTATATTTGTAAGACATTTTTATTTCAGGACAGTGGACAAATGACAACTGTTCAACAGTAAATATCTATATCTATAATAAATATAATTTAATCTAATAAAAACTATGATTGTGTCTTTAGGTCATCCTAAGCTCCAAGTCCAATGGTGAGGCTCAAGTGATGGAACTGAAGAGTCGAGCAAAGAGACTTTGTGAGCAAAAAGACTTGGAGGGAGAAAAGAAGCTTGAGGTTCAGCAGATGGTCGAAGACATTGAGCAGCAGTGGAGGACGGTCCTGCAGGCTACTGAGGAGAATCAGAGGTACAGAAAGCTCTTTTCAGATGTTTGTGGGGAAACAGATCAGCTGTCTGAAGTTTGTTATCAGGCTCAGACTTCTGTGGCTGTAACAGACAGCAACACACTGAATTTCTTTCCAGTGGCAGTGTTTAATAACATTTTTATCAGATCTGCTTATTGAATCTAAATCCTTTGAAATCCTCTATCAGATTCACAGTATTAAGGTTTACTAACTCTTTAAACTAATAAATCAAGAAAACAATATTGATAATATCTATGAATTATTAAAGACTGACATTCCTGGTAGATTACACATTTGTTTGTTAGCTAATGACTATCTCAATATTTTTTTCATTACCCATGAATAAAAAAAAGAGAAGAGACAAGAAAGATTCCACTAGAGATTTACAAGATGGAACCGTTTTTTAGAACTCAACCTTAACCAGCAGCCATTATGTGACTGAAAGGCTTATGTGAATATGACTTCAGTTGACTTAATACTGAATTTACTTTGAGTCTGATTTCTAACGTTATCTGTCATATGCTGTTACCCATCAGAGAGTTGAAGGGTGTTGTGGAGCGCCTGGAGTCCTGTCAGCGTAAGCGAGGCCAGGCTGAGGCCCGTCTGGCTGAGCTCCAGAATCAGACGTCCAACCTGCCACGTGTCTTCCCCTGGCCGGGCCTGGGAGAGCGGAGGCAAGCAGTGGAACAGGCCCAGACCCTGCTGGACATGAGCACAGCCCTGGCCCCTGTCCTCTCAGACCTCCGCACACAGGTAAAGACCTCATATTTCTTTTCCTGCTGTTTTTTTGTACGACTTTAATAAAGCTGAAAGAATGTGATTAAGATTAAGTTAAGGCTCACAAAATACAATAGAACATATACTTTAGAACATCCTCATTGTGCTGCACCGCCCCCTAGGCTGCAGAGCTGTTTGAGATCACACAGGACCATGGCTGGACCGATCCCTCCTGGGCAGCCAAGCAGGAGTCCATTCCTGCTCTGCTGAGAGAGCTGACTGTGAGTTCAGTGCTCTTTGCTTACCTTCTGTTACAAGTAAAAACTGTGTTACTCAACTTCTCTGTTTAGTACAGTACCACTACATTTTCTTTTTTGCTTCCTCCATTGCCCCCCAAAACAAGATCATCTTCTTTGGCCCACTCCAATATGCCCTTATTCCCCTCATTCCCCTCTTCCAAATAAAATCTAAAAAACTACTGTTATTTTCAGGATGCGGTGGCTAACTTGGAGCAGGGCATCCTGACAGAGAGGCAGTGCACACAGCTGGTGGAGCAGCATGAAGCAGCTCAGGATTGGCTGAGGGAGCAGGTTAAAGGCCTGGGAGCTCCTCCAACAGACAGACAGGGTCTGCACAGCACTGTCAATACTCTGAAGGTCAGATAATACAACATAATCACACAGTTGTTAGCTGTTAGATAATCCAGAGGCACTTATTTTGATCTATCATTGAAATTATTCATGTGACGTTGCACCAAACTGAAGAAATTACTTTACTAATAATAATAAGACATTTGAAGAAAACATCAGAGACATGAGAATTAATTTGTGGAATGTGTATGCATGTTCAGTTTATCACTAACAAATTGCAAATGTATACGTTTAAAAGGATGTAAGACATAATGTAGTAATAGCAACTGTTATTTTACTTTGACAATCTTACAAATTAAAACAGCCTCATTACGCTGTTGTTAGTCGTTCTTTGTTGTGGTTATAGTCAAAAATACTTTCAAAAGATGTTAATCACTGTTCATTTCAATAATCTGGATCTCCAGGCTTTGCTCCAGACAGTAGACAGGGAGCAGAGAGAGATGAAGGAGCTAGACTCTGCCAGAGACAGTTTGCTGAGCCTTTGCACCCCTGGAGGTCAGGATGCACTTACCCTGGAAGTCAGTCACCTCCACAACCTCTGTGCCACCTCGAAGCATGAGGTAAGGGAGCGCCTGATGGCCTGTGAGGCCCAGCTGGAAGAGCTGGAGAGTCAGTTGGCCAGGAGAGTCCAGGATCTAAAGGAGAGAACGGCAGCCCTGCAGTGGGAGCTCCGCTCTCTGGACCAGGCGCTCAGTTACAGTGAACCACAGAACAACATTGCTCAGCTCCAACAGCACTGGCACAGCCTTCAGGTTGTTACTAAATTTAAATTTACAAAATTTCTGATTCAGTTGTCTTAAAAAAAAAAGGCATATGTAAGCAACTTTTTAGGGAGCAGTTCACATCAAAAATATGAACCTGTGCAGTTTAGAAACTGCAGATATGCATGCATTACATATGTGATGTTGTCCCCTTCTGTTAGACCTGTGAGAAGTCACTAGAAGATTTGGGTGTGAGAGTTCACGATCTCCACCAGGAAGTAAAGTCAACCCCTGCCACCAATGAGCTGCCAGCAGAAATTATCAGTGTGGTTGAATCTTTATGCCAGCAACATGACAGGTATCTATTTAACTGATGACATTTACTTGTTGTTGTAGCAAAGCTGTTAAATGAATGCACAAACAAAAATTATTGCGATTGTTACTCATGTCAAAAGACGGTGAACACCACTATTTTTGCCACTTTTTGTTTGATTCATACATTTTTGTTTCACTTGAGATATAAATGGGAAAATATAGAGTGAAACATGAACTTGATCTCAGATGACATGCTGTACCATCTGTCCAGTTTGCTTTGGGGCTTTTTGAAGTGTAGATAGCCTACTTGAACAAATTCTCAGCTGGAATCCTTCTATTTCTATTTAGTTTTCGATTATTCTTACATACCCTTAACAAGGCAGACTGGGTCATTCTGCTCTTGATCAATTACAAGGAAACACAACGTTCTCTTTTATTTATTACATATTTGAGGCATCCAGAGATAACATTTTAACCAATACCTGGTTTCATTGATCTAACTTAAAGGACTCACATCCACACACAAACATTTTCCTATTGTTTGTTATGTCAGAAGAAAGTTTTTAATCGGTTCTTGTACTTGCAGTAGTTCCTGTTTGCACACCGTTTTAAAAGTTTTTTTTTTTTTTGCCCGTTTTCATTTTCATCTCATCTAGAATAATAGATTCAGGTACCATGCAACATGTTATGTTTTAAAGAAATGTGCTTAATTCTGTCTACAGTCTAAAATCCAGGCTGAATGAGCGTCAGGGTACCTGCTCTACAAACACAGCTCGCTGTCTGACGGATTGCCTTCATGCCCTGCAGCAATGGAACCACAACAAAACATCAGAGTCATTTTCTTCTGTACAGGTTTCTTTCTTTGAATGTTTTTACTTCTTTGCTGACAAATACTTTGTTTCAGTAACACCCTTCTTCACATTTGTGAAGTTAAATATATGTGAGAGCTGCATAGTAAATGTAATTTTCTGCAGTTAGCTTGTTGTTAGTGTTCTGTTCAGAGGCATCTTGCTTGTAGATGTTGGAATTATAATAAGAGTCTATTTAAGAAAGCTTAGTGAGTTTAGGGATTTGTGAAATGTAACATTTCAAGTCTGTGGACCACTTAGCAGTGGCTTATTTATACTTGCCTGGCAATGTGTGATCCATTTTCTGATGATATTTCACATATAGATTTGTCATCACTGCAGACACTTAAATACTTTTTTCTCCTGGTTTTAGGTGACATTAGAGGAAGGTGAAAAGCTGCAGATGAGCCTGCGGGAGGCGCTTTCTCACCAGCAGTTTCTAACAGACTGCCTGATGCCAGTTTTGTTTGAGAAGCTGGAGAAAGAGGGGTCACAGACACTCAGAGAAGCAGACACACATAAAGGTTTTCTAAGCCAGAGCTTAAAGGTATTTGATTAAATATATTTGGAATCGAATTTCACAGGATCATAGAAGTTTCATTTAAACAATATACAAATTAATATATACAAGTGTTATATCATTTGTTAAATATTTTGTGTTATATTTGAGAAACGGCTAACTTTGTAGTAATTAATGCATATTTATCCTTTCATTCAAGGTACTTGAGGAAAAGAGGAACAAAAAACCACATGACATTGACAGTCAATCCTCTGATGTCCTGTCCGTTAATCTAGAGGAGACAACGACCTCTGTAGTGGCACCACCACGAAAAAATAAGCACACATCAGAGAAAAAACATCAAGTGAAACTACAAAAAACCACTCCCTTAACAGAAAAATCTGTTGAAGATGAATTGTCAGTTTCAGCTGATTCAATCATAAAAACTGAAGCTGAAGCGTTAGTGTCAGCAGTCTTGGAACATGCAAAAAGTACTGGTGAGGAGCAAACCACAATTGAAACAACAAAAAAGAAATCTCAGAGTCCAACCCATACTTCAGAATTTATAACAAAACAAAGTTTCAACACCTCTGAAGAGGCACAAGTTAAAAGTGTAAAGCTAGATGTCACAGGTGAGCATGTTGAAGCTGAGCAAATTAAACCTGCTGTTGTGGAACCTACACAGATCCAAAAGGTCATTGAAAAGTCTGCAACTGTCGTAAGTGAGGAAACTAAACCTGTACCAACCAGAAGAAAGTCCAAAGCTTCAACCACTGATAGACTCACAGAGCAAGCTCAGACCACGACCAGGCCTGGACTTGGACATACTAGTAAAGAGGCAAGGAGTCCAGAAGTGTCCTCAGAGATTAGTGATGCAAAACCTACACAGATCAAGGAGGACTCTGAGAGTCTCCTAACTTCAGAGCCTGTCACAGAAACAGATGTTGACCAGCCTAAGCCTGTACAAAAAAGGCAGGAGTTAAAGGGTTCAAAAGTTTTCACAACTTCAGAAACTGTCACTACCCAGGGTATAACTACTGAATACTATGCGGAGCTTGAGGATGATAAGACTTCTTCAACTGCATGGGTGATCACAGAGCCATCTGAAACTGCTATTTTGGAAGAAAGTAAGGTTATACCAACCAGAAAGAAGTCAAAGAGTCAAGATGTTTCACCTGCTCCAGAGCCCGTGTCAGCGGCTGAAAGACCTACATGTGTGGTTAAAGAACCTGAGATGTCTCCAACCACAGATTTAGTTCCAGGGCAACCTGAAATTGCTGTTTCGGAACAAAGTGAGATTTCACCACCCAAGCGAAAGTCAAAGAGTCCAAACCTTCCTCAAAAACACACCGACCAGCAGGTAGCAAAGATGAAGGTAGAAAGTCAACCATCTTGTTTGAATTTGAGTGAGCAAACTGAAAGTATCAGTATGGAAGAAATAAGACTCATACCATCCAGGAGGAAATCAAAGAGTCTTGAGGTTTCCACAATTACAGAGCGAGTGTTTCCCCTCAATAGAAATACTGGTGTTGATCCTAAGGAAACAAGACAAGAACTTGAGGAGTGTCCCACAATCCCTCTTTCACAACTTTCAGATGCTGAAACTGCTGATGTGGAAAAAAGTAAGATTCTGCCACCGAGGAGAAAGTCAAAGAATACAGAACTTCTTCTTAAACTTGCTGACACTGAATTCCCTCAGATAATGGAAGGACCTAAAGGTCAAAGATCTTCGTTGAGTTCCAGTGACCAAAATAAAAATGTTGTTATCGAAGAAATGCTTCCATCACCCAGAAGAGAGTCAAACACTGGTGATGTTGCCACAACTCCTGAGACAGTTGTTACAGATGTTAGATCACCTGATGGAGAGGTTGAACAAAATAAGAAAGAACTTGATGGTCAAAAGTCTTCAACTCCATTTGTGGCCACAGAACCAATTAAGAGTACTGTTGTGGAAAAAGGAAAGCTTTCACCAACAAAAAGAAAGTCAAAGGCCCTGAAAGTTTCCCCAGAATCTGCCACCAAGGATGTTGCAGAGATCATAAAAGAGCCTGATAGACAGAATCCTTTAGATCAAGTTGAGGCAGAAACAAAGCTCATAGCGACCAGAAGGAAGTCAGAAGGTTTTGATGTTAGCATTGCTCCAGAGCCGGTGTCTGCTATTGGTGGGACTACTGAGTGTAGGGAAGCTAGGAAAGAACTTGAAAGTGGGAAGGCTTTTTCAACTGCACAGGTAATCATGGGATCAACTGAAATTACGATTGTGGAAGAAGCTAAGCTCACACCAGCCATGGAAGAGCCTGGCAGTCAGCAGCCATCTTCAACTCCACAGGTGGTCACAGCACCAGCTGAAATTACTGTTGTGGAAAAGGGAAAGCTTTCTCCAACCAAACAAAAATCAAAGAGTGTGAAACTTTCCCCAGAACTTGCTACCACAGACCTGACCAAGACCATGGAGGAGCCTGGCAGTCAGCAGCCATCATCAATTCCAGAGGTGGTCACAGCACCAGCTGGAATTACTGTTGTGGAAAAGGGAAAGCTTTCTCCAACCAAACAAAAATCAAAGGGTCTTAAACCTTCCCCAGAACTTGCTACCACAGACCTGTTAAAGACCATGGAAGAGCCTGGCAGTCAGCAGCCATCTTCAACTGCAGAGGAGGTCACAGCACCAGCTGAAATTACTGTTGTGGAAAAGGGAAAGCTTTCTCCAACCAAGAGAAAGACAAAGGGTCTTAAACCTTCCCAAGAACTTGCTACCACAGACCTGACAAAGACCAAGGAAGAGCCTGACAGTCAGAAGCTATCCTCAGCTCCAGAGGTGGTCACAACACCATCGGAAATTACTGTTCTGGAAAAGGGAAAGCTTTCTCCACCCAAACGAAAGACAAAGGGTCTTAAACCTTCCCCAGAACTTGCTACCACAGACCTGACAAAACCCAAGGAAGAGCCTGGCAGTCAGCAGCCATCTTCAACTCCAGAGGTGGTCACAGCCCCAACTGAAATTACTGTTGTGGAAAAGGGAAAGCTTTCTCCAACCAAACAAAAATCAAAGGGTGTGAAACTTTCCCCAGAACCTGCTACCACAGACCTGAAAAAGACCTTGGAAGAGCCTGGCAGTCAGAAGCCATCATCAACTCCACAGGTGGTCACAGCACCAGCTGAAATTACTGTTGTGGAAAAAGGAAAGCTTTCTCCAACCAAAAGAAAGTCAAAGAGTCCAAAGGTTTCTCCAGAGCTTTCACACAGGGAGGAAACACAGGCCATGGAAAAGCCTGACAGTCAAGTAACTGAAGCTGCTATTGTGGACGAAACTAAAGTTATACCAAACAGAGGGAAGTCAAAGGAAGGTCCTGATGGTCAGAAGCCATCTTCAACTCCAGAGATGGTCACAGGACTACATGAAATTACTGTTGTTAAAAAAGAAAAGCTGTCACCAACCAAACAAAAATCAAAGGGTGTGAAACTTTCCCCAGAACTTGCTACCACAGACCTGTTAAAGACCATGGAAGAGCCTGGCAGTCAGCAGCCATCATCAACTCCAGAGATGGTCACAGCAACAGCTGAAATTACTGTTGTGGAAAAGGGAAAGCTTTCTCCAACCAAGAGAAAGTCAAAGGGTCTTAAACCTTCCCCAGAATATGCTACCACAGACCTGTTAAAGACCATGGAAGACCCTGGCAGTCAGCAGCCATCTTCAACTCCACAGGTGGTCACAGCACCAGCTGAAATTACTGTTGTGGAAAAGGGAAAGCTTTCTCCAACCAAACAAAAATCAAAGAGTGTGAAACTTTCCCCAGAACTTGCTACCAGAGACCTGACCAAGACCTTGGAGGAGCCTGGCAGTCAGCAGCCATCATCAATTCCAGAGGTGGTCACAGCACCAGCTGAAATTACTGTTGTGGAAAAGGGAAAGCTTTCTCCAACCAAACAAAAATCAAAGGGTCTTAAACCTTCCCCAGAACTTGCTACCACAGACCTGTTAAAGACCATGGAAGAGCCTGGCAGTCAGCAGCCATCTTCAACTCCAGAGGAGGTCACAGCACCAGCTGAAATTACTGTTGTGGAAAAAGGAAAGCTTTCTCCAACCAAGAGAAAGACAAAGGGTCTTAAACCTTCCCAAGAACTTGCTACCACAGACCTGACAAAGACCAAGGAAGAGCCTGGCAGTCAGAAGCTATCTTCAGCTCCAGAGGTGGTCACAACACCATCGGAAATTACTGTTGTGGAAAAGGGAAAGCTTTCTCCACCCAAACGAAAGACAAAGGGTCTTAAACCTTCCCCAGAACTTGCTACCACAGACCTGACAAAACCCAAGGAAGAGCCTGACAGTCAGAAGCCATCTTCAACTCCAGAGGTGGTCACAGCACCAGCTGAAATTACTGTTGTGGAAAAAGGAAAGCTTTCTCCAACCAAACAAAAATCAAAGGGTGTGAAACTTTCCCCAGAACTTGCTACCACAGACCTGTTAAAGACCATGGAAGAGCCTGGCAGTCAGCAGCCATCATCAACTCCAGAGATGGTCACAGCAACAGCTGAAATTACTGTTGTGGAAAAGGGAAAGCTTTCTCCAACCAAGAGAAAGTCAAAGGGTCTTAAACCTTCCCCAGAATATGCTACCACAGACCTGTTAAAGACCATGGAAGACCCTGGCAGTCAGCAGCCATCTTCAACTCCACAGGTGGTCACAGCACCAGCTGAAATTACTGTTGTGGAAAAGGGAAAGCTTTCTCCAACCAAACAAAAATCAAAGAGTGTGAAACTTTCCCCAGAACTTGCTACCAGAGACCTGACCAAGACCTTGGAGGAGCCTGGCAGTCAGCAGCCATCATCAATTCCAGAGGTGGTCACAGCACCAGCTGAAATTACTGTTGTGGAAAAGGGAAAGCTTTCTCCAACCAAACAAAAATCAAAGGGTCTTAAACCTTCCCCAGAACTTGCTACCACAGACCTGTTAAAGACCATGGAAGAGCCTGGCAGTCAGCAGCCATCTTCAACTCCAGAGGAGGTCACAGCACCAGCTGAAATTACTGTTGTGGAAAAAGGAAAGCTTTCTCCAACCAAGAGAAAGACAAAGGGTCTTAAACCTTCCCAAGAACTTGCTACCACAGACCTGACAAAGACCAAGGAAGAGCCTGGCAGTCAGAAGCTATCTTCAGCTCCAGAGGTGGTCACAACACCATCGGAAATTACTGTTGTGGAAAAGGGAAAGCTTTCTCCACCCAAACGAAAGACAAAGGGTCTTAAACCTTCCCCAGAACTTGCTACCACAGACCTGACAAAACCCAAGGAAGAGCCTGGCAGTGAGCAGCCATCATCAACTCCAGAGGTGGTCACAGCCCCAACTGAAATTACTGTTGTGGAAAAGGGAAAGCTTTCTCCAACCAAACAAAAATCAAAGGGTGTGAAACTTTCCCCAGAACTTGCTACCAGAGACCTGAAAAAGACCTTGGAAGAGCCTGGCAGTCAGAAGCCATCATCAACTCCACAGGTGGTCACAGCACCAGCTGAAATTACTGTTGTGGAAAAGGGAAAGCTTTCTCCACCCAAACGAAAGTCAAAGGGTCCTAAACTTACCCCAGAACTTGCTACCACAGACCTGACAAAACTCAAGGAAGAGCCTGACAGTCAGAAGCCATCTATAGCTCCAGAGGTGGTCACAGCCCCAACTGAAATTATTGTTGTAGAAAAGGGAAAGCTTTCTCCAACCAAGAGAAAGTCAAAGGGTCTTAAACCTTCCCCAGAACTTGCTGCCAGGGACCTGACAAAGACCAAGGAAGAGCCTGGCAGTCAGAAGCCATCTTCAACTACAGAGGTGGTCACAACCACAACTGAAATTACTGTTGAAGGAAAACCTTCTCCAGCAGTTTCCCAAGAACCTACTAACAAGGAGCAGATTCAGACCAAAAAGGAACATGACCATCAAAAGTCACCATTGCCTTCCACAGAGCAAATTGAGGTTGCTGCTGCAGACGAACCTAAGCTTATACCACCCCGAAGAAAGTCGAACAATGTTGAAGTATCCACAGCTCCAGAGACAGACTCTGCCCTTGAAAGACCTACTGATGTAGAGCCTAAAGAAACTAAGAAAGAACTTGACAGTGTGAAGCCTGCCACAACTTTAGATATGGTCACAGGACAGCCTCAAACACAACCACATCTCTCTTCCGAGCCTACAGACACACCATTCATAGCAGATTACATTGACAAGTTATGGAAAAACACAGCAGATATTCAGAGGAGATATCTGGTCCTTGATATGCCTGACATAGAAGTTACCCAGACACATGAAATAAAGCCAGTCCAGCCAGAGGCGGAGATTGTGGCTGAAAGGGACTCCACGAAACCTACTTCTGCTGTTTTTGCAGTGGCACAGCCTCATGAGGCAGAGGCAGAACTGGCAGAAATAAGCTCATCTGAGCGAGAAATAATGGAACTAAGCGAATCTATGAGTCAGCTGAAGATCATGGAAACCACACAGGAAAGACCCAGAGAGGACAAGGAAATCTGTGTCCAAAAAGAATATGCTAAAATTGATGAAATTCACAATGTGGGAGAAGTGAATGTTTTACAAAAGACTGCAAAGACTGGTACACACAAATATGAAATCGTAACTGTCTTAAAAGAAAAAGAGCATGAGATGGATATAAACCAATCAGGTATCATGAGTGAGACAGTACCAGAGAGCAAAGATATGGCTATGTCTGATGTTCAGCGAAAGAAAGTTGCAGTTGAGATTACCGGGGTAGAAGTGGGAGAAATCAGTACTGACAGTGTGGCTAAAAGTGATTCCACTCAACCTACCTCTGCTGATGATGCAGCTGTGCAGCCACATAAAGCAAAAACATCATTTGCAGAAACAAGTTTATCTGAGCATGACACAGAGAAACTGAGCCAAACTGTGATCCAGTTGAAGCTGTTGAAAACCACACGGGAGGGAGAGCAAACTGAAGTGTCTACACATGCCATGCAAGATTTCCCAGAAAGCCTGGGTGAAAAGTCTGTAAAAATCCAAATGGAGCCTGAAGTGCGCATTCTCCAACTAGATATACCAACCAGTCCAGAGGAAAATAAAAGCACATCTATCACAATAGCAAAGGAGCAAAAGGTGGATATTGTTGAAACAAGTGTCCAACGTGAAAGGGTGCCAGGAAGTAAAGATGTAACTACCGCTGATGTTAAACCAGAAAAGGCTGCAGTTAAGATGACAAAAGCACCAGAAATCTCTGCCGAATGTCCAGACAATATGGCTCAAATGGACTCTGCTCAACCAACCTCTCCTGCCTCTGAAGCATTGTCATCACATGAGACAGGGACAGAATTTATAAAAATAAGCTTGTCTGAGAAAGATATGGTTATACCAAGCCAGACCGAGACTCGGATAGAGCTCTTAAGGACCATGCATGAACAACCCCAAGTGGTCAAGGAACATGTCCAAGAACAGTCTCCTACACTGTTGACACATGGCATGGACAAAACACCCAAGAGCTTGGATGAGAAGTCTGTTACAATGGAGAAAATTCACATGGGGCCTGAAGTGCGCATTCTGCAACTAGACATAAAGACCACTACAGAGGAGCATGAAAACACAACTGTCACAAGAGCAAAAGAGCCAAGAATACATATTGTTCAAACAAGTATCCAAAGTGAAAGAGTGCCAGAAAACAAAGATAAGACTACTGCTGATATTAAGCCAGAGAGAGCTGCAGTTGAGGTGACTGTGTTAAAGGTGCAAGAAAGCAGTACTGAATGTCAAGACAGTGTGGCTCAAAGGGACTCACCTCAATCCCATTTTGCTGTTTCTGAATTAATGCAACCATGTGAGACAGAGACAGAATTTATAGAAATAAGCTTATATGAGCCAGCACCAGAAAAACCAAACCAAACTGAAACTAAGATAGAGCTCTTAAAACCCACACAGGACAAACCTACAGAGGTTAAGGAACATGGGGTTCAGGAAGAACATCCTGAAGTGGCAACACATGGTATGCACGATATACCCGAGAACCTGGATGAAAAATCTGTTAGAATGGAGCGTGAGGTGCGTGTTTTACAACTTGATATACCAACCAGTCTTGTGGAGCATGAAAACACATTTGTCATGAAGGCAAAAGAGCAGAGGGTAGATATAGCTAAAACCCAGTGTGAAAGAGAGTCACAAAACAAAAATATTACTACAGCTGATGTTCACCCTCAGAAGGCTGCAGTGAAGACAAGAGCGGAAGTTCAACAAATCACCGGTGAAAGGCAAGAGAATGTGACTCCTAGTGACTCCACTCAACCCACCTCTGTTGCTTTTGCAGCAATGGAGCTGAGTGAAGCAGAGACAACATTTGCAGAAATTTGCTTATATGAGCAAGACACTGTAAAACCAAGCGAAACTGTGATTAAGCTAGACCTCTTGAAAACCACACAGGAAAGACCCAAAGAGGTCAAGGATGGTGAAGTTCAAGAAGAGCATGCTGAAGTGTCTATGTCTACAAAAGACGTGCATGATGTACCCCAGAGTCTGGATGAAAAGTCTGTTAGGGTGGAGAAACTCCACAAAGGGGCTTCAGCATGTGTTTTACAACCAGATACACAGGCCACTATCAAGGAGCATGAAATCACATCTGTTAAGATCACAAAGGCGCCAAGGACTGATATAGATCAAACAAGTATCCTGTGCGAAAAAATGCCAGAAAACAAAGACCCAACTTCCACTGGTGTTCAGTCAGAAAAGACTGCTGTTGAAACAACCATGATAGAAGTGAAGGTTGAGAAACATGTCATGGATGATTCACCCAAGGTCCTTAATGAAAAGACAGAATTAGTAGAAATAAGCTTTTCTGAACAAGACACGGTTAAACCAAAACAAACTGATACTCAGGTAGAACTCTTTATAACCGCACAGGAAAGTCTCAAAGGAGTCACGGACCCTGGTGTCCAAGAAGAACGTGCACAAGTGTCGACACATGAAATAGATGATATACCCAAGAGCCAGGATGCAAAATCTGGTACAAAAAGAGAAATCCACACGAGTGTACATGAATACAAAACTGTCACAGAAGAGGAACCAAGGATGGATTCAAGTATCGAGTTTGAGACAGTTAAAGAAAGCAAGGATATGACTACCACAGACGTTCAGCCTGACAAATCTGCAGTAAAGATGACCAGGGTAGAAGTGAAAGAGAGCCGTACTGAATCCCTGTCTGGACTCAGTGTGTCCCATGAAGCCCAAATGGACAAACACACAACAGATGCAACAGAAAAGAAAGAAGAACAGGAGGAGGAGAAGAAGAGGCCAATTGAGGAACAAGAAAGGGAAACAATGGTTAGAGTAGAGCTACAAAATGTAGCCTCAGCAAGCACCACTGATGAAGTGAGGCTTCAGGACTTTGGTTTGCCACAGGTAAGACATGAGGGGCAGTAATCTGCTTTTCTAGCAGTTAAAAATATTTGAAACTATGCCAACAAACAACTAAACTAATGTATTTGGTATTGTTTTAAGGAAAATTACAATCTATTCTCGTCTTCAACTTTTTTTTCCCTTCAAGAATCATGTCAGTTTGCAGTGTCAGCAACAGCACAAAATACCTACATAAGCTAATATTACATATTCTTCAAACACAAGTTGAGTAAACAGAGACAGAGAGACAAAACAATATCCTGAGAAAAGAGGATAAATATAGGTTTCTTGCTCCAGGGAAGTCACATACAAACTGTCTCCTGTATATACATGTTTGCACTTGATCCCTAACATTCTTTGTCATGTCCATTGATGATTGGTCAATTCACCTATAGAGCCTCTGAAAAAGCCTACAGTTTTCACAAGATATTTACTTGATATGATATGATTAATATTTACTGAACACGGCTACATGGCTATGTTTTATTAGCATTACGAGCAAAGCCAAGAACATAATCCTGAGACATTTATTACCTGTGCTATCAAAGGTTTCAGTGTCTCAGGGTAGAAATATGAGCTACCTCATACATGATATAATTATCCTGCAGCTCATAGGCAGTACACTCGGTGCACTTTCAGACAAAAGTTATGATTCAATGGGATAGACTTGTAGTCACAAAGAGAGGGAGTTCTTTTCTTAGCTCAACCGAAACAGTATACACTTGTGTGTCATAATTTTTCTTGCATTAATACTGGTGTTTTGTGTCCACAATAGGAGCAGGTGCCCAGTGCTGACAAGATATCACCTGCATCACTGCAGGCGGTTCAGAAATCGTCAACTGACATTATCCTGGATGAAGTTACCCGGGTGGAAGGATTACCTACTCAGGAAAACAAAGCAGAAGAAAGTGTTGTGAAGACTGAGAAACTCGTTCTGGGGGCACCAGAAGGCTTCGCAATGAGGAACATCTTCACAGAAATACAGCTGCATCCAGGGACGGGACCCAGCAGTCAACTCATTGAGGTATTAAGATTACTGTCTGAAATAGTGCCTTTTTGATGCTACCACCAGGAGTTGCCAAAGTTAGAAACTGTGAAATCCTACACAGTCTTTAAATCAAAAGAGAATAAAGCTGTGATTTGTATCACAGAATCGCTGGTATTAATATAGCTCAGGGTTGTCATGTTCTTTTTTTTCTTTTACATCCTACCTGTTGCTCTCCAGTGTATAATGATAAATACATTGTGAAGTCCTCAAAGACTGGTAAAATTTCTTAATTCAGAAACTCAATCTTTTTAGAGTACTTCTTATCTTTAGAGGCACACATTACTTTGAATAAAACTTCTCAGTTTCAGGTCTAAACATGCTTTGGCTTTCAGACTGAATTTTCAGATTCCAAGCTCTGATGTGTCTTTTTGTCTCAAGGGTAAATCACTGGAGGATGCTCCAGAGACTCTGGTTACATCCACCAGTGATCTGGATGCTTCTCTAAGCAGACTGGTATCTAAAGTGTTGAGCTTCAAGAATCGCCCGGCTGAGCTCAGCCTGACAGCCATGGCCCAGCAGGTGGAGGAGGTTCAGGTGAGATGAAAGACTGCATGACTCACCAGAGAAATATCAATGATTTATAGCAGCAGCTGGATTTATAGGTGTTGTGGAGTTGGACAGTAGGTTGGTAAAACATGTAATGATGCCAAAGTACCTCCAGAATTGGGCATCTTTAATTGATATCTGTACCAGTCAAGACATGGATAGTAAAACAAGCACACATTTGTCAAAGCAATGTGCAGCTTACCCTTGTATGGTTGTCACTGTTTGAAACCACTCATAGCAGTTTACTTATGTGTAGTATTAATTTTCAGATAGTCTCGATAAACATAAGATTTGCATTAAAAAATTCAGGTTTTGAATAATGTTCTGTGTGTTTACTGTGACTTGCTGAGTACAGCAGTGCAGAGACACTGCCCAGGCGCAGTTGTCATCCCTCTCCCAGCTCAGAGGAGCTGATGGTGAGAGCCGGGACACGCTGGAGCATGCGGAGGATCAGTGGAGCGCCGCTGTTCGGGATGCAGCTGCTGTGATCCAGAATAAAGAGGCCCAGCTGCAGCTTGTGACTGATTACTGCAGAAACACTCAAAGTGCCAAGACCACAATGGAGAGACAGACAGTACAACTGGACGCTGTGAAAATGTGAGTTTGAATAGTTTGAGACTGGACCATAATTCTCAAAGAGGATTTTGTGGCTCTGAAATATACTCTCTCATACCTACCCTTGTGTAATCTTTTGCAACAACCCAAATGCCAAGCATATGATGTGTAGACTTTTCTGTTTTTCTTTCAGGTGCCCAGATCAGAGCAGCTCCAAGGAGGCAGAGCAACTATACTCCTTACAAAGAAGTATGGAGGAGAGCAGAACAGTACTCGGGGAGTTGCTTGTGACCTATACCAAGTTGTGCCCCCATCTCAGCCAGTCTGAGCGTGCAACCGCACAGAATAAGCAGAGGAACCTACAAGAGAAGTGGAGAGGCCTGGAGAGAGATGTGGAGAGGACCCTCCATCACACAAACGTCCATTCTCACGAGATCGGCAGCCTTCAGTCAGAGATATTAGATCTACAGGAACACTTGGAAAAAATTGACAAAGACCTTAAAGTCAAGTCTCCTGCAGGTACTCAGTGGAATTGCAAGAAAGCACAGCAGCTGATGGAAGCAAATGCTGAGGTTAAAGCTGCCAAGCAGAAATGCATCCATTTGCAGCAGCTTTCAGAGACACTCCTGCATAGCCCACGGTGGGAGAAGGAAACAAAAGAAATCCATCAAGGGCTCCAGACAGTCAAAGACAAGCTTAGCCACACAGAGGAACTAGTGTCCACCCAAACCCAGAGCAGCAGCAACCCCATCATGGAGAAAATTATTGTGGTGATGAGGGATGGCCTTGCCTGGGCTAAACAGACAGAGAGTGATATCGAGGGCAGGAGGAAAAGGGTGGCTGTCCTTCCTGAAGAGGTTCACCGGCAGCTCAGAGATCTGAAGAAGCTGCAGTCTGAGGTGATGGTCAAACAGGGCCAACTGGAGTCACTGGTGGAGGAGCTGACGGAGCTGCTTCCACAGCTGGACCAAGCTGAGGAAGTGCCCATGGTTCGCGCTTCTTTGGAATCCCTCGAACAAATCTCAAAGTCCACCACTGATAAGCTAGCCAAGGCTGTGAGAGACATAGAGTCAGGGCTGCAGACCAGAGAAAAGCTGTCAGAGCAGATTGCAGATTTAGATTCCTGGGTTGTGGCTCATCTACACAGAGAGGCCTCCAGGAGTGCAGACAGTGAGTACAGAAGCCCCACTGAACTTGATCGCAGAGTTCGTCAGATGCAGGAGACACTGTCTGAGGCTGATAAGCAGACTGCTGTCTGTGAGGCTCTTTTAATGAAGAGTAAAGACATTTCCTCTGAACTCAGCATCACAGAGAACTGTCAGCTTTTTGAAAAGCTTACTAACCTCCAGGAAGACATCAGAGCCATCTGTAGCTGTGAGAAGGCCAACAAAAAGGAGCTGGATGAACTCATTAAGTCTGTAGATTTAAACAAGAAACACCTTGTCACCATTGAAAAAAGCTTGAGACTGATGTTAGTGGATCTCAACAAACACAGGTTTCCCATCACAAGAGCGTCCCTGCAAGCTCTGGAGCCTTTCAAACACGTGATTTTGGGGCACAAGTCCCAGGTTGACCTCCTGCAACCCTGGATTCCCCGGGAAAAAACAAGGGAGCTGCACTCAGTCATTTCTGAACTTTACAGCAAAATTGTTAGCCTGGAAATGAAAGTCACTGATCATGAAAGGTACCTGAACATGAGGCAGTGTGTGGAGGACCTCAGAGAGGATGTTCAGGAGCAGGTCCGGCAGAGTAAAGAAGACAGCAAGGAGCTGGAGGAGAAGTACGAAGTCTGTCAGACCTTACTCATCCAGTTTCCCCTGATGAAGTGTTTGTGTAAAGAGGCTCACACCAAACTTCAGATAATCTCCGCCGACCTCTACCCCTCCCAGCTGACTGTAGAACGACAGAGGCTCAAACAAATTGAGGAGAGCCTCGACACCTTGGAGATTACGCTCTACAACAACCTCAGCATCATCGAGTGGAACCTGTTGAAGGGACTGGACCTTGAATCGGAGAAGAAAGCCACTCAGGCCTTCCTCTTGCAGACCCAGCAGGAGCTCCAGACACTCACCGTGGTGGAGCCGAATGAAACAGTGATCAACAAGGAATACCAGAGAATCATGTCTTTGAAAAAGACTGTAGAGTCAAGAATGAGAGCACTGGAGGTTCTAGAGCAAAAAAAGGGCAAGAAAAGAGGAAGTGGATCCCAAGATCTGATGGTCTTGAAGGATGCAGTCATCAGTGAATGTGACTCAAAAATGGCAAGTTGCATTGTTCTCCTACATTTTTCATATGCTTTTTACATATTAGACAATCGTGTTTTTATGTTTAGAAAATCCCAGAGAAGCATTTGAAAGTTAATTAATACAATATTATTCTGTGTCCTCAGGCTAAAACAAATTCATCGCATTATTTTCATACTAAAGTATTGTCCTGGGCATTAATTATTTTCTTTAGTCAAGTCCCGGGTATTTCCAAAACCAGGTCCACTAAAATCTGTTTCATGATCAGGTTCAAAACATTTGACACCAAGAAAGAATCCAACGCAGATGACATTCAAGCCTTGGCAAAGCTAAGATATTACTGCTGAAATAAAGATTTTAAAAGTTTCCTGGGCAAAGAAAAGCCTGGTCTTATTTTTGCAGTCTTGACCATCAATAGCCATAAACAGTGATAAACTTGTGCTTGCCATCTTAACTATGAAAAGCCAGGGTCAGAATTTATGGAACTGGTTAGGTCAGGCATAATCTAATCGAATCGAATATAATCACACCCATAATCAACCCCTGGTTTTACCATATTACTTAAACCACTCATTTGGAAGATGATGTCTGAAACTTTTGTCTTTCACATTTTGCAGAGCTACTTCTTGGTTCAGCTTTGAATTGTACTGCACTCAGCATAGTTCCGTTATACTGTTAAACAAAGCAATGACAAATTATACTGGAAATGGATAACATTGTCAAAAACATCAATAAACTGAATGAACTGACTAGAATAATACAGCCCAAGTATGATGACAATTTGTAGTTAAAATTTGTATTTATTATATTTTAGGAAAGCATCTCGCAGGCCAGGGAGGCTTTGAGAAGCTACACCTTTGCCGTTAAACGAGCAGTACATTTCCTGGGGGACATCGAGGTCTCTCTGCTGCCGCCACAGGGCCCTGTTGGTCTCTGCTCTGAAAGACTGGAGGAGACCCAGAAGGCTTTGGTTGCCCTGCAGCAGCAATTCCAAACCCACGTGGAGCAGCTCCAGAGCCAGTTTGATCTGCATCCTTACCTGTCCCCTCCGAAGGTGCAGCAGCTCCTGGAAGATATTCTGAGCCAGCTCCTGGTGAGGATGTCCACTCTTCAGGCAAAGGGCCATGTCCAACTGGAGTGTCTCAGCAGGTACGAGGCTCTAAGATAAAACTCTGATTCCTCAACTCCTAATCGAAGTCTTATGGATGCCAGTGTGTAATTGCATGTGTGAAAGGGAAAACTAAAATTGCACAGCACATTCATCAACGACAAGGATAGAAAATTCTTTTATATACATTTTTTAAGAGTAAAGAAGTAGTGTACAGTTTATGTTTTGTGGAGAGATAACAGTGACTTGATGATAAAACACATCACCTGGTACAGACTGCAGGATCTACCATATACCTTAGAAAATATGAGCCATTCTATGCATTCAGATTCTTTGTGCATATGACTACAAGCAGTCACTTCTTCTTTAATGAATTTCTGTCTTTCAGGTGTGCAGAACATCACAGAAATTATATCAAGTGCCATGATGAAATCACCCAGAGTATGAAGAGTGTAGAGAGCAGCCTATTGCAGTTAATCTCTGAAAAAGTCATCTGTCTCGCTGACTGCACTGACCAAGAGGCAAGGCTCAGAGTACGTAACAGATTGCTTCTCTGCAAGGTTGAGTTCTTTGGGGCATTGTATTTTTCCCCTCTAATACTTTTGTAAACAAGTTATGTCAAAAAATGAAAACAACAAAAAAAAAGAAACGACTGACCTGACCCTTTCTCGTGCAGGCTTTGTCTGAGGAGGTGGAGTCTCTGCTGAGGCGTCTGGAGGAGCTGAAGGAGTGGTGCCCAGAGCAGAGCTGTCGTGGAGGCAGGGAGGCCGCTGTGGCTGCTGTCTGGAGAAGGGTATCAAGACTACGGCGCTGCACACAGGAGCTGGCGACTCGTAGTAAACAGAGGATCACAGAATGGAGTGATATCACCAACAGTGTAAGTTGATGTAGATACAGACATAGATTTATAGAGTCAGCTTTACATGCACTTTGACTTCAAGGTATAAAAATTTCCATTTGAAAAAAATGTCAGTGGCTGGTTTTGTAAGAGTAATGCAAGAGTATTATGTTAGAACCATGTGCTTTAATAACAGATTTAACAAGTACATTAAATTATCTATGTGTTTTCTTTCCATATAGTCAACAATTCATCCTAAAATTACAAGTCCAAGTACATTTTCCAATGTGTGCATTCCCTCCTTAGGTGGAAAAGGCCTCTACTGTCCTGGAGCAGGTGGAGGCGGAGCTTCCTGAAGGCTCAGGGGTGAAGGCCTCCACTGAGGAGCTTCATGACCTGCTGCAGTCCTGGGAACAGTACCAGGACAGACTGGACTGTGAGCATCGATCCCTGTCTGCACTGGAACTGCGCGCTGCTAGGTTGCTGGGTGTCCCTGCCCACCTAGAGCAAGCTCCTCCCACCCCACTCTGTCAGCAGCTGCAGGCAATGCAAGCGCGATATGGCAGGTGAGATGTTGTTTGGTGTGCAGTTCAGAACTTTACTCACATCAGTGCTGCTGAAGTGGTAAGGTGATGATCTATGAAAATCCAGTTTGAAATTCTTTGATTGGTCACCTAGTATTTATATAGAACATAATTTGCAAGTGTAAATTTCCAGCTTGCCTCCAAATCTCATGCAAACCAACAAACAGATACAGGTGAAAAGATAACCTCCTTGACGGATGTATTGAACCCCGTTCATAATGATTTCTGCTCTTGAAAAAGTATATGACTGTTTACACGAAAAACTCAATTACCCATAAGCCCTGTTAAGCCAAGATAAACAAATGCAGGAAAAAGTGGGTCAGGTTAGACAGCAGTGCCTCTGTGGTACATTATTAAAATACATTTGCACTGACAGTGCTTGAACTGCCGTACCTCTCTGCTTTCAGTTTAATGGTGGATGTTTTTCTCAATGCAAACTTACTTTCATGCATTTAAGGTAAGAGTCTGTACAGTTTTTAACTACTCTCTCTGGATATACTTGTCTATGTGTTTCCACAGTGTGAAGCAGAGCAGCAGGGAGGGTTTAGAGGCATCCAGGATGGAGCTTGAGGAGAGAGAAAAGGTTCGGGACGAACTGCAGGGCATCCGGGTTTGGCTGGAGGCTGCAGATGGTCTTCTGTCAGAGATGGAGCAGAGCAACAGCACACAGGAGCTTCAGGTGGATACTAGATACTCTTCTGCTTGAAATTGTGTTTATCGAGGATCACACCTGCTGTTTTCTTTTCAACAGTGGTTGGAAAGGCAAAAGTTTTTGAAAATGCTTTTGCTCTCATTTTGTGGGTGTTTTGGTTGCAAAAAGGTGAAAACTCAACTCTGCCCTGATGTGTAGACACAATTCTGCGTTCCAAACAGCCAGCATTACATCAAGGAGCACATTCTCACCATTAAACATCCCTCATTGTTGATGTTCTCTGAGAAACAACAGCACATTTAGCTTTGTTTTACCAATGCTGTATGAGGCTCTAAACAAATCCAACTACACAAGTCCTCACAAGTAGCTTGTTAATTTGTCAGATTTTATTTTGACAGTGATTGCTGTCACCTGCTCTACAAGTAAAGCATTGTCTGAGCCTGTCTGAGTTGCCATCATTCCACATAAACCATAGGTAACAAATGAAGGAACCTAATTTTAAGCTCATTGCAACATTAAATAGAAAATAAAATTAGTGTGATGTAACCAACCATCCATCCGTGTCCTACTATTACAAAGAAATGGAAACAATAGTTATATTTAAGTACTTCTCATGAAAGCAAGCGACTCCTCTGGACTGATCTGGACGGATCCAACTTTGAACCTTAAACAGCACATTAGAGTGTGAGCTCCTCTCTCTCTCCTGACCAGTGGATTGTAAATAATGGGTCTCTAATGAGACAGGACAGTTTCATCAGCTGAACTGAAAACACAATGATGCGTTTGTACTCACTGTAACATCATTGCTATTTTTATAAACAGCACTTGAAACACACTTGTCTTAACACTCAGCTAGAAATCTCATGTCCAGAAACATATCAACACTACACACTGCAAATGATGCACCACAAACATCACAAATACTAGAAGTAAGTGACAAGTTTTTACATTACATTTCATATGCCTTAAAATAAAAACACAGGTGAAAAGGGATAGAAAACATCTACTTTTTCATTAATTTATTAATTCACAGCTTCTCTGGTCTGAAGATCTTAGGATTTTAAAGGTTTTGATAGGATGTAAACCGTTAACAAGTGTCTGGTAAATATGAAACGTTTAACCGTTGACTTGGCCTCAGGCCTGGAGGCTGTTTGGTGTCTGGTGTTCACTTCTATCCACCCACCTACTCGGAGAATCACTCTGCCCTTTGTCCCAAAACCTGAGCAGAGGCCAACATCTCCCCATCCACTTCAGCTTTCACTCCTCACACACACACACACACACACACACACACACACACACACACACACACACACACACATACAGACACATACACACACTTCCTTCCCCTAGGAGAGGGTCTGTGTTGATGAAAGACCTGAACACCCCCACATCTCCCCCCATCATTCCCACCACCGCAACTCCCCCTCTTGTACCAGACACCCATTTGTTCACTGTTGTAAGTGGATCTTCCAGGTGGCCTTTGTAGCAAAGTCGCTTCATAGATACACACACACATTTGTACTTCTATACTTGTGAGGACCTTCATCACACAACACATTCCTTAGCCCCAAAACCTCAACCCAGTTCCAACCCTCGAACCAAACAGTTCTTTGAAAGAGTCAGGACCTGAGAAAATGTTCTCAAAAATTGCTAAACAATGTTGCTTTCTAAAACACCCTCACTTTATTAGAAATGTCCTCACTCTAAAAACACACACGGTCCTTGCAAAGATAGACATACTTGAATACACACACACACATACACACTCTTTTGCACTTACCGTGTCTCTCTCTCTCATGCAAAGAAACCATCTCCCTTATACCCTCTCTTCCTTTGTATCGCTCACTCTCTCATACACACACACACTCACTCACACACACACACACACACACACAACATGCTCAGTTTCCCATAGTGATAACATGATGCACCTCCCTCTTCAGCAGAGCATCGGACACATTCAGACCAAGGTAGTCTCTCCTCTGTGTTATTTCTCACATTTTACCAGATTTTCGTTTTTGTTTAATGTCGGTTGTTACTGTAAAGTAGAATCTTGTCGAGGGTGAAAAGAGTTTTCTCTAACTATTGTGGAATTGAAGGACTTTGAAGAGGTAGGCTCTGTTTGATGAAAGCAGCACATGGGAGAGAGAGCTGTTTAACAAAGCACTGATGGCTTACGAGCAGGTTCATCGCAGACAGATGGAGAGAGGATCAATGTCTGTGTCCTTTTGTTCCAAAAAAATACTGCAAGATTTCCACTATTTGACTGTAAAATTACAAAATTACACCAAAAATTATTGCCCTCCTTTAGCTGATGTTGCTTGTAGGAAAGGGATGTGTCACTAACTGTTGTTAACAATCTACTTACAAGTGTTTCCAGAAGGAGGCAAATATTGAAAATCTGTAAATACTGAGTTTTTCTTATTATTGGTGCAGAAATCAAAACTTATTAGCATGACTCTGTTCTCTCTGTGGTTTCAGGAGGTCCACAGCCATCTGTATACCCAGAAGGCTTTGCTGCAGCGCATCATGGAGAGCCTGAAAATGAAGTACTCTGACATGTACACACTGGTCCCGGTTGAGATCGAAGGCCAACTGCAGGAAGTCAAGCAGTCACTGCAACAAGTGGAAGTAAAGGTACACACGAATTTGATTTTAATGTAGCTGATTTGAAAATTGAAAATTTTTGGGCTCTTAAAGGAAATTTTGTTTTGACACATAGTATTGAAAACTAGCAACTTCAGGGAAGATTTAAAGAGTGTAGTTAGTGTAATACAGGGAGGGGTTGTTGCTCACTGGATTTTCACATTTCTGTCAAATTATAGATTCCACTTGTGGCTGCCTGAGCCAGTGTTCTCATGGGTAGTATTGGTTCAGAAATGTCTTAAAAAGAAATGAAAGAATTGATTATATTCAGAAGTCTACAGTAGACTTTCTTAAAATTGTTCATAACATGGGGCAATAGTTAATAAACTAAAAATGACAGGAAAAAAATTATTAATCCATTTATTTGCAGAAAGGCTCACGATCACAACAAATTGATTACTACATTTTCTGTTTCTTCCTGTAATTGCTGATCAGGTGGGACATGCCGTGGAGAGGAGTGGGCCCGTTCACAGGCTGGGGGCAAAGCTGTCTGAGATCCACGCTGGCCTGAGCTCAGTTCAGAAGAGACTGGAACAGAGAAGTCCTACCATGATTGAAGCAAAGATCACTCAGAAGGTGGGTAGAGACATGGAGGAGACTCTGTGTTATTCATCTCCACTCTTGCAGAAAAATGACAAAATTACTAATAATGTATATATATATATATATAATTTTCATTTTTGTCATAATGTCCACCCCGAAGCCAAGTTTCATGTCTGAATGAATAAGTAGATCACCAGTAAACCTTCACATGTGCTTGTGTCTGTTCAGCGTGCATGGGACGACCTGGATGCGTGGCACTCTTGTCTGGCAGCCTTGGAGGTGGACATGCAGGATTTGGAGAAGCCCCAGGAGACACTGAGCCTCACAGAGAGATTGGTGGAGGTCCAGCAGCTTCACTCCCAACTGGCCAAACAGGCCGAGCAGAGGACCACCCTCCTCAGCAAGGTCAGAAAGACATCACTTCCCATCTGCCCTCTGTTTCACAGTGTTTGTTCCCCGTCTAATGATTTCTGAGTTAGCTGCTGTACCACTAGATTTGTCAGCCTGAAGGTTCTGTTTTCAGATTAAGCCAAGTTACTGTGTCTATATGTGTTTGTGTCAGAGCTCGCACTGGTTGGTTGCTATGCCACAGTGTTCACTTATTACGTCTGGTTTTTTGATTAAGGTTTTAAACTAAATGTTGTCTGTGTGTTTCTGCTTAGATTCATACGTGGCTTCAGGAGCATCAGGAGATGATCAGCAGCTCTAAGAGCTGGATGTCTGAAGCTCAGTCGTGGCTTGCTTCCCCCTGCGCCTACACCACCGCTAAATGTCTTAGCAGCCATGTTCATGCTCTGCAGGTTGGTCAACTGCACGCTGCACTGTCCTTTCAACACGACCCTTTCTTTATACAACTCTTTACTGAATTTATACTGAATGTTAACTCATTTTTGAACAAATATTCCTCTCCCTTGTCTTGCAGATGGTGTTGAATGACTCAGCACAGATCCGGACCACTCTACAGGGCTTCAGCTCGGTACTGCAGGAAATGTCGCAGGTTTGCGACGTCACAACTCTCCAGCAACAGCTGGTTGACGCTGATCGCCAAGTGGCCGATGTTCAAGACAGCTTCACTGCTCCTCTGTCTCAGCTGGAGCACGCTGCTGCTGTGAGTCCTTGATTTTTTTTCTTTTTTTAGTTGTGTTTAAACTCTTCAACAGGTATTATTTATTGTATTTATTTTAGCTTATCTCTCTTCACTGACTCTCACCCCTCTGCTCCTGTACTTCTCTGTTTTGTAAATGGCCAAATATATTGAGGGATTTCTTGATTTCTAGGAAGTGGAGGCCATTGAGACTGAGGTCAGACGGATGGAGAATGATGTGGCTGAGATCAAGACTTTATTATTGTCTCCAGAGACTTTCCCAAGCCCCAGAGAAGAAGGTCTTAAGGTGAGATGAGGAAGAGGAAGCATCTCTTTCTTCAGTATTTTATATCAACACATCGTGATTGTCTGCACGAGAAAAGACTAAAATCATGTGTGAAACTGTTCCAGTGATTGTCAGTGCCACAGTCAGTCAGTGCATTCTTTAATGGCTCAAACTTCTAAATTGAAAGTTTGCATTATGCCAAAAATATACTGAATGCACCTTTTATGTTTTTTGCAGGAGGTTGAACAAAAGATCCAGACCATGAGGAGAACAGTGGCGGAGATCCAGAAGTGTAAACCAGGCCTTTGTCTTCCAGAGAAAGCTGACGAGACTCTCACTGTCTTTACTGTAGTGGACAATCTCCAGGCTCTGCTGCTGGAATTGGAGAAGGTCTGTTAAACAACTAATCAATCAGTCAGTCAGTCAGTCCAGAAGTATAGACTTGTCGATCACTGAACCCTTGGCTTTACTGTTTTTGTAGAAAGTCCCTGCTGTGTTCATCCAGCAGCCTCCGACTCCAATCCAAGCCAAAGCACCGTCAGCAGAGCAAACTATCTTTCAGTCTGAGCTCCCGAAATCCACTTCAGATGGGGCTGAGGTTAGTCTGGGTCACTGTCTTAACTGTGTTTTGTGCTTTGGTATCAGCTGACTGTTTAATTTTAGTGATCAGAAGTGGTGTAGGAGATGTGGAGATTTTAGGGGAAATATCCATTTGGGATTGATTTAAAATCCTGTATTGCCAAGATTATGTACAGCCCCAAAGTCAAGTTATCATCAATTTAACATAACTGTGCTTTTCCCTGGCTCTCAGAAGGAAGACACAGAACAGGGCCAAATCAAAATTGTCCACTTCAAAGAGGACGTGCTGAAGAGATCTGGAGCCACACTGCTGACCGTGGAGCAGTCCTCACCTGAGCTGAGACAGTCCTTGACACTCGACAGTGCTCAGGTAAGGAAGCCATTCTCCTCTCTTTGAGCACGGAGAGAAATAACTAAAGAAATTAACACTGCACCTTCACACGAGTAGATCCTCATGGTTTGCCAACAAAACACGTTTATCTTCACTGTTTCCTCATTTCCATGAAATTAACATCACTGGATGCCAAAACCTGAGTTTTGAATATCAAATACTCACCCTCTGTAGTCTTCAAAGATGGATCTTGGAGAAGAAAGTTTGTTGGTTGCTTCTTTATGGTATATTACAACAAAGTCTGGAGTGGTTTGGACTAACATGCATGCATACCCACTCTTACATATGTTATTAACTAATAGTGTAACATATTACAGAGTTGTTGTATGTTTTCCCTGCATGTTCAATTCTAATTTTTTCTATTGAAAATTATTTTTGAGCATGAGTTGAGTATAAACTGTTAAAAGTGCAGGCACTGGGACATTGATCATGACATTGTTTGAGATACTGCTATGTGCTATTTAGAAGCAAGATATTTTCACATCAAAAGTTCGGCCATCATGTTAACCTCCCCAACTGAACTCATCATGAACACATGTTGAGCAGACACATGATCACTTTTTAAACTTAATTTCTAGTGCAGATCCCAGAGTTCCTAAAGATAATGTTGTTTTTTTGAAATGTCGTGGTATTTAACAAACTCTCAAAAGTTATCAAGGTTAAAAGGCATTTGTTAGCAGCAGAAACAGTGGTCAATTAGAAGTTCAGTGTCCCAGATGCACATCTTTCCAACCCCACCTCCCGCCACCCCACCCTCCAACCCCCTCCCCACCCTGTGTGACTCTGCACATTCCATGTCAGCAGCGGGAGCATCAGGGCGTGCTCCAGGCTGAAGAAGCCACAGAGAAAAAAGACAGTGAGCAGCACAGAGTGGAAGAAGGTGGAGGAGGTGTTTTGTGGTGGCTCTGGGATGCTTTCCTGGGCGCTTCTCCAGAGGTAAAGAAGGTTGAGAGCTACTGTGGAAAAAAAACTGTCATCCAATATTATTTCACTGTCCTTCAATCCTTTTGGTCATGTCTTTCTACCCTTGGAGATGCTTGTTACCCAAGGTCATCTACTTAACATAGACTGGGAGGGATTTACCACACTGGATGCCATATTGATTTCTAGAGCAAATTATGGGAAATTATTTGAAAGTTAATCAATTATGTTGCTTAATGAGACACATGAGACCATATGACTCATCTGATGTCATAAATCCCAGTAATGCAGTTATGCTATTAAACCTATTAAACCATTTGTAACAGCTGTATGACTAATCTCTGACCTGGGTCACTCTGCACTCCACATCACTGTTGGTTCTTTCACCTTCCTCACCTCTACTACCATTTCCCTACTTATCATATCAATTCCTTTCCTGATCCTTAATACATCTCTTCAGGCACTAAAGTATCCATTTTTCTTTTCTTTTTAAACCTCACTTCACACCCGTATTCTGGATTTCGTTCTCCCTCTAGAGGGCAGTATTGAACAGGGTTTGTAATTTGTGTGACCGCACTGTAGATGAATGAATCCTGTTCTGAGTGTTTTCTCTTTCAGCCATTAAACATTTTCATCTGGTTGTTTATGTAGACTTTTACAATATATGTCATTGTTGGTGTCAGGAACCTGTGGCCATTGCCTCAGAGGAGACTGAAGCTGCCACTGGACAAAGCACTGAGCAGACTGGAGAAGATAGACAGGTAACGCCACTCTCAGCACTGTCAAACCTCATCATTTGCTCTCACTGAAATAACTGAAATGATTAATTATTAGCTTTATTTATGAGATAAGTCTGGTGATATTCAATATTTTTCCATATTGTCAGCAAATCCAATACAAACACCAAAATCAATGAATTAATTAATATTTGTACTAACAAAAATATTGCCTGTGTATTCAAAGCCTGATATATCTCTCTACATCTCTTACATAGAGCTCCATTGTTGCTGACATAGATGCTTGATAGGAAACCAAAAGTATATATTTTGAACCCATTTTTAAAGATTTACATTTTAGAAGGAACAAACGGGTTTTGTCTGACACCATGTAAACAACAGACAATAAGATACAAAGGTACATCAAAACCGATAATTGAGATTAATTAAAAGATGTATTATTTAGGAATTTGAACTCATGCATGAGTTTACTTAACTTAAAACAGTGAGCCAATACATGTTACATGTAAATTATTGATGCCAATGTCTATATTCTTGGAAAACCCTTTAATAAGAATTAATGAAAACTGCCAAAAAAAGCCATTTAATTATTTGCAACACAGCAGGTGTTATATAAGACAACATAACAAAAAGATGTCTTTAACATTACGTAACTTCCTCAAATTCCTTAACAGAGTGTATCAATAACTGTGTGTCTCCTTATCCTGTGGTAAACCTTTAGACTAAATGATCAGTGTTTTAACTGACTGACCTGACTGATCTTCTAACCCTGCTCATGTTTCAGGATGTTGAGGGCCCCACTGACACCACAGAAGCAAGTTCATCTGAAGCTTTATCAGAACCCCTGGGCACAGTCAGAACTCAGGCCCTGCCTGAGAGCATGGTAAACACAGAATGTGTAGTGTCCTAGATCTAGAACTTGTTTTACTAGAACTTTTCACTTCTTCTTAGTCTAAAACAAGAACTACGTCTAGATTTATGTGCAAAATCTCCAAACCCTCCTCGAAACAAGCCTAGATTCCACACCTTTTTCTACAATTGTTTTCTGAAAACAATCATTGAGCTTCCAGTCTCTTCTAGAACGTACTTTAGAACTCACAGTGTTCTCTAGAACCCAAATCAGACCTGCCATTCCTTCTAGAACCGAGCCTAGACACCAGTGTCTTATACAACCTTCTTCTAAATCCAGTCATAAATATCTTCTAGTATCAAGTCTAGATTTCAAGGCTCCCTCTTGAATCTTCTAGAATGAATCCTGGAGCTCCTACTGTTCTAGTCCCATCTTAAAGAACTTCTATTACCAAATCTAGAGCTCTGTCTCTTGTTTGAACCAGCTGTAAGCTCTCAAATTACGCTAGAACCAAGGCTTTTACCAAAAAAAACTTTTTTTTCTACTACTGATATAAAGTCTCCCAACTTTTGAGCTCCTGGTGTCTTCTAGAATCAAGCCTAGATTTCTAGGCTTCTTGTAGAATTTTTTAGCACAAGAACTCCTACCTCTCACAGTCAACACCCCGATCTAGAGCTCTATACTCTTCTTCCTTTTTTTATGCAGCCAAACCTGATGACTCCTCATGTCTTCTTGAGCCAAACCTTGAACATCAAGTTCTTCTACAACCTTTTGTAGATCTACCAACCTCTTCTAGATTTCACCATAAAACATCCAATGTCCTGTGGAATTCTAGATTTCAAGGTTTCTATTTCCAAACATTGATACTCAAATTCATCTACCCAGATTCTTCTTAACCAAAATCTATTTTCCCAGTCAAGAGCTGCATGCCTTTTAAGCCAGCTGTAACACTCTTGACTTTTCTAGAACCATTCTTTTCTCTGCAACCAAACCTCAAAACTCCTCACTTTTTCTAGACCCAAACCTAGAACACAAATCACTTCCAGGATCTATTCTAGATCTCCCAGCTCTACATCAAACCTTAGAAACTCTTAGAACTCTTCTAGAATCAGGCCCGAATTTCAAGGCTTCTAAAATGTTCTAGAACGAGACCTGGAACTCACTTCTGACCTTTTCTACAATCTGTTTTTTCTACAGAACTTTCCTCTAGAAAGTAGCTCAGAACATTCATTCTTCTTGAACCAAGACTAGAACACCTGACATAATCTAGCACCAAGCCTAGAACTCTTCTAGATTACTTTGAGAAATGTCTCACTTTGAATCCTCAGTGCATTTACATGGCAGAGAATTCCAGATATAGGCCTCCACAGTTCAAAGCTGTGGATGTTTTGTTCACATCGTAAATTTGGAATCATTATCGGTGTTACTGCATTATTGAAACTGAAATAGAGGATACGATTAAGTCATTAAATTAAATCTAATGTGTGCCAAAGATGTATTTTTCTAAGTCTACCTGTGTGTTTACATGAAGGATTATTGAGCTCCACCCATCCACAGAGTAATTCTGCCAATTCAGTGACAAGTGAAGACCACTGAGATGTGGTTCGAGATTACACAGCACAATATTTGCAATTAAGAGAGAAGTGGTTGATGGGGTGATGGTTACTATTTTACCAAACAATGAAAGCAGACTGATCGTATTTAGCATGTGTGGTGGATGGTTTTAACAGTCTGTAATAAGCTTTTGCATGAACCTTAATTCTGATGGGTTGATGTTTTTATAAAAGGCAGAAACAAAGTGTACTCATAGACATATTTTGTGAACCATGTTTTATAATGTATCATATAGGGAATGGTGATTTAAAATAGTTCCTGATTGTTGACCTTTTCATTTACTGTCTGTGCTCATTTGCCAGCAAATGCAGAGCAATTCTGTTAGAATAAACTCCTGTTCGCTTGCTTATATGCATCTGCCATTTGTTTTTCCATAAGCTGAACATAATAATAAATTGTTGTTTACAGAGTTGATCGATTAACTGAGTAATTATTACTTTGATTGATTGCTCAGTCACTGCCTGGCAGCAGGAGTGTGTGGAGAAAGATTCCCCCTTTGTTATGAATCAGCATCATTACTTTAACTATATACAGTACAGCTTTTATACTGAAGAAAACAACCTTTTTCAGATGATTGTTGGCCATGAAAATGCACTGGTTTGACATAATTACTGATTAACACATGCTGTTAGCAGGTGAAAACCTCCAAATTTCATTTTAATTTAGTATCACTTAATTTTACTTAAACAATAAGATAATTATGTTACTTGCTCTTATGCAAAGTTTTTTTTTTTTTTTTAAAGAAATTCAATATTTATCTAAGAAAAGTAACTTCACCTAAGAAGCTGCCATTTTTGGAGATACAAGGTTTTCACCTGAAAGCAACAACACTGAGATGTCTTACATTATATGGCATGTTCTGTACTTGTACTTTGTTCCACTTTTGTCTTTCCATTCTGTCTACATATCCAAACAAGAGCACAAATACAAATAAACCCACAACAGTGATCTACTCCTCCGTCTCTCTTTTTCTGTGTCAGGAGCTCATGCAGGGTCAGATGGGGCTTGCATGGAGGGGGGATGACAGCCACCCAGAGGGGCTGAAGACAGACACAGTATATGCACAGAGCAGACACACACCTTCACAGGACTCACTCATAACTGCCCAAAATACACTCACAAAGCAGTCATGCACACGTTGTGAGGAAACCAAAGACTTTAGAACTGTAAGATCAGACAGCAGTGAGGTGGACAGTGGTATGTGGTCAGTGGAGACGTCTCAAAGTCTCGAAGCACACACACCTTCACAAATCAGTGTAACATCAGCAGAGCGAGCAGAGGCCTCAGAGCCTCAAGTCTCCCTCACTTCCACATTCACACCCCAGCATCAGGACCACACTGAGGGCCTGCATCCTGCAACAGCCTCGGTAAGTTAAAAAAACAAAAAAAAACAAACATGAAATTCATACTCACTACCCTGATTTCAGCATGATACACAAACAAGAACACTGTCCTCCTCCCTAACCCTCTAACAGTGCAGGAGTGGATGCAGAGGTGGGGCCTGGTTGCACACAACCCACGGAGTTGACAAAACTATTGTTCTTTCCCAAAATAACCATCTACCTGTTGATGAATTTTATATTTGAATTGAGCAGGTTGCACCATTTTTGAGTTTACTGACACTCCATTGAATTTTGTATTGGTTTCATTTGCATTTACCTGAAATGGATTTTTTATTGCATTATGCATTTACATGTGTGAATTTACATTCATATAGAGCCTGGGAGATTGCATGGGGAGCACAATTTGGAAACTATACCTTAAATATTTAATTAGCTTGAGATGCTAATTTTTGTTGCCTAAGTTTGGTTACATATCTACTCTTAATAATTTGCTGTAAATTTACTTAACTTTTCTGGTGTTTCTTCCATAAGAATATATGTTTTATGGTATCTCAATGTAGTTTTACATCTTCTCTCTCTGGCTTCTCTCTGGAGCTCTAGTTACAACAGGTCTGACTGTTCTCTGAGTGACCGAATTAAACTATAGCAGATTTCAGGTGAACATTTCAGATTGGATGGTGGGTCCGGGTGGGCGAGGCTTGGGGCATGGCTGAGGGCGGTGACTGCTTTGTTGTGACATCACAAAGTTCAGGAAGTCCTGACGGCTCGTTTAAAGGCTCAGTGTCTTAATACAGGCTGTGTGCATTTCTCTGTGGACTGAGTGCTTTGATACTTTCACAGTATTAATATAGAACCTAGACCTGCTTTATTATAAAAGAGCACATGGACATCTACCCTCATATAATATGGGACCTTTAATTAAGGTTTTGGCTCTTAAACACCTGCTTTTGTCATTTTGCCGCCCTTTTTTGTAACAGAAGGGAGAGGGCTGATTTAGTCTCTCAAAAGCACAAACGATCGATTTAAAGGCACAATTTACATAATTTAATGGTAAAAATATGTATCCACAGTTTGAAATAAATGTAATGACTGGGCATGTTACTAATTTGACATAAGCTTTTATCAAAAATATTCCCTTACAAACAGAAGGCTCCTTACATTCACATTAGACTGACTGTCATTGAAGCCTGGTGAATGGTTGAGTCAGGTGATCCTGACCTTTAAAGCAGGTTTGTTGACTCTTGGTGTTCACCTCCTGTTCTGGCTGCATTAAATGCTTAGTGTTTTTTTGGCAGCTGTATGCAGAGCATTCAGCCATGTAAGAAACATAGCTGTTTGATTGACTGTGAGTTATGGACTTTTCAATGAAAATGCACAGGAAAGCAGTGGTTAAAAAAGTCTAAAGAAGAGTCAATGAAAACTAAAACTTTTCTGAGAGCTGTCACTCATTTGATAAGCTGTCAGATGAGTGACTGCTACAAACTGCAACAACAGTTTCATGAGGAAGTAGGGGAGTACTCTGTGTTTAGTGCTTGCTCAGCTCACCCGGCCCTCTGTGTCAGCTCCACCCCTGTAGCCTGAGGCCTCTGTTCCTTCTCTGTCGGTCTCTCTCGCTCTTCCTGTGATAAAGAGTCGCCGTCACAGGAGCCTGGCCACCGCTCCAGGAAGTGGTTTGTGCCACAGGTGGGTGGAGCAGACAGGGAAAGAAAGAGGAGAGAGACTGTGAGAAAGAGAAAGAGAGAAGCAGGCAGGGGAACGGTACTAGAAGTGTCAGTGTGAGAAGTAGAGTTACATCTCATGATTATTTGTTTAGATCAGTCTCAGAGCTACAACCTGTTCAGGTAGCTACTGTTTGCTCAGACCTAGTTCAATTTTCAGCCTCACTCCCCCTTGTCCCCTCTCTACTTATGATCCTGGAGCAGGAAGGCTCAGCCAGGTGTGTTGTGTTTGTGTCCCAGGCACCAGAGGAGCCTCAGCCGGCCGGGTTCCAGCCTGGACCCTGCCCCAGTGAAGGTGTCCTCCATGTCTGCCTGGAGAGGGTCAGCCAGCTGGAGCTGTGGCTGCAGAAAGCCCAGAGGAGCCTCGTAGCCGCCACAGCTGCCAGTTCATCCACCATGCAGGACAGTGTGGAGCAGCAGCTCCTCACCTGCCAGGTAAGCCACACCCACCAGGGGACCAAGCCACACTCAGGATTTCCAGTTTAGATAATGCTTAGATATCTTAGATAAATCTGAGTTAAATATGGATGAAAATTAAACATTTTTAGACATTTAAGTTACTTATAACTGTTGTTTTAACAGCTTTTAGATAAAGCAGGTCCCAGTTTGGAATATTCTGCCTCTCACTGAAACAAGATGTGTTTTTAGTTCTTTTATCAGTGTTTTTCATCATTGTTTTACGTTTTCCCTCAGGAAGCTTAGCTACCACTCTGTGAATCTAATGGATATTCAAATATGCAAAAACATTCAAAATTGCTGTAGAAACGACGGAAGTTAATTTAATTTTAAGGTGCATATGTAAATTTCTTTTGACCCAGAAATCACCAAATCAGTTTTTTCTGTGCTGCTGCTTGTAGTAGTTAATCAAGAATAAATATCCCCTTTGAAACTATTACAAGTTTTTATATTTACTATGTTTGCTGATGTAAAACTACAATGTCAGGAAGCTCTTTCTAGGAAACAATCCTTTAGCTCACTGGCTCCTGGACTTTTTTTTTTTTTTGCCAGTCAACATTATCTTGTTGCGTGTGTCTCATCCCTCTGTGATAAACAGTACATTCAGCTTTAAACTGGTTTTAAATGACAGTAACATATAAGTAACAGCTTTAAGAACTGAGAAGTTAAACTAGTTTTTCAGTCTGAGGTTATCAGCTCACTTCTCCTCCGTCTCTGTGCAATAAGCATCTAATAATAACAACAGTCATAGGGCACTGGTCAGGTCATGTGACTTTACAGACATTTTAAGTTGCACAAACTAGTTTCAAGAGCGAAATATGACTCATGAGTCATTTCCAAATCCATTCTGCTTATTTCAGATCTTTCAACATCGAAAAACTTAAGAAACTACAATCAGCTCAGATTCAAATTTCCCTCCTGTGTCAGTTTGATTGAGTCTCATGTATGATGTAAGAACTTTTCATGCGCAGGAAGGACTCAAAGTTCATCAGCGAGGAGTGCTCAGTCAGTTGTGTTTGGGTTTGCATGTTATAGTGACACAGACTGTTTGTCTACCGGCTTCCTCCAGCAGCTGGATGTTATAGATTTAAGTCATAGGTACTAACCTGTCTGTCTGCTTTTACTATCTCAATACTGATAACACAATAACGCTGACAGTGTCACCACTTATGGCTGTAAACACCAGTGACATTTTTATACCTGGTGTTTGTGCTTCCTGAATCCACAGTGGTTTGTGCTGTGGAACAGTATCAGAGATGCACACAGAGACACTCAAACAAAAAAAAACACTCAGAATCATTCAGTGACTTTCACTGTGCTCCAGATCTGTTGAGTTCTGACCCCAATCAGATCTGCCGCCAACATGTAACATCTGGCCAATCAGAACTCCTGTTGCTGCTCTGTGGGTCGGACCTCATGTCATTCTTAGATAATACATTGATTACACTTTTATTAGTGAAAAACAACTATCATTAATTACTGCAGTTATAGTATGGGAAGTTCATAAAGAAGGAAACAAAAGACTTTTGAGCTGCATAATGAGAGGCAGACATAAGTAACTATTTTCAGAATATGTTTAAAAGATCATTTAAAATATGATATCTTATGTATCTTCTTATTGAATGCTGAATACTGTTTTGTATTATTGTTCTCGGGTCAGAATGTTCTCAGGTGAATCTCGGTGAGGTTGTGAGTTCATTTACTGTCACCTGCTCTGATTTTATTACCCCTGAAGTTTGCCTTAAGTCCGCCTGTGAATGAAAGACCGTCCATTCAAACCAGGCCCGGTGGGGAAAGTGAAAGAAGGACTCGTTAACATTAACCCAAAACAGCTTTATTCAAACATCAGCAACATTTCTACTTTTTTTTTCAAATCCACTGTGGTTGTCTCACTCTTTGTGAACTATGTGATATTATGTCATGTCAAATATCACTTGTTCTCTCCGTGCTCATTGTCACAACGTTGCAGCCGTCGTCTCAGAAAACAAACGAGCTGTAGAGTTCACAGTTAAACAAACACTAAATGCCAGCTGCTGGTGTTTGCAAAACTGGCGAAGATAAGAAATCAACAAGTCAAGTGTTGTAGTTTAAAAATCTTCCCAGTTCTCTAAAACAAAAAATGAAATGAAACGAAATTAAATATTCACTTAGTAGTTTTTATAATTATATTCAGCCTTAGCCATTATGTGAATTTACAGTCAAGAATACTATATTCAGGTAGAAACCCATCATATCAGAGGTAGACAGAATTCCCTTTAGAGCATTAAAATTATGAAAACGCAGCGTATTGTACATTTTGTGGATTTTCAATATTCCAGTTGAATTATTACTGTAAACTCTAAAACTCTCCTAGAAAATGTGTAAAAGTTCCTGAGTTCCTGAAATGTTGGCATGGCAACAACATCTAACAACAACTAACATGAAAGTACAAACTCTTAAAAAAAAGGAAAAACTCATGCAAAGTTCAAGAACTTCAAAAATGTTCCTAAAGGTTTAGTGCCGTTGTAGACATTTGCTCTTACTGTTATACTAGTAAAACCTAACTGAAAGATCTTTGCCTCTATAGAGATTTTGTGTTTGATGATCTCCATGACTCACTCTGTGGTATAATAATCTTCAGTCAACAGTCATGCCCTCACAGGCTTCAACTTTATGTCTTTATTCAAAGCTTAAGAAGGTATTTTCCTCCCAGGATTCACTCCCTGTTGACCCTGTGAATGTAACTCGAGCCTCCATTAAAGTTTCAGAGGTTGAACACGTCCCACAGTCACACGTCACATTTGAATGAAGCTTTGTGTGCAAACAAACAGCAACTGATGATATCTTTTCTCCTATTGAAACTCACTGAAGAGACTCCATCTCCGTGGCCCACATCCAACTTTAACATCATATATGAATCTTTGTGATGCTTTGTTCACAGCTGACCTCATAATCTCAATCTATTTCAGATGTTGTTTTTGAGACAATAGTGACAAAAAGAGAGCAGGAAATGAGATTGTCAAGGTGAGTCCAAAAACAAAAATAAAAACAAAATGTATACAGGGGTGTGTCTGGTGAGCAAAACAGGTGAACAAAAGCGTCCAAGGGCAACTATGATTATGATTGGCTTATTGCATCAGGATAGAGACCCAGATCCCTCAGCCATGTACAGCAGAGAAAAAAGCTTTGCCACAGGGATCCAATATAAAAATTAAAAAAAATAAAAATAGAATAAAATAAAAACAATTAAAAGAATTCAAAATGGGTTTTAAAAAAAAAATACATCATCTTCTTTTACTAAAAAAATGCAGCTAAGACATTTGAAATATCTTGGACTAAAATGTATTTTATCAGGAGCTGAAAGTTATCTTAACTGAAAAGAGTGAGAGTTGAACTGTAACCCTGAAAGGAGATCGAGTCAGTTGAAGTGAAAGCGTGGAGCGTTATCACTGAACGGAGTTAGATCCTGAGGGAAAGTGTTGAAAGGAGTTGGTTGCTGGATGTAAAAGTTTAGTTGTTTTTGTTTCAGGTATTTCATTTATCTTGCCTTTGTATATATTTGTGTATTGTATACATGTAGCTATCTTTGTGTACATGTCATGTAATTTTATTGTAACTGTATTTTTTCTGTGCAAACAAATACTGCACATATCTGCTCTCCAGTTCTTGTTCTTGGGAGTTGTAGTTTAAACTATAAATGATTCAACATGTGTGTGTTGGTTTGCAGGAGATGTTCCTGGAGATTGAGCAGAAGGTGGCGAGCCTCTCGTCGCCCGGCCAGGTTGCTGACCTGCAGCAGGAGGATGAACTGGGAGCTGTGGGATCCCAGCAGGAGGCGGCTGAGATACTCTCCTCCAAACTGGAGCTCCTTAAGGCCAACCTGGTCTCCTTCCAGCAGCTGCTGCAGGACAGACAGGGAGAGGAGAGGATGGTCACACACAAAGAGCCACAGGAACAGGTACGTACAATCAATACAACAGGTTGGTGTATTTGAGGTGTTTAGTTTTACTTGTATTTGGTTTATTTTCATCACTTTCTCAGTACTAACACTTTAAATGATTCCCACACGTCTTATATTTTCTGGGATATGGATATGTGACGTTATCTTATGCAGCTTCATGCTGAAACGTCTGAAACAATATGGTGGAAATAGAAATATTCAAAGTCAGGTTAGTAAAACAATTAACTAAATCATTGTTCCCACAAAGCGCAAAATCAAATTCCTCTGCTCTGCTTGATTCATTAAGCTGTTATTCTGTCTCTTTGTTGAGGCAGGTGACAGCAGAGCAGACAGGTGCACATGTGGCAAAGTCACTTCCTGATAATTATTAACAGGTTTGCAAATAAACCGTTAGAGGCTCACACCGGCACCTCGTTAGGACTTTCCCGCTCAGCATGGAGGCAGGTCTGTTTAGTCTCATACCCACAAGTGCTAAGCAGAACTGTTTGTAAGACCTTTGTGAATCTTCACAGGCACATTTTAAAGTCATGATCCAAGTCTTTCAAGTCTTTTTAACCTATTAACAAAATGACCGCACCATGTCTTCAGGGTGTTCATCAAGTTCTTGACTGACACTGTTCAGTATCAGTTTCATCAACTACTTTAAATGCTTTATGCTTTACTATCACTGGTTTTAATCTAGTGAAGAAGGTAACTACACTTCTGATGATGACAAAGATAAACCTTTTTCATGTCTCTTCTTTTTGTCTTTCTCCTCAGAAGTCAGAACCTCAGGCGGAGCGCCACCTTGAGTCTAAGATGAAGCGCAGCAGCAGCGTTCAGGAGATCTTCTCCTCGCCAAGAAACAAACTCCTCAGACAGAGCAGCCTGCAGCAGCAGAAGGTACTGGAGGTGTAGAGTTCGACTTGTTGTGACATGCCAATATTGTTATATGACAGTCAGCATCAGCATGTGATATTTATATTTAAATGTCTGAAATTAGACAGTTTTGACCTATTTTAAGCTTTGAGATTGTCGTGGGACACAAAACCAATACATTTATTTTTATTGATATTCAGGTGAAAGTAGTTTGCGTCTCTTTTTCACTTTTAATATCCAGATTTGTTGCTCTGGAATTCAAACCAGTAACTCAGTTCAATGCATCATGAAACTCATGTTGGTATTTGTAAGCTTTCTCATTTTATACCTTGTTATTGCTGTTTGTTTTGCAGGAGCTGGAGCAGGAGCTGACTGAACAGAGAGGACTGACTCAGGCCATCGCCCGGCAGGGCAGCAGAGCTCGACTTCACAGCCAGGAGTCAGAGGACCACAGCCAGCTGTCACCGTGGTATATGACAATATACAAGTGGTTTTTAAGTTTTATTTTATTTTACTGTATTTCAAGCCTGTTTTACAGGTGTCCCTAATAAAATGCTTAGTGAGTGTATATGTGCAACATATTTACATTCAAGAGTGACATATAAGTCAATGGATTTATGCAATTTAAAAAAAAGAAAGAAAGTAAGAAAGAAAGTAAGAAAGAAAGTAAGAAAGAAAGAAAGAAAGAAAGATGAAGTGAAATGAAGTGTTAATTTTCAGCCTTTTCTCTCCCTGCAGGTTGCCTCCTGCTGAGGCTGATGTGGAGGAGGACTCTGCTCAGAAGAAGTGGGATCGGCTTCACAGTCGGCTGCTGGCTCTGGAGGAGAGCTGGCTGCTTCCTCCCTCTGAGGTAGGGCCTTCATCGTGAGAGCTGAAGTGCTTGATTATCACTTTTCAAATACAAAAAAGAAAAGAAAAATTGGTGTTCTCGCTATTCTTGATTATCACCTTCTTTGAGCAGAAGGCACTTTGTTGTCTCTTTGGTGTTATGGGGACTCCTGCAGGGCTTGATAAGAGTTATGTGTGTCTCCGACTTTTCTTTCTGTGTTTTTTTCTCTCTTTGTCTGCTTTTCTGGATATGTGACCCTCTCTATTTCTCTCTCTCTCTCTCTCTCTCTCTCTCTCTGAAGGTGACAGACTCATCTAGGAGGCGTAGTGATGGAACAGCAGGACGTATGATTGGCACACAAAACGTGAAAGAGCTTCAAACCCTAATCAGCCATCTGAGGGAGCTGGGAGATTCAGCAGCAGTGCTTCAGAATCAGGTGAGGGGCTGATATTAACGCTGTTTATAAGAAAATCTGTAGGTTGTGACATGTGACCTCTGGAGGGTTGCTGATGATTAGCCCCTTCAATTTGTAAGCCTTAAGATTTCATCATATCAAACACAATGTTTGACACTTTTTATGGCTGATGTTTATTCTGCTTTAGCCATTGAACAACTAGCCATTGGTCATCTTTGAAGGGAAATATGCATGAAGAAGTACAAGCAGTTTAAAAATGTGAAAAGTTTTAATCACACTCATCACACAAGTGCATTTTCTACTCCCAGTGACAGAGAGAGGTTTAATTAACGATCAGAGTTCTGGGACTTGTCTTATTAAGTAGATTTAAATTAGGAAAAATCATCTCATTCCACTGTTTCTGACAGTAATATCCTGTTCCAGCTCTTCATTGAAGAATTATGAAATTTACACAATAAAAAATCCAAGTCTCTATGATGTTACACAAAATTTCCTGAACGTTTTGTCCAAATTCTTCTTCTTTTGTCAAAAGTTTAGGATCTCTACTAGAATTAGAGCAAAGTTTCTTTTTTATTCTTAAAACTTAGATTAATTTCTTCAGACCATAAGAAATAAATAATAAACCAAATCACCATCACCATCACAATTTGTACTGAAAAATATAGAGTCAAACTTTTTGTGGTGTAAAAAATAATATTTTGAAAACTAGGATGTAACTTTGTATTTATTGTAATTTACATGAGTGATGGTTAGTAAACATGAAAAAGGAAACTGATGGAAGTGAGATTGTCCCAAATGTTTCAGAAATAAAGAACGACATATTGTAGTTGTGCTACATTTTTTAACATTAAGGCAGAAGCAACAAAAAAGTGAAAAAACTGAGTCTAGTCTTTGTAGATTAAATTTCAAACCACATTTCTCTTTGTTTGAAATCTGATTAAAGTGAAACTTGAAATTAAACTCTGATGAAATCCTCAGCTTTTCGTGTTGTTTACAGTCGCTCACCGCAGGGTGTGCATTCTGACATCACACTTTACAAAAACAAGAGCAGGAAATAACCAACGTGAAAGATGACCAGGAAGAGCAGAATGATGCTGGACTTCATTCATAGTTTGACTTCCTGCTCTGACCCCAGGCCTCCTCTGTGGATGGCTCCCATCAGACACTGTACGAGGGTTTATTTCACGTGCTGCACGGAGCATCCTTGTCCCTGTCCTCCATCAATAACCTGCTGCACTCACCTGCTGGGAAGACACATGAAGAGGATGCAGAGATGAGGCTGCTGCAGCTGCAGGTAGGACTCCTAAAAAAGTCATGAAAGTCATGTGAAGTAGCCAAAAATGTCCTCCACACTCACCCCTTCCCTGAATGTGTTTGCAATCCCTTTCACTTCAGCGTCTGTCAGCAGAGCTGGCAACCCTCGGCAGTGAGCTTGCCTCGCAGGGGTCAAAGGTCACCGGTATCCTGAGGTCAGAGTGCGGTCAGCGGTGTGTTGATGACCTGAGCAGAGTCCTTCCTGTGGTCCAGGCTGCTCTGAGCAGCAGAGAGAGGCGCGTCAGGAACCTGCAGAAGGAGAGTGCCGACGAACAGGTTGGAGATCGTCTGTGACTCTTCTTTAACTGCTCAAGCAAAGACAAAAACACACTGGTCCACCCTGACATATTTCAATAAAGTAAATGTTTAACTAGATTTTTGATTGATGAACTGAGTGAATTGTCCTGCTGTTATTATTTATACAGTAACTCACCTCCTCCACGTAATGAACATGTGTCTACCTTATACTTGTGTTACCTTATCTATAAGGAGTATAACTGTAAACCTGCGGTCTTAAAATAGGAATGACCTGAAACCTTTGTTGTTTGCATGCAGTTCACAGAATCAGTGTTGTCTGTCTAACCCAACACAGAGACCCCTAAAAGAGTTGCATGCAGCCTTCACCTCTAACCAGTCGACTGTTCGTCAAATAATTAATGAATTCAATGGGACGCTGGGCCTTAATGAACAACTACAGGTACTGTTTGCCATGGAGAAGTTTCACCTCACAAGATACTACTATTGTAAATATTGTCAAACATTGGTCTGTATCTGAGTGAGAGTTAACTGTTATTGACTGTAGTGAGTTTAGATGCAGGTTTTTCATATAAATACAAAAAAATTTAAACAAAAAAGACTACAGAAATAGAAGATAGAAATAAATCTGTCTCTGTATCTCACCCGTCTCTGCAGGACTATAGGACCATGTCCATAAATCAGCCAAAGTTTAACTTATATAAGTTATAATCCGTCAAAACTTAACATTACATTACATTAAAATATGATCATTGCTGTCAGAGTAGAGTGATACATAAGAGGTTTTAATCTGCAGAAAATAGAGATACTTTACTCAAGTATTGCACTATTTAGTGTGTCAGTCTTTATTACCTTTGTGTCATTTCGATGATGTATTGTAACTTCAGATTCAAGCTGCTGATGATGAGCACTTGGCGAGTAGAAGGGTCATTTCACAAGTCCATGTGTTTAATTTCCAGACTGTGATTCAGATGCAGGAGACTCTGCAGCAGCAGGTTGAGCAGGTAAACTCTCTGCTGGAGGAGGCTGACCAACACAACCTACCTGCTTCTCTCATCCACCAGGCCACACAGCTGCAGGTAGCTACTAGTTGGTGTATTTCATTTAGATACTGCTAAATAACAGACGGATTAATTTGCCACAAAGCATGTTTGAATCTTCAGAGTGTGTGTCCTTCCTGTGTGCAGGGCGAGCTGGACACATCTCTGGGTGGTGTTCGCGACCGCTGTGAGGGACTGAGGAGTAGCGTGGAGCTGCAGCATCAGTATGAGCGGCTGGTCCACAGCCTGGAGGAGCTGCTCGTTCTGGGCTCTGAACGCCTCACACAGCAGCCTGACACAGAGCTCCAGAGCAGAGCTCAGCTCCAGCAGCAGCTCAGTGGTCATACGGTCAGTCTGAGGGAGACAGAGAAAGTTGAGAGCAGTTTAGAACGGCGTAGAGTGTTTTGGTACTTCAAAATAAAAGCTTAAAAATATCACCTTTAACATTATGTACTGTTTCTATCATCAGAAGTTCTTCCAGTTCCTGGGCCATCATTTTAGGATCCTGCAGTGCCTGAACTGCAGACTCCCAGAGAGCATCCAGCGGTGGGACAGCGTAGTGATGGGCCTGCAGGATGAGGTGGCCGCACTGCAACAGCACGGACTGGAGGAAGGGACCAGGATGCAGGAAACATTACAGGTAGTACACACAATGTGGTTTATCTATTTGCAAAGTGAATGTGAAGTCAAGCAATAAAACATGCCTACAATGGTAAAAAGACTTTTATCAGCCATGAGTAATCTGTCCACCAAAGTTCACCCAAACTTTTGAGATACTTTGTAATTTAAATAATGCACCAGGAGCGGGTAATTGAAGCCAACAGGAAGGAAAATCATTAAAAACCCAACACAAGATTGACACGTCCTCTGACCATTATCACGTCTCTGTCTGTGTCAGATATGGTCACAGTGGGAGGAGGACAGTGCCTGGTCAGACTCCCTGCTGAAAGAAATTGAGACTTCATTTCCCAAGATGCACGAGGGGGATGATTCTGAGGAGAAGACATCAGAGAAGCTCTCCGTCTACCAGGTAGTTTTTTTTATCAGTTTAGCTGCTCTTTTCGACTGACATGAGGATAATTCTGATTTACCAACAGGCAGCCAACTGGAGGACAGAGAGCATTTTGCAATGTTCCTCTCCGCTCATTTGGGCGCTCTCTCCATGCTGTACTTTGTGCATTGCTCTCAAAAGCCTAATTGGCTCAATCAAATGCAGGCAAATTGGTTGTTTTCTTTAGGGGAACATGATGTTCCTTGGCTCTGATGTGAGTTATTAGCTGAGCGGAGACCTCCAACTAGAATTAATTTTGGTTCATGTTCCTTGTTGCTCTGCTTTGGGATTGGAAATGTGTCTGTTATTCAGCTGAAAGGGACTAGGTGTTGAAGCTTGTGGTCAACAAAGTGTGCGGTAAAGGAGATGAAGAAGGGGGTATAGAGGATGAGGGATTTGCTCACTTTTACATTGTCAGACTCAATATTCAACCTCCACTGTGCTTTGAACTTTCAGGAGGCCTGTCCCGACTGCTGAATGTACACACACATTTTAATATTGAAATGAGCAATAGTAGGCTACAGTGTTATAGAGGTTAGAAACCAAACTTACATCAGAACTTATATGATGTCGATATGATGTGAAAAAAAAAAGAGTTTCCATCTGGGAAATGTGATTCATGTTGAGTCGAGCGAGCATGCATGTGTGTTTGCAGAAATGAATGTGTCGACAGGTCTGTGTGGTGTCGTCTGGTGCTTTATGTTATAAAGTTGTGCTTGTCTGGCAGAGACTTGGAGGTGCTCTGGAGGAGAACAAGGCGCGGTTCAGTCGGATGCTGGAAGCGGGGCTACGACTGCAGAGGTCGGGCCTTAGCAGAGTGGGTGTGACCGCCACTGAGCTGGAGGCACGCAGGAGAGCTCTGAACAAGCGGGTGGAGGATGGACGCACCACCTGCTGCAGAAAAAGGAAACTGAGAAGCAGGTGAGAGAAAAATTGAAACTTCTGCGAAGTAAGAACTTGTCCTGAGTTTAGACTCTAAAGGTTTTGTCTGTTATGTACTAGAAAGGTTAAAGTAGTTTTGATACATGTTTTATTTTTATTTAAATTTTGGATCCTTCCGTTTATTGTTCCCCATTGAAACTCTTCCTTCCTTTGTACTATAATTGTTGATAAGCAGGGTTACTAATGTGATCAACACATATTAAAATTGATTTACAAATTTATTTTTGATAACACACTGCACATAATAGAAAGGACCTTGCAAGACTCTTAAATAATGAATGTCTTTATTTAAGATGTCTGGCAGATGCTTTAATCACTTCTGACATTTTACTGTTGCTCTGATAAACAGGTTTCTCCGTGACTCTGCTGTCCTGGCAGCCTGGATGGGCGAGGCCAGAGTGCTGATGAATAAATGTAGTCAGTTCGCTGTCACGGCCAATGAGGAGATGGATGTTGAACAGAGGCATGAACATTACCTCCAGTGTGTGGTGAGCAGGAACTGGAAACACCCAGACATAAAACTAGTCTGTAATCAGGACCTCCTACATCTGGGAATTTAAATGCTTATGTAGAGGCTGAAAACTGAGTTGAGAATTCCAGATGTTTTGGTACCAGGTCAGTTAATCTCTGAGCGAATGATGCTGATCAATGACCTCATTAAACCCCACAGACAAACTATATTATGATCATTTTTGCATTTGTGGAAAACAGTATATAACCAAACAGTTTATATACTTTAGGCTTTGACCAAAGAGTTGGAGGTCAGATCTGAACTGAAGGTGGCAGTGATTGGTGCCGGTTCCCAGCTGCTCCAGATGAGGGAGGCAGACGGGTACTCAGAAAGAAATCTGGAGGATGAAGAGACTTCAGAGCCACATCTCTGCTCCATCCACTCCCAGCTCAGAGAGATAGAGGTGGACTGGTCCTGTCTGTTGACTGATGTTACCGTCGTCCAGCGAGCTCTGCATAAGGTGAGGAGATTCCCCGTGTGACGTCCATAAGGTGAATGTAAACAACAGGATCTAACAGAAAGGTGTGTTTAATGTGTAATTCTCACTTGAACAAAGTCGATTTTATCAAAATTATTATTTTTTCTACTTTTTCTGAATGTTTCTTGACTTTTTTCTGGTTTTCTTGATTTTTTAGTTTTTTTTTTTACAGTGCAGTTTAATATTTTCAAAAACCACGCTGCAGTTTTCAACAACCCCACTGTGCAGCACAATGCCAGCCTGAGGACTCTTCTCGCCCTTTTTGGTGTGAAACCATCCACCCCTCTATCTGTCTGGATCTTCCTTTCTCAACTCCTCTCTCTTCTCTTTAAAGTATATTTTTTGTGCTTTTATGCCTTTAATGGACAGCACAGAGAGTGACAGGAAACGGGGAGGCAGAGAGAGGGGGAATGACATGCAGTGAAAGGCCGTCCGATGCAGGATTCGAACCGGGGCCGACTGCAGCCTCTACACATGGGGCGCCTGCTTAAACCACTACGCTACACGACGCCCCAACTCCTCTCTCTTCTCCTTACCAATCTTTTCCTTCCATGCTCTCTCCTCCCTCTGCTTTTCTATCCCATCTTCCATCAGCTCTCCTCTCTCCTATCCCTCTCTCCCTCTTCTTCGTTCCCTCTCATCGCCCTCATCCTGCTGCTTTCATTACTTTCTGTTCCTCTCTACCTCAGTTTCTGCTGCTCTTCTGAATCATAGTCTTTCTTTTTCTCTCACAGCCCTCGTCTCTTCATCTCCCTCAGCTTTTTGAACCTTAACTCACCTTCCTTTTCTAGTTTAAGTTCAAATTTATCTTTATTTATCACACAATTTGAAACAAACACTAGAGAGAAATCACATGAATCTTAATTTATTTTACTGATAGTAAAATAAAAGAGTCTAAAATTCTGTGGAATAAGGAATTTAGTTGTGGTTTGTAATTTTTTGGCAAAGTCGATGAAGATTGACGTCACTCCCTTCTGCTCCTCCTCCTCAGTGGTGGATTAAGATGGTGACCCAGCAGGAGGCGCTGCTGGAGCTGCAGTTCTGGCTTGGAGCTGCTGAATCTAAGCTGGAGGAGAAACGCAGCAGGATCAACCAAACATCCTCCACAAAGACTGACTTCATGCAGTTCCTAAAGCACTGCAAGGTAGAGTTGGACTGACTGATGAACTGCCGCAAATAATCTGCTTAAATATCCTGATTACTCAAGTGTTCTCAGACAGTGGTGGGTTGTTTTTAGTGCACGTTGTAAAGTACAATCCTGAGGTCCTGGTAGAAGTTTGTGAGTTTACTTGTGTATCTGGATGACTGACTCTCTCTCTCTCCATCCACGACTTCTCTCTCAGGAGTGTCAGGTTGAGATGTCGACCCATCAGGCCACACTGGACTATGTGAACCAGCCATTGCAGACCTGTGGTACTGAGGATGGCCAGAGGGGGAGCTACGAACACAACCAGTTTGCAGAGGACATGGGTCATCTCAACCATCGGTGGCTCAGTTTACAGGAAACCCTCAACTCTCAGGTCAGAAGACAAACATCAGACTGTGACAAAAAAAAATCACAACACAACAATTATCTTTTCACTGTTAAATAAAGCTCAACAAAGCTTTACTGTCATAAGTTTTGCTCAACACCTTCAGATCTTTTAGAATTGTCTCAAGTCAGAAGAAATGTGTCTGACCTGCTGTCAGTGTTTGTGAATTTCAGATCCAGGAGCTGGAGCAGGATTTGAGGAACAGAGCAGAGCGTGAGGCTCGACTGCAGCAGATCAACAGCTGGATCACAGCTCAGAGCCTCTGGATGGACTCAGCTCAGAAAGCGAGCAGCCAGACAGAGCTGCAGAGGAGCATCAACACCTGCCAGGTCAGGACTCACACCTGTCCTCTGACATATGTGCCACCTGGAGCACCTTCGCTATTTCAGGTTTAATATTTCAGTCGTGATGAATCATATTGGCTGAAGGCTTTTGCAAAGAAAAACAAAAAAGCTAGATATCCTTTTCAAGTCTGCAGGTGGTTAAATCTTCTCTCATCTGTGTATCAGGGCCTCGGGGAGAAGATCAGGCAGAAGTCTGCAGCTCTTCAGGAACTGAGAGACAAACTTTGTGGCGAAGGAGGAAACAGCAGCTGTGATTTTATCTCTCAGACAGATAAATCCATCCGGGCCTGTGCAGCTCTCACACTACAGGTACAAATGTAGAAGGCAAATGTCTCAGCAACAGTTTTTACTGGAAGAAATGAACACAAGAAGTGCATGTAGCATTGAAAAATAAACATATGCAGAATGTGTTCATCATATCAAACTGTAGTTCTTTGGATTTGAACTTGCTTTAGATCCAACTTGAACATGTCTATGATCAAGTCTTTGTAAAGACTAAAGTCTCTTAGATCATAACTGTTAGGTATTTGCTTGTGTCTCTTACAGAATGAGTCAATGAGACAGAGGCTGGTTCAGGCTCAGCAGCTGTGGGACTGTGTGGACAAAAGCCTGAATCACATGAAGCTGAAAACAGTGAGAATTTCCCAGAGTCTGGATTATGACTGCAGCCCTCAGCTCTCCCTGCAGGCGCACAGAGATCTCCATGAAAAGCTACAGGTCAGACTGGTGCTTTCCATATCTGATTTGAAAATGTAAATATTGGGACAGTAGATGTTCAAAGACATCATGTTTGGACTTTATTCCACAATCTCACATTAAAGTGCAGAAAGAGGATTGGTTAATGATTCCTATATAAATCCTGTTTGGACATTGCACCTGTGATGACTGATGGTGGTGTTTGTTGTGTTGTGAGCAGCTTCTTCATGAGAAGACCAAAGCTTCGGCGGCAGAGTGGGATGAACTGAGTCAAACCGTCTCCTCCCTCAGAGACATCGTGAGCCCTGCTGCTGTCCTCCTCACTGAGCAGCTGGAGAGACAGACAGACAGGTGAGACAGACACCCACAGGCACACACAAACAACACACACAGATTCACTCTCTCACACTCAATCTCTTGTTTTTCAGTTGGACTGAGGTGTGTGCAGCTCTGAACCAGCAGCTCCAGAGGAGCCGGGGGGTCCTGCAGGTCTGGGAGGTCTACGCCGGGCGGGCTGAGTCTTTCTCCCAGCGGCTGCAGACGCTGCAGAGTGACGTCACGTCTGCTCTGAGCGCAGCGCCCGGGGACGACATCACCGTGGAGCAAGTCGCTGACAAGATTCACAATGTTCAGGTGAGAGGGAAAAACTTCTCAGCATAAAATTGAAATATACAAAAAGTAGAAACATAAAGTTTGCTTTTCCAACAGCTCCAATCTTTTCAATTTGTTTTCATAATTTTAACCGTTTTATGTCACATATCCATATTTTGGAGAGTGAAGTGTAGAACTGAATAAAAAATTGTCCTGTGTTCCCTATTTTTACAATAATAATTTCTGTAGATGATTTGTGTTTTTGTTTTTGTTTCAACACTGAAGCACATAATTGCACTGAACAGATATCAACATTTAATTTCATTCTCAACCTTGGGAACAGTAGTAGTAAATATTAACTCAAGATCCACTTATTAGCTTTTTCTGGAGCTTTCAGCTTCATCTCTCGCCTTCCTCGGTGGATGGATCTTGCTTGTGCTTGTGCGATCTCCAGTAGTTAAGATTCTAGTTAGATGACCTTGAGTTAAGATTTATTCCGTCTTGCACTTGCACATTCACACAATGCAAAGTTAATTTTTAAAAGATTTTAGTGAACTGTTTTTGGAGAAAACACTTGCCGTGTGTGCTGGTTTGTTTATGGTGTCTGAACAGATCTGTGCATTGAATTACGTTTCTGACAAGCAGTTTTTATGCTCGTTTACTTGTCACTTCCTCATGAATGTACAGATTTTTGAGATTTTTGTAGTATTTTTTAACTACAGCTAGTTCTTCTGATTTCCTCGAGGAGAGCTCAGGAAACAGTCCAGGCTCTTCAGCTGAAGAGGGATCTTTCCACACTGACAGTACATTCTGTGGAAACTCTTTAATCTTTTTTCTTTTTCTTCAGAGCCTCCTAGAGAGGACAGACACTTTGCAGTCCGACCTGGAGGGGGTGCTGGATGCTTCCAAGGACTTGATTAACCACCTGGAACCTTCAGCTGCCAGTCTTGTCCAATCAGAGAGCAGGTTGTTGTCCCGTGGTGTCTTGCAGCTCAGCCAGACTCTGACAGGGAAGCTGGGTCAACAGAAGGTACAACATGAATGGATTTGTGTGTTTGTGGGATTTTGTAAAGTGGGCGTTTTATATCCGCTGTGTCTTACAGAAGTGCAAAGACTTGTTAGATAAAGGCTGTTACAAGAAAAGTTGCATGATTTAGTGAATTTTTGTGTTTGAAAAACTAAAACGTCAGCTTTTCATTGTAACCACCTCCTTATTATGTTTTTCTCTAACCTGTCTAACATCATAACTGATGGTTTTTGCTCATCCAAAGGATTTTATTCACTTCATTGTTATTTTTCATTGTTGATAAAGTGTAAAGCCAAATACAAGATAGATTTTAATTCATCTTCATGTTCTTGAACACACTAAAGCACATACTCTGTCAGAGAGATGTACTCACTCTGCATTTCTTCCCCAGCCTGACACCTGAGTGCACTAAGCATCACAGTGACCTATAAATTAAGACACATATGGCCGTGTGCCATGTTGTCATGTTTGCATGTAGGAGGAGCTCAAGCGGCTGCAGGAGTTTGGGAACATCCTGGAATCATTGGAGAGAAACCTGGAGGTCTGGCAGCAGCGTCTGGAGAATGTGGCTCAGATAGCAGATCAGGTGAGTGGAGATTATGAATGACTGCCGCACCGGTATGTCTTCAACCATGGACTTTTACACTGTAACAAAGGTGTCTATGTGTTAAATATATTGTGGCTAGAAATATCATCTTTGGTCAAGGTGGAAATTATAGTCACAGCACAATTTTTTTCTGCATTATTGAATCTGAAAATGTTATTTTCTTCGAACAAAAAATTGTGACTTTGAATTTTTCAAGCTGTACTCAAGACAAATCATCGTGTTTCAAGGTTCAATCAAATGTCATTTTTATGCTTCAAGTGATTCCAGTGTTTTATTCTGTCTTGTATCAAGATAAACAGATTGATATTGAACACTTCATATTGATGATGACAACTTCTCTTTCCAAGGTCAAGAAAGAAATCTAAATCTCTAATTTCTGTGAGAGTTCGTTTCTGTTGGTTGCAGGATGAAATATTCTCACCTGACACCTTGACATTTTTGGACTCATTATAGACCTAAAGATGTGTTTAAATTGACATTTTTTAATTTATTTTGAATCAGAATGACCATTACATTTTTATGTTAGTAGAAAGTGGATCTCTGAGGAGTTTTTTAATCTTTGATAAGAAGTTTGTCTCCATCTGAGAGGAGAAATGACAGAACAACGACTCAAGACAGTAAAAAGAAGCAGAAAACTCAGAATACCAGACGACTAAATGGGGACAAAGAACACAGTATATGTAGCGTGTAGTGTTTTGGTCTTCGGCTGTGATGTCATGCGTGCAGTAGTCCAGACTGCCGTGATCCCTCTGAGTCTTTGGTGCCACCATATGTTCCCAGTCTGGCATCCTGGAGCTGAGCGGCCTCTCTGCTGACCTGGATGTGCTGAATGAGCTGAGCTGCAGCCTGACAGTGGGTGACGCTGCAGCACGCTACCTGCAACGCCTCAACCGCCGCTGGGCCGATACCGCCGCCAGAGCTGAGGAGGCCTGCAGGTCAGTGAGGGAGGAAGGCTGATACATGATAACAGCTAAATGAGCACATGGTTATATCCCATGATCCTCATCAGCAGATTGAGACTCAGTTAATCAGTACATATCTAGAATATGTTTTTGTGGAAAATGATGCTACAAGTTTGGAGAATTTTCATCCAGTTACCAACGACAACAGCAACAAGGATCTGTATGTAAAATTGCTGATTTATATTTAATCTAAGTTATTTCATTATTTGCATCTGGGAACAAAATCAATAAGGAAAAATTCCTGTAAACAATTAAAACTGCAAATATTTGATTATCTAATATCACTTTAGCAAAGTAAGTGGTTTGATTCGTTGTATTGTACTGACTATCATTAACATTAATCTGTTGACATGTTAAAATCGTGAGGAGATTAAGAGAAAGATGTTGATCACAAACAAGGGTTTTATTATTATTAGCCCCTGCTTTTGCACCAAAATCTCTACTTCCACTTTAATTTAAGACACTTCCAATAACTCTCACCTGAATAAATATCATATTTGAAGGCTTGTTGTCAAGCTAAAACAAAAGCAATTCACGAAACTGTCTCAGTGAATGGTTTATATAACATACAAAAACCTTTAAAATAACATTTCTTTAACTTCAGAGGGATATTACATTGTTTATAAGGCTAAAAACAGTTATATAATCGTGAAATAAAATGTGATGGAGTGTTGTTCATTCAGTTTTTTCTGTGTGCACAGTGAGCTGCAGACTGAGGCGCTGAGGCAGCAGAGCTTTGAACAGAAGTGTGAGAGCTGGATGTCTTTCCTGCAGAGGATGGAGGACAGTCTGGCTGTGGATGTGGCCGGCTCTTACATCGGCCTCAGACAGCAGCTCCGTATACACAAGGTATCAAAGCATGATTAACAGGCTCACTGACAGACTTAACAAAAACACGGCAAACACACAGAAGTAATCATGATCTGTCCTGGCGTTTCAGAGGTTTCAGGCAGAGCTGTCCACTGGTCACCAGATCCTCCACTCAGTGATCACTGAAGCTCTTCATCTGCTGCAGAAAGGAGAGGTGGACGACAGGTAGGAAGATCAAACTGTAGAGCAATTCCTTTAAGTAAAGAGAGGGTGAGGCACAAACAAAAATGCTGCCGTATAAAACGTCTTTTAAATATAAAATAGCTCATTTTGAATGACACACTGAGTTTGTGTTTACAGGAGTGACTTTATCCTGAAGTTGGCCCAGCTCAGAGAACACTGGCAAGGGGCGGTGCAGCGTGCCGACCAGCGGCGCTCCCTGGTGGAGGGGCTGGTGAAGCACTGGCACCTGTACACCCGCAGCCTGAGGAAGCTGCAGAAGTTCCTGTCGGACACGCATACCTTCCTTCCCCCCTCCGGACCAGCCCGCTGCAGCCTGCAGCAGCTCAGACGCTCCCTGCAAGACCTCCAGGTTAGACACAAGTCAGGAATATCATGGAATTTATAGTGAATGCCAGATACGGGAAATATGGGAATTTTCTTAATTTTGTGAGGGGGTAAGTGAACATAGGAGGATTTTATAATGAAGACACATTAAGGGGAAATAGAAACTGGCTTAATAACTCAGCCTGACTATGGTGGAAATGAGGCTCTTGACCTGAAATTTGTGTCTCTAATTTTAAAAACAGCTGCAAAAGATCCATGCAGAGAGTTGTTATTGGTTGTTTATTCAGATTAAGACTAGTCAGACACAAATAGGACAGAAGCCAGCTGCTTAAAGCTGAGCCTGGGGGCTGATTTAAGATATAAAGACTAAGAAACAAATGTTACTGATTGCATTTACATGAAAAGAAAGACAAATGAGATGAGGAAGAGAGTCTTCCCATTCTGATTCTTTTTGAGCCTTTGATTACCATCAAAGGGGAGTGAGGAGATTGGAATTGATTATGAATGAAGATACAGTAATCAGATAACTTTCTTCTCCTTCAGCCTGTTAATAGTCACTCCTCAATAAAAGCAACTAGTGTGCCCGTAACTAACTGGATTACCCATTTAAACTGCAGCAGCACAAACAGTTGATTTCTATCTTTCCTATCGTTCCCTCCTTTCCCCTCCCTCTTTAAAACCATATTTAACCCTGTCTCTCCTCGCTCCTCCTCCTCAGCACACAGAGCTGTTGTTCCAGAGGTATCAGTGCAGTTTCATCCACACTCTCGAGGTCGGCCGGCAGCTCTTCTCCATGGGGGACGAGGAGACCCAGACTCAGCTACAGACAGACCTGGGAACCCTGCAGGAGGAGTGGGACAACCTCCACAGCCTGCTGGGCCGGAGGATGGACCTCACCGAAGCCATCGTCAAGGTACTTGGTCACTTCCTGTCAAATTCTTTTATCTCACTGTGGTTCTACAGAACCAGTTAAAGTATCAAGGATTCTGCAACATGTTTTGGACATTGTATAAATTAACACTGGGACAAATCTCACATCAGAATGTGTATTATATCTCACTTCTTGACCTGTGAATTGGCATCAGTGGATGAGTCTTTTGTGCCGGGGGCTCAGTTGTGTGAAACCAGACCAGTGGGCTCCAATTGATGAAACTGGAGGGTCAGATTCCACCGGATATACAAAATCAATGGAATTTAAGAAACCTGATCTGTTCAGTCACAGAGTGAGGCAGTGAAAGTACTGGACTGATGTCCCCCGAGACAGTTACATAACCCTGTATGGATTGTATTCTCCTGTTCTTTGGTTCAAGCTGAAAAGTGTCAGAATTTTATTGGATTTGACCAAAAGGTCCAATATGTTATATTTTATTAGTATTCCTGTGAATTATGACAAAATGTGACCATTTGTGAAGTAATATCTATCATACTCTCAGATTCCAATTTAAATTAGTGTTT